>NC_140242.1:8197858-8430358 GCF_949987555.1 Borostomias antarcticus | reverse complement strand
ACTAGCCTGGCTCCAGCCCCTGGATATGAATTTTCAAAATGCAATTTAGCGTCTGGAAAGACTCTCATCCAGAGCGATTTCTCGGTTGTAATTCTATCAATGGAAGCCTGTTCAGACTGAATAATGAAGTGAAACGAAATGGTAATTCAGCCTGAGTGTCAGGCTTGGCTAGCACTCACGTTCACTGCTCACTCGTGGAGACACGGTTAAAGCCGCTACCGCAACTATGCATCCAGAATATGTTTTAGTATTGAGGCACTTGCTGTACGGATGCTGTAATATTCATAGCGTAAGGGTACAACAGGAGGTCTTACCCGAGCGTGCCGCGCCCGGACATGGGTGGGCTCGGCGGCTTCTGAGTGGGCGGATTGGTCCTCGATAGCGTCCCGCCTCCCCGGATGGACTGGTTGTTTCCATGCTGCTGTTGAGGGAACAGAACCGTGGTCAGGAATCCCTCTCGGACGTAAGGCGCATGTTACAGATCATAACTCTACTAAGACGACAGTACTGATGCTGTACCAGGCTTCCCAGATAGGGGTCTCTCCAGCTCACAACACCTGTGGTTCGTTGCCGAGAGCTCCAGAGGGTGAGAGCAGGTCTTTACGTTTCAGAAAATGGTGGTTTGTACCCGGTAAAAAGCTACCACGTGGTTATTCCAAGATGGCCTATTGGAATGACCTCAGACAGATTTCATATAGTAAATTTGTATTCTGCCAAGCAAACAAAAACAAATA
The DNA here is from genome assembly GCF_949987555.1 of Borostomias antarcticus. NCBI lineage: Eukaryota > Metazoa > Chordata > Actinopteri > Stomiiformes > Stomiidae > Borostomias > Borostomias antarcticus. The sequence goes on along the minus strand of NC_140242.1, from coordinate 8,429,624 downwards.
CACTAAGTCAATAATTAGCCATGCATTAGATTTTTGTCACAAAGGCGTTTTAAAGGGCATAATGTTTTTTGTTATCTGGGAAACCCTCACAGCAGATAAGATGGACGACTACTCAACATGGACTGTGAAGGGCGTTGGTTTAGCATTGGTAAATGAAGGAGGGAAGTTGGTGTTATCCAGTAGGAGGCTATGGACTACATCTGCATCTTGAGAAGATTTATTTACTGGTTACTACGGGTTGGTTAAAAGGGGTATATTAGAAAGACTACACTGAACGGGGAGGTTCTGTGAATATGAGGGAGGGTTTGAAGAAGCAGCCTATTAAGAACAGACTAAGGGAGGGATGGGTCACATGACAAAGAGGACTTACCTTGGCTTTTAGCCACTTTATGTGGGAGGCAGAAAAAAGGAGGGAGAGAGAAAAGGAAGGCATGTCAAAATCGCCATGTTTTAACAGTTCAGAGCCCAAAGGAGAGAGACCAGTCACCCGGGTATTTACACAGAGTAAATATTTAGCAAGAGCCGGGCATCCCAGTTGCTAGGTGTCATTCTACCGAAGGATATGCGTGTGGGTCTGTGGGTTGTTTTGGTTGCCCTGGTTGATTCATATCTCCCTGCCACGCCACGCCCGAGGACAGGGCCAGCGGAGCTGCTCGTGGGTCTGCTGGCGGGGGCCGTGGTGAACTGGAGACGGGTATTTCAACGCCGCGGCTAAGTTGCCGCGGGGTTTGAATTGACTAGAAAACAAAGCCATCTGTCATTGTAACATGTAGCCTACTGCCAAAACATGTATAGCCTATGTCAGCACTATCAGCAGCACTCCGAAAAAATGATATGAAACTTCTTTTTTTATTTTTTTTTATTTCCCTTTACCTTCGTAGTTTCTGTTCTGTTAACAAAAAAAGCATTCACTGCGCTTGGGTGAGCAGGAGAGTGTGTTGGGTCCCTCTGAGGTTCTCGGGGAGCCCAGCAGAGAGCAGCGCGCCACAGTCCCAGACCAGACGCATCGTCAGCCGGCGTGGACGAGGCCGAAGGGGACCGCAGCTCGGCGATAAGGGGGGAGCCCGCGGCTGATATGGCCGTCGCTGCTAGCCGGTTGTGTTCAGGATGTCCGAAATGTACATCTTCATGTACAATGACTTTTATGTTGGCCTAGTTATATATTGTAAATACTGCTGATTCGGTAATCCAGGTCAGGTCACTGTCAGAGCGCTGTGACGTTGTGACGCCAAGTCTCATTCCACCTCGGGGTTAACGGCACCAGGCTGCTCGCTAATAATAGCCGTGTCACAGATCTATAAACCTTTACCCTCTCGGTCGACTGACTGATGGCCAGGCTGACATGACTGTATCGCAGTTAGATCGGTGGAGAACAAAGGGGGGCATCTCTAGACGAGCAACGTGACTGGGGCGTTAAAGCAGGCTCGATGCCAGTGGATGTCCACCCTGGGGCCTTTTCACTTTGCAGCTGTGGTTTCCGGTCTAAGCAGATCTGGATGCCCCAGTCCAAAACGGGCTGTGAAACTGTACGACGCGACAACTTCCTTCAAGAGCTTCTTGGCATACTTTGTGGTATGTCCATGTTTTATTCTAACCCGTAGCGACTGGCAAGACTAGGCTGCTCGATTCGGCAAGACGGGATCCGAGCGGGCCCGCGGTAAACGCCCCCCCCCCCATGACAAATCACGTGACAATAAAATTTGCCTGTTAACACCCCCGCTCAACAAAATGAGAACATTATTATATATACAAATGCGACTGGGTCAGACTCCAGGGCTGTTTTTTCGTCCCCTGCAAAATGCACCTAATTCGGAGTGGCATGAACAGCCAAAACGAACGCAGTCGCAAGATAAAATACGTTTCACAAACAACATCTGACATGGCCTCGGCACTCCTGAAAGCACTGACTAGATTAAGCGTCAGCTGACTTACTGAGGGGAAATAAATCTCATCTTTTGCAATAACGGTGGGAAACGGGCCGCGTCGGTTCGCACGAGGAGAGAGAGAGAGAGAGAGAGAGAGAGAGACAGAGAGAGAGACAGAGAGAGAGACGACGGTCCACTGTAATCCTACAGTCAGATGACTCCATTTACGTGGCAGCCTACTGTACGACATCAGTGGAATATATTTTCTGAATGTGATTAGGAGAGCTGAATCTCGCCTTTCCCTACACTCTCCATCTAGCACTCGTTCACCGACTGACGCTGTGGCCAATATCATAGGCTAAGCATGTGTGTGTGGTGTGAGTATGTGTGTGTGCGAGTGTTAAACTGATATTTTCGACCGTGGTCAGTTAGTAAACAAAGGCAAAATGTTCCGAGGACACGACAGCTGACAGTTGTTCCATAGGTTATTGTAGCCAGCAGATGTGATAATGCTCATTATTGATGACCTCTCCAGGCTGGGGCATACTACAAAGATGAGAGGATGAGGGATGGCTACACTATGTGAATTTGTGCATGAGTGTGTGTGTGTGTTTGTGTGTGTGTGTGTGTGAGGGGGGGGGGCTTCGACTCTTATCCTGCAGAAAAATCTACACTCTGATCCCTCATACTAACTCAGTATACTGTACATAACAAAATCCATCTGGACCTCATCAAAACGGTAATGTGGGCTGTTATGTCCTTGTGGACAGTAAGTACACTGTTCTAGAGCTTCCAGTAATGAAATTAAGCACAATTCAGTAGCAATTACTAGCATGAAACTGCCCTGCTGTGTCCTCTGTCAAAGCTGTTTATGAAAGCCCTTCTGTCTGCCTGTCTGCGGTGGCTCTCCCGTGACTGAGAGTGACAGCTTCGGACGGACGCGCGCGCCATCGAGACGTCATAACGGGACCGCCAAGGTCCTTTGTCGTCTCCGTAAGGACGTTTTACGGGGCACGGAGCGCCGTGACAGATGACGACCTAATGACGAGCTAATGACGAGCTAATCCGAGGCCCTTTCAGTTCCCATTAGCCCACGCGGGGCCCCGTCCGCCACGACGCCGACGTGATTTGTGGCCCTCGTAAATCCGAGACGGACGTTGATGGCTTTTTATCCGGCCTTATCGGCGCCCATCATTCCGCAGCGCGGGGAGCGGCGGACGCCTAATCCAATCTGCCCGATGGCGGCCATTGATTGGCTGACGGATGGGGCCTGTCCGTGGCCGCTGCGGGGGAGATGGACGTCGCAAAATGGCTAAACCAACTAAGGCCTCTGATGTCGTTAGCTAGAGCCGCTGTCACGGCGACCGGTATGACCCCGAAAACAGAGCTGAGATTATTCTGTTTAGTAAACGACGACGACAGTCCGTAGGCCTTCACAGCACACGGGGAGCGTGCTTCCATTCTGAACGCTTCGGAAGGAACTTCAAAGAGAGTTGTTTATCCAGAGAGACGTTTTCTTCATAGAAGTGGGCTAGGCTGGCCCTAACCTGCTTTATGGTGAATCTTAAAGCACTAAAGGATGGGAGACTTTTTCCCGTTCGATATGAGCGAAATATGAGGAACTGATTATGAAGGCTGTGCCGGTCTAAGTGGTTTTTAAAGGTCTCATAAATTCATCGCTGCTCGCCCTTCGAAACTGCTCTAAGAATAGCAAGGGTTTTAGAGAGCTGTCAAACAATGTAATCGGTCTCCAGGTCGTCCTCCCGCCCACACGGGGGCGTGTCTCCGCAGGGTCAGCTGGCTACGCTTCCAGATGAGGAAGTGAGAGAGACAGAGAGGGGAGGAAGACGGGGGGGGGGGGGGGGGGGGGCGGCGAGGGGGAGAGACGGAAACCCCAGGCGGAGGAAGAGAGGAAGAGGGGATTAGAGAGCGAGGAGTGGAAAATATACCCACGCACAGAGAGGAAGATTAACACACGGTGAAAAAGGAGACAGGGGAGAATGGAGGGATGAAGAAGAGAGGGATGGAGTGGTTAGAGGGAGTGAGAGAATGAATGACAAAAATGAAGGGAGATGGAGAGAGATGGAGAGAGAGAAAGAGATGGAGAGAGAGTTGGAGAGAGAGATGGAGAGAGACATGGAGAGAGAGAGAAGAACAGAGATGGAGAGAAGAGGGAGAGAAAGAGAGATGGAGAGACAGACATGGAGAGAGAGACGTGGAGAGAGAGAAGAACAGAGTTGGAGGGAGAGCTCACCTTGACCCCATGGCCCACATCATCCAGCACGTTGTAGTCGATGGGCTTCCTGATGTACCTCACCGGACGCTCCATGTTGGCCGGGGCGATGATCTTGTGTGTCCTCGCCGTGTTCTTATTGGTCGTCAGGATGCCGATCTCTCGTCTGGCTACCTTCTCCTTGTGGATGTCCACCGTCTAAAACGCCAACATGGAGGGGAACGGAGAAACACGTCGCCATGAGACGGTTGCGAGTGACATGTCGAGAGTGCCATGATACACAAACCAGGCAGCCACTCTGATCGCATTACCAGCTTGTCATACGGCAACTAAAGCCACTAATTGAATCCCATCGCTGCAGTGTTCATCGCCAGGGTTTTAATGTCTTTACATAGCCGGTGCACACCAGCTAAATCAATTATGGCTCAGGGTACTGGCCTAGCAGCATGATGATGAGGTCCTGGTGTAGTGCCTCTGGCTTTTATAGTGACATGCTGCTGTATTCAGCATCATCACACATGAACGAAGAGCATGATGGTAAGAATGGCTGGACGACGTCGTCCTGGTCAAGGCTTACTGTGTCTGTCTATGCATGACTTCACTCCATGACTTTCTCCCTAGTCGTATAATAACATTAACATGGGCGGGAATACCAACCTGGTTCAAGATTGAATATGCTCCCCTATACATGGATATAGAATAATCATGAATACGGTGGTCTGGAAAGCAAATCCAGCAATTTAGTGCAAATTCGGCATACTTTAATAATAATTTCAGTGTAATAAAGTTAAATGCACTGTTCTACAATACACATCTCTAGGGCTTTCATCTCCAACAATTATAGCCAACTCTCTCGTGTAGTAAAACCACTTCCTGACTCACGAGGCCAGAGGGAGATGCAGTGCTCTACTCTACCGGAGTGTTTTGGTTGTGAAATCGCTGCTCCGCTTGATTAATCACCTGTGCTCTCCATGCTGACTAATTACATGCCGTTCATGACTCTGGCCCGGCTGACGACGTTGTGTATAGACCCACAGGCCATTACAACATAGTGTGTTTGTGTGTGTGTGTGGGGTGGGGGGTGCTGTGTGTGTGTGTGAGGGAGTGAATGAGTGAGCGAGTGGGAGAGAGAAAGAGGGAGACAGGGAGGGAGGGAGACAGGGAGGGAGGGAGAGAGAAAAAGGACAGAAAAGTAAAGTTGTGATAGGGTTGCGCTGGGAGCGAGGAATGAGACGTGGAGGGGGGAGAAGGGGAGCGAGTGTGTGAAACGTTTTTGAGGTTATGAGGTATGTGTGTGTGTAAACACCTCAGTCTAGCCAGGTCTACCAAGGCCCACACACACACACACACACACACACACACACACAGAGTATCTCCCGGGCTGGCGTTTTCACCGACAACCCTACCGCACCCTGGGACTGAAGCGTAGCTCGCTCCAAACTTCTGTCCACACAATCGCTACATACTGTAAACCGTGGTGACGGATGAGGAGGCTGGGATGATTCCGGAACAGTCTTAATGCCTGCAGTCGAATCCATCGCCTGCATCGGGAAATATCACACTCACCCCCCCCCCCCCCCCGTTCAAAAAACCATCCCGATTCTTAACGTCGCCACTTTCCCGCCTCTGGCTCCGCGCCAGCAGAGTTTAGACTCCTCCCACTGGGCACCGAGGCACTCTGGGGCAGCTGCTCCTTCCTCGGAGAGATGAAAGACGGCAATGTCTGCAAAGGGCTTGGTGGCCGGTAAAAAAACTAAAAAACAAGGTCTCTGTCAAAAGGAGGGAGCAAGGGCCAGAGCCAACAGAGGGTTCCTTTCATAGGGGGGGGGGGGGGGTCTGGAGCTGGAGGTAGCTGGCTAGCTCGGTCTTCACTCCGGAGGTAGCTAGCTAGCTAGCTCAGTCTTCACTCTGAAGGTAGCTAGCTAGCTAAGTGTGCTGGCTTGGTCTTCACTCTGAAGGTAGCTAGCTAGCTAAGTGTGCTGGCTCGGTCTTCACTCTGGAGGTAGCTAGCTAGCTAAGTGTGCTGGCTCGGTCTTCACTCTGGAGGTAGCGAGCTAGCTAGTTATCTGGCCCCGTCTCTCTGGAACGTTCTGGTGAATGAGGGTGCGGAATCTCACCCGTTGTAGAGAGAGGGTAGAATGAAGTAGCCTTCGGACCGTTTCTCTAGTTTAGACTCCCACCTTCTTTTCATTAATGGGCCATGCATACTTTCAAGAGCCACAACAATGTACCAACTAGGTTATATCTCTATGTTATGAAGTGTGTGTGTGTGTGGCCGGGGGGGGGGGGGGGGGGGGGGGGCACACTAGTGAATGGCACACTAGTGAATGTGTCGTGTTGCTCCAAATATCACTATTGCTCCCATAGAGACCTCCTGCACAATCCACCCGAAGACAGCACTGCCTTTAATAGCCCTGGGGAAGCCATGTCTTTGAGCGGAGAGGGAAGACTGGGAGTTGACTACAGCAGACCATTATAATAACCCAGAACTGGCTGCCAAGCCTTGAGTGCCTCTTTTCGTTAAAGGGAAACGCCCAACAACCCGTTCAATGTGTATCACACAGAGCAAAGTACCACAGGAGTCCACATTTATTAGTCCTCCATTATAATGGTGAGCTCCTTTCAAACCCAAGACGTAATGGCTGTGCACCAAGGCCTCAGGCACATGGCTGTGTGCACTGCAGGATCTCTTCTTCACTCCTCCCCTTCAATTCTGAAACATTCTAGAGCTGGGCAAAGGACTGAGCTGGGATCAGCTGAGCTTAGTCAGTCAAGGGGAGAGACGTATTGGCGTTCAGTTCAGAGAGCGTCCAGCTGGGCGGAGCGCTCAGCTCTCACTGACCGATGTCTTGGAGGAGCGGTGTTAAGTGGTCCTGGCTGGTGTCCAGCAGACCTGTCATGACCTCACCTTCTCACCCTCCTCCAACACAGCTAGCTCCTTCTGGACATTTGGGGGGATTCAATCACACACATACAGGGATGTAGACCAACTGACATGCTCCTGCTTAAGATAAACAAAGAGGGCCAGTATTAAAATGTTACTGGAAGGTGCCAACTGTCTAGCCACACATTGTTATTCCATTCTGCTGAAGGACATGGACCATGAGCAAAGCTAAATAAACTACGCTGTAACGAGAGACAAAAACGAATGTTGTTCTGCTACAGCTAAAATAGGAACGTGTTTGTTTTGTGATATCATATATACTTCAAACTTATCGGAGTACACTTGCTTGGACAAACAGCATAGCAGCTGGCACAGACAGGAAGTGAGAAGGCAGCAGAGTGAGTTAATGTCCTTCCTGTGAGCTAGCCTTGGTAAAAACACTTGTAACAAATGTTGCACAAGTGTTGACAGGAAGATGAAGAACCAGGGCTCAGCCTTTCTTACAATAACCATTCACTCACCAACAGAAGTGAGTGAGCCGTGAATGTTTGAAGAAGGACATAGCCTTTTTCTGACTAGCGTCTCACAAACTAGCCTTTGGGGAGTTCTGCTAAAAAAAGATTTAAAAAAAACAACAAAAAACATCCATTGCAGAGAACTCCAAACATACTCTATAACTTTTGACAAGCCAAGATGTGTTGGAAACAATGTTGTATGTTTTCAGAATTAACCGACTTCTGCGTACCACTGCTACAAACTAGCTCCCCAACGAACCTCTTCAGTACAGAGCTTCAGAGCTACAGTTAAGCGCAGTGCCAGACTAGGGTCTGTGTGCTCCGGGGGTCTTGTCTGGAGATGCTCAAATAGGCCTCGCCAAACAGTGGAGAGCGGTTCACATGCGCTCGCCATCACTGTCGTCCGCAGGCCTGGAGTCTGCCCATCTCTTCCCAGAAACACTGGGCAGTCCTGGTGCCTGGAAGCCACTTACTTCTCAGTCAGTGAGGCTTCTAGGAATTAAGTCACTTCTTAGCCTAGCTACAGCCCCTGAATCTGAATCTTCGAAATGCGATTTAGGGTCTGGAAAGACTCTTATCCAGGTTGATTTCTCAGTTGGAATTGGAATGGTAAGGGGGTGAACGGACTCCTTTGGCGACACCCATCTGGAGGAAGGTCTGCAGAGGGAGGAGCTTGTTCAGAATGAATAATGAGGTGAAACGAAATGATCTCTTGATCTTGAAAGTATCTCTTGATCTTGAAAATATCTCTTGATCTTGAAATCTCTTGATCTTGCAATTTCTGCTCTCTCTTCCCTTAATCTTTCTTTATTCTTTCTCTTAAAATTCCCTCCTCATCTTTGTCTCTTTCCACTCCTCAAATCCACTTCCTCTCATCCCCCAGCCCTCCCCCATCCTCTCATCCTCACTCCTCTCTTCTCCAACTCATTCTTGTCCCTCTTAATTCGTGTCTCACACACTCAGTGAACTGTCCCCCTCGTCCATGACTGTGGACTGGAGGAAACGCGGTCACCATTTTGTCAAGCTGCCAGCCCATTCCTTTGCGAGCGTACACACACACACACACACACACACACACAACACACACCAGCTGCTGTCAGCGGCCCATTCTGGGCTGGGGCCAGAACACAGCTGAAGAGAGGAAAGGAGCTGCTAATTTTGGGGTGAGAGGGTCTGGTTTCTGTTCTCCCTCGGTGTTGCAGTACAGCGGTTGCCATGAGGGACTGTTGCTATTGTGTTAGCAGGAACACACAGGGTTACCTCAGCGAACAACCTACATCTCTCAGGATTTTCTACTGGGAACCAATAATGATAATAATATATGCTAATAATGCTAATAATAATACAAATAAATAGTAATAATTATTATTATTGTTATTAATATTGTTATTATTATTAATAATAATATTATAATGCAGTGTATAAATGACAATTTAATAAAATGTTCTACTGGAGAGATACACATTAAAAAAATAAAGAAGGGCAGTAGCTCACAAGTGCAAAAGGAGCTACAGTAGTTAAAAGGAGCTACTGTAGTTAAAAGCTAAAGTGAAGAGATACATTTAAGCTTTCTATTAAAACTATCCAGCGAGCTGGCTTCCCTGATATTTATAGGTATTGTGTTCCACAGCTCTGGGCCATAATTGACAGGCTGCACTCCCGATCTTCAGTGATGTCATCCTATAGTGCTCTGAACACAGTCTGGAGTTATTCATTCAACCAGAAGCAAAGACACACAAGCAAACACTCCCTCAACGCACGCTCCAGGCGGAAGGACGTTTCTGTCATGGGATAGGGGTCGTTCCCACGACGACCCTCCGTGTGACCCCCAGTCTCCCTGCCCGTGTTGATTTACATGTGTCAGAGACAGCGGGGGAGGGGGTGGGGTCACACATTTACATAAAGGCTCTCTCCGCGTCATCGGCAGGGGGATACAGTATAAATCTCTCACTCCGCCAGAATCGACGGCCCCGCAACGGAATATTCAAAGGCCTGTGCAAACCTGGCTTGACATCGGTCGTCTCACACACACAAAGGAGTCAGAAGGACTGAGAGATGGACGAAAGTCAGAACGACCCCAGAGACTTTGATATGGCGCAGACAGCCAGTTCCACTCCAGCGTCCGACGGGGAGAGAAATGGCCTCCTCAGCACTCTGGCCGCGTGGCCTGAGGATGAAGCCCAGTAGAAAGCGCCAGCCGTGCACAAACGCACGCACGGAGAGAGTCCCAACCTCTCTGGAGGCGGTGGGTTGGGTTGGGCTGACGTGAGCTTGCATTGCAGCACGACTAGGCGAAAACACCCATTGTGTGTGTGTGTGTGTGTGTGTGTGTGTGTGTGCACGCGCATGCGTGGGTGGGTAGTTGTCCAGACCTGACAAAAGTGCAAGACAAGACACACATGGTTAGATTTGGACAGTGAGAGTATGTGCAAGAAAGAAAGAGAGAGATGCCAAGATGTTTGAGCTAACTGGCAGAGAGTCAGACTCTTACTCTGAGAGATACCCCCCCCACACACACACACACACACACACACACACACACACACACACACACACACACACACACACACACACACACACACACACACACACACACACACACACACACACACACACACACACACACACACACACACACACACACACACACACACACACACACACACACACACACACACACACACACACACACACACACACACACAGCCCTGAAAGCAACTCTCAGTTCCCATAACTCTGTGTAGAGGAAGCGAGAGCGATGTGTGTCTCTTTCCAGGTGAACCCTCTCTATCCCTTTCAGAGTCAGAATTTCTTCATTGTACTTGCATACTTGCATTGCCACTGTACTTGCATACATAGGATTTATTTTCCTGACGCCACGGTGCTCACAACAACAATGGACAGGTGCATCTCCATCACTTCAGCTCAGCATCATTTGATTGGATAAAAACCCAGTGCATAAGCTCAGCATATCAGAGGGAGGAAGTCTCAATGGAACAGCGGGGAACTCGAGTCTCGTCTTTGTTACAGTCCAGGACTTTCACATCCTTCTTCTGACCCCCCCCCCCGGCTCATCCTCCCACCTCCTCTTAACCTCAACCCCATTATCTGAGCGTTTAACGGACGAGTCCGATCGGAGGACGACTGGTCGTCCCGTCCGTCAGTCTAGCCCGGCGGATTGGAGCAGTGTGGCCCAGGGCCTGCAAGGATGAAGGCGGTTCGTTCTCAGATGAAACCCCCCCCCCCCCCCCCCCCCCAACACACACACACACACGCCTGGCTGGCTTCTGTCTTGTTGCTTAGCGCGTTGCCAGCGCATCTGAAAACCCTTCGTCGTGCGGCGTGAGCCCGGGGCGGGGCGGTTCGGAGCCCCCTTCACGGAGGCCCTTTTTTTTCCGGGGCTGGCTGGTGTAACCGAGCAACGCTGCGCGTCGGAGAGCTTCTGACACGTCTGCTGTTTTGGGCCGGAGCGACGGGACGGTCAGGAGGCTGAACACAGCGGAGGAGGAGGAGGAGGAGGAGGAGGAGGCCGGATTCTGTGAAAAGCAGAATTCCTTCGATAAAAGTAACACCCCCACTCTAGATCCAGTCCAGCTTCTCGGAGCCAGAGGAAGAGGGGGGAGGGGGGAGGGGGGGGGGGGCGGAACTATTCATCTGGAGTGTGAAAACGCCAACAGATCTGCTTTCCCATAAAACAGAGTATCTCCAAGAATCAAACAAACACACCAAGGTCAACCGTTGCGGTTTGTTAACACCGCAAACGCGCCTCGTGTGATATTGCCGATCACGTAAAATCGGCGTGTTGCCAATAGAACGTTGTTACACTGAACGTACAAGACTCTGAGCTCGACGCTTAAAAGTGTAGACAAGCTTGTGTATCGCATCGCCAAGCCCAGAAGACGATCAGTGTTTCCACGGTGTGCTAACAGCACTTGGGTCATGCAATCAATAGCAGCAGACACCAGGGCGAGGGCCCCACACCACAGTTACATCACTCAGACCAACACCAGCCGCCCCAACGCCACTCCTAGACGGGCTAAAGTCCCTGTCAAACAAACAGCCGAATATAACGTACCAACACAAAACCCAACGACACACTCGGAAGCACATCGCCTAAAATATATATGCTGTATATATCGGGTCGTCGTCGGTTACGAGCCTCTCAACTTCCAACGCTCGGAACACCCGGATTCAGATCCCAGCGTCTCAGGTTTTAGTAAGTCACTAATTTACTTTTAGTGAGATGGAACACGTGACTACGGTTAGTGGTTCGGTGTGTCACGTCTGGCTCCTCTGGGCGGGAATGTCCCACTGACGGACTACGGGGAAAATATAGCACAAAAGGGGGGAAATGATGTCTAATTGAGGAGGGCTGTTCGGGGGAGAGGAATGTTTGTGCTAGCGGTGACGCTCCTCATATGGCAGGGGCGAAGGAGGAAGTGACCACAGAGTCGGGGAAGAGGTCTGATAATGACTCACAGGAAATCGCCCTCCTCCACACGGATCACGCTTTGTCCAGCAATGAGGTTACACACACCACAGGCACGCGCACACACACGCGCACACACACACACACACACACACACACATACACACACACACACACATATATCACACACACACACACACATATATAACCAACAGGGGTATGGTGTGCTCACACGGCACACACACCATAACAAACGCTGCTTTCAATACCACGCTATTAAGCGAACAAAGATATTGCTCAATACGCCGATATCGTTGTAGACAATAGAACAATGGTTTGGGAATGCAGGGTGATAGGGGACATTAGCAGGGAGGGGCTACGGTGTTGAAAGTCATGAGACACTCAGGTTAGCAGCGCTGGCATCAGCAGGAAGCGCGGCCCCCCCCTACGCGCACGCCGTTCTGTGCGGCTTAATTTCCTGTTTGGATGAAGCCCATCTCTCTCCGCCAGCGGCGTGCTAGAGGTCAGACAGAAAGCGCCGTGGTGTCAAACACACACACACACACACACACACACACACACACGTAGACATGGTATGTCACTGAGGACTGTTTATGGGGGGGGGGGCTCCATGTCAGCTGCTTTCCACATGGACGACTTCATCTCTGTGTTGTTGGGCGCTGGGTTCAATTAGCTTGCTGGCGGCGCGCCCGAGTTCTCCGACTGTGCCACCCAGAAAATTAAACCACAGGTGATTTACAGGATAACCCTGCAGAGTAGCTGTGCCCGGGAGGGGGGTGGACAAACACGTCACGTCTCTGTACATGCGCCACAGACAGACAGACAGACAGACAGACAGACAGACAGACAGGCAGGCCGGCAGACAGACAGAGACAGACAGGCAGGCCGGCAGACAGACAGACAGACAGACAGAGACAGGCAGACAGACAGGCAGACAGGCAGGCAGGAAGGCAGGCAGGCAGGCAGAGACAGGCAGACAGACAGACAGACAGACAGACAGACAGACAGACAGACAGACAGACAGACAGACAGACCACAGGTCAAATACAGTGGGCTGGATCTACGGTATGTTTGGACCATGGACCATGTTTAGTATGCAACATTGACACGTCTTTCCTTTCAAAAATGTACTTTCCTGACAAAATGTGTTTTCCTTTTCCTGATTTATACGGATGAGATGATGTTGTGCACAATATATACACACATGCGCGCATACACACACACACACACACACACTTTTCTTTCCCCTTAACACAGAGGAGTATCACAGAGAGAGGTTGTGTGTGTGTGTGTGTGTGTAGCCCACTCTTCCGCTGGTCAGACAAAGCTCTCCCTGTTCACAGCCTTTTAGCAGCCACTTCACACACACAGCTCAAGGTAGCGGCTCTCTGGAGTGTATTCTCCCAACGCGCCTCCGACTGCAAGGAGACCTGCGACTGAAAGGCTTTGCTGAACCCGAAAACACCAACACACACACACACACACGCACACACTCAACTCAATTCTCATCACCCATTCTTTTGCAAGGAGCCCAAGACAGCCAGTGAATCTCAATAAGTCAGTGTCAGAACGTACCGTACAAGCGCTCGCACATTAAGATACACAAACAAACGCAGGATGTGTGCTCCGTTATAAGTGTCCCTCAGGATGTGTGCTCCGTTATAAGTGTCCCTCAGCGGAGAGGAGGAAGGTCCCACACGGACACACCCGAACCCGCCATCTAACCACACGAGACAGCCCCGACACCACACCCTGGGCCTCGCCGCCGCACACACGGCGCCCGTGTGACACACAGCCGCCAGCCGGGGGCGGGGCGGGCACCGAGGGGGGAGGAGTCCGACTGCAGAAAACCCTCTTTCCCTTCGCCATGTTCATTTTGTGCGCCAGAGAACACCGTCATCCGATTGGTCAACGTCAAGGTACGTCGTAGCGACGATCGCAGGAGATGTCAAACTAGGCAGGAAAATACAAAAAAATTCTGACTCGTAAGACTGTTCATCTGGGTGTCGTCGATTATGTCACACTATGTTCATATTCGGGCCCGACGCTGGAAACTTTGTTGGCAATGAAAAATCTGGCCAAAATCAGTCTGAATTCGTGTCGTCTGAACCTGCCGTTAGACGCACTTTTTTTTTTTTAAACAATTTTTGAAATCAGGCATGGGCCTTTTCCTCTGTATTTCCCTTTCAGAGGAGCGATCAGAAAACAATCTCGCCAATCTTCTGTGAGGTGAGCTACCCTGGGCGGGTTTAGGTGTGACGACAGCGAGGAGCGGTTGAAGTTAGCGCGTGATAGATGTTGATAGACAGATGGCTCATCCAATCACCTAAGAAAGTAAGAGTCCGCACACATGTGTGCGGACTCTTACTTTCTTTGGTACATATGCTTTTTTAGTCCAGCACCTGCCTTATTAATTGTTTTGGGATGTGCGCGACCCACTTCTGATTTGGTCATCCAATCACCTGCCAAGTGTTTCTGAAAGGGCCTGCCCTTTTCCAAACAGTTTCCGATGGAGAGTTCCCAGATGGTTATGTGAAGCGGACCATCTGGCGGGTTGGGTTAAAAGGCCAGGGGGGGGGGGGACACACAACCGGGGGACTTTGATAATGATGCATCTCTGAGCGGGGGGCAAGGGGGACCTATAAAACCGCCTGGGCTGGGAGGGCTCCAGTCATACCTCTCCGTTATCAACACAGAAGGACTTGCTTCGTTACGACCCCGTGGTCAGGCTGAACGCCTCAATCTAGAGCTACTGGACAAAGATGGGAGACGTCGCGCCGGAGCCGTATACTCATCATTCATGGAGAGGGAGTGAGAGAGAGAGAGAGAGAGAGAGAGAGTGGGTGAGAAAGAGAGAGAGGGAGGGAGAGAGAGAGAGGGAGAGAGAGGGTGAGAAAGAGGGAGAGAGAGGGTGAGAAAGAGGGAGAGAGAGAGGGAGGGAGAGAGAGAGGGAGAGAGAGGGTGAGAAAGAGGGAGAGAGAGAGGGAGGGAGAGAGAGGGGGAGGTAGAGAGAGAGAGGGAGAGAGAGGGAGAGAGAGGGAGAGAGAGAGAGGGAGGGAGAGAGGTTGAGAGAGAGGGGGAGAGAGAGAGGGAGAGAGAGGGGGAGGTAGAGAGAGAGAGGGAGAGAGACAGAGAGAGAGGGAGAGAGGTTGAGAGAGAGGGGGAGAGAGAGAGGGAGTGTGTGTGGGTGTGAAAGAGAGTGACAAAGACTAGGAGAGAGAAAGAAAGACAGAGACAGTGAAGTATACAGGCAGCAATCTCACACTTTAATGACCAAACACGACCTTGCTTGACCTCCGGCACCTCTAGAACATATTGCCATCGCTGCAGACGACACAAAGCGAACGTCTTTGGTGACCACAGGACTTGTGGTCCTGTGGTCCTTGTGGACAGTCTTCTGTCTCCATCAACACAGCACAACAGACGGCCAAAGAAAATAGTTTGCAGGCGATGTACAGTAGAAGCGCAAATAGCTCACCATGTAGTGAGCTACATTACAGTACGTCCGGTAAACTGGTTTTGTCCATTTCTGAGGTGAGCTGTGCCTAGCAACTCGCTCTGAGTCTTCTGCTCAATGCACACACCATTGTGTTCTCAGTCTCTCTGCGTCTGCGTCTCTGCGTCTCCCCCTCTCTCTCTCTCTCTCTCTCTCTCTCTCCGTCTCTCTCTCTCTCCATCTCTCTCTCTCTCCATCTCTCTCTCTCCTGGTTCATGGTCGTTAGAGGTGGCCGGGAGTGTTGCCATGGAGACTCAAGACAGTGTGTGGCATGCTGGTGAGTGAGTGACCCGGGTCGTCGGTGATATTCTGTCTGCTCGCGGGGCGAGGCGCCGCCGTTGTTTCTGGCCCGCTTTCTCCTCCCGTTGACCCTCGCGCCGTCCGTCTTCCGTCCTCTCCGGCTGGCGTCTGTGTCCTCCTCTACGTCCGTCTGCTTCCCGCTTGCCCCTTTGTCTCTCCGCGTCCCCTCGTTCCGTCAAGACGTATGCTCAGAGTTGTGGGAGGAGAACGGCCTTCGGTCTTGACCTTCGGTTTATCTTCTCTTCCGAGACATTTCAGACGTTCTTCGCCTCGGGCCTATTATGAAAACATCGAATTCGGGACGTGGGAAAGAGCTTCTCAAAAAAAAAACCTTCAGAGCATCAAACGTTATTCTCCATGTAGCGTTATCACCGCGCAAAAGAGGGAACGACGAGTCGGAAACACCCCCAGACAACGCTGTCAAGTTCTGACCTGCGGAGTGTGTGACTGTCACATGCTTGGATCAAACCCGTGCCCCGTCACCACGAGAGCGTGCGGCGAGGGGTGGGCGCGTTTATCTGCGCTGCCGCATGTCCCCCATCTTTGGTTTGATCCGGGGCTCATTCCTAATGACTTAATTGGACGGATTGCTGGATCTCGCCAGGGCTGGGGGGAGGCAGCATGAGGCGAGGAGCAACAGTGGGTTACGTTATATGGGTCAAGGCTGCGTGGGGTGGGACTGTAGTCGTAGTCATAAAGGTAGCGTGTGTGTGTGTGTGTTTGTGAGAGAGAGCGTGTGTGTGAGAAAGAGAGAGGGAAAGAGAGAGAGAGAGAGAAAGAGACAAGACAACCAGACATTCACACTCAGGCTAATCGGTCTATAAAAGGACCGCAGTGACTGCAAATAGATAGAGGCTACAAACAGATGCTGAAAACAGTACGGAAAGTGTTCATATCTGGCTGCAGTTCAGCGGCTTGCGCCCTTGCTTCGCGTTGATGTAGGGTCCCATTCTGCACAGCTGTGAGGATCTGTGGGCACAACCGTGTGTGTGTGTGTGTGTGTGTGTGTATGCGCGTGTCCCGACCTGAGAGATGTGGTTGATGGAAGACTCCATCCTGCGTAGCTGGGAGGCCTGGATGTCCAGCAGCTGCAGGACATTGTTGGCTAAGGCGTTGATCTGGTAGGCCACGCTGGCCAGGGACTGGGTGGTGTAAGCTTTGGTCTCCTCCAGAGCTTTCCTCTTGTCCTGGGCCTGAGAGGGAGAGAGAGAGGAAAGAAAGAAAGAAAGAGTGAAAGAGAGAGAGAGAGATAGAGAGAAACAGAGAGAGTGAGAGAGGAGAGAGAGAGAGGAGTTGAATTAATGTTGAATATCCACCGTAACATCTTTTGACCACCATTCAGATTAGAAAAAAAAAGGCTGCCTCCATTGCCATACCGGCGCCGTTTTAAATACCGAAATAAAATCAACGGCACGAATAATACAAGAGCAAACCGACAGAGAGATGACTGAGAAAGAGGTGTTGGTGATGATTCATCATGCGAGTGATGATGACACTGCGTTCTAGAGCAGGGCAACGGAACCACCGCGCCTGATCTCCCAACCCAACACAGTCACTCAACACAGTCACTCAACACAGGCCCAAAACAGACACTGCGTTCTAGAGCAGGGCAACGGAACCACCGCACCTGATCTCCCAACCCAACACAGTCACTCAACACAGTCACTCAACACAGGCCCAAAACAGTCAACACAGGCCCAACACAGTCACCCAACACAGGTCCAACACAGTCACTCAACGCAGGTCCAACACAGTCACTTAAGTGTCTGATCACCTCCATGGTAACTTGCGGACGCATGGCTGATTGATCCATGACAACGAACGTGCCTTCTATCTAGCCATCCAATCACAGCTGTGATTGATAGCTAAGTGACGGTGTCTGCGACATTACAAAGTTTGGTACATGTAGGTGTAAGACACCCCTGTCCGACAAAAAAAATGTATACAGTGACGTCATTTCAGTCTGTCAACACTTTCAAAAGTGTTGTACGACGAAGTATAAATAAATTGGCCTGTAGTGTGTAACAAACCGTATGCATGTCCGTGATATGAGCTTTGTACCCCCGCCTGACTCACTCCCCCCCCCCCCTCGCTTGGTTAGTTAACACCAAGGGGGAGAAGTGACAGAGTAACTGCTGCTACAAGAGGGAATCAAAGAAGCAGATGTGTGGCATGATAACAGCCTCCAGGAATGAAGAGAGATTCCTCCAGAGAGAGGCGATGGAGCAAGGGGCCGTCTGTTGGAAAGGGTTCACACATTATGCACACGCGCACCAGCGCTAATGCACACAGGCACTTTTGACCAACCAAGTCGCTGTTTTAGAAGCCTTTTAGTAAGTAAGTAATTAAACCTTTATTTATCTTCTCAGCACGAGTGCACAGAGTGCTTTACAGTGGGGAATTAAAATAAACATACAGTTCACATAGGCAGAAATCATGACAACATGGGAGGGGGGGGTCAATAGTTGGGCTACAGATCTCCAAAAGCCTGTCTAAACAGGTGGGTCTTCAAGAGTTTTTTTTTAAAAGAGTTCTCAGAAGTTGAGGCTCTCAGGTCCTGGGGTAGGGCCGTCGCCCCAAAGGCTCGGTCACCCTTAGTCTTTAGCCTGGTCCGAAGCACCAGGATCGTGTTTTCCCTGTGCAACACTACTCCTCTTTCGGGCACAGAACAGTCTCAGTCTATACTCGACGTGACGCTACAAATCTCATTTACAACATTTAAGCAAACAAAAAAACAATGAAGGATAAAATGAATTGCCTTGAGAATGTGAATAGTGACGCTACACATACAGGGATTTGGCTTTGTGGAGATTAATTTGAAACTAGGCTTTCTGGGTAAAAAAAAAAAGACCCAGTGTGTGTGTGTGTGTGCGCGTGCGTGTGGATGAGGTTGCACTGTGGGGACAGTCAGTGGCCTGAGGCATTGTGGCTGTTGAGAAGATGGGGATTGAATGAATTGTCTGTTCCGACTTCTCACAGCTCTGCACTTTAGTTACCCCATCCCTCTTCACTTTCTACCACACTTAAAAAGACAATCTTCCAACCTGTAACCAGCTCTGTGGCCTAGTGGTAGAGTGTCCGCCCAGAGACTGGGAGGTTGTGGGTTCGATCCCCGGCCGAGTCATACCAAAGACTATAAAAATGGGACCCATTGCCTCCCTGCTTGGCACTCAGCATCAAGGGTTGGAATTGCGGGGCTACATCACCAAATGATTCCAGAGCGTGGCACTGCTGCTGCTCACCGCTCCCCCAGGGGATGGGTCAAATGCAGAGAACAAATTTCACACACTCAGGTGTGTGACAATCAGTGGAACTTAGTCTTAGGTGACAGCGAGCAGTGTCGTCGTCTGGTGTGTCCTGGTAGCCTACCAGGTGTGCCAACACTGTAACGCTGCATACATTATACCAATCAAACAGGTGATTTATAAGTTTGAGGTATAGTAGTTCTATCTTAGTGGATACTATACCCTTAATATCAATGTTGAAATAAGAATAGCCTACAAAAAAAAACAGCCAAGCAGTTAGTAACGTAGGATGAACTTGAACTGTAGTCAGTGTTGGCAGGAAGTAGACACTTCAAATAATAATATTCTCTCCTTCAAAGGAAAGTAACTGGCAAAATGTTCAAAAGCCTTTATTGCGATGTGCCGCATCACGCATGGGTTGTAGGTTCTCCAGCTCAGTCTTTTGTGTTCCCGACCAAATAGCACGCTTTCCTCACCGCGCACATCAGGGCAACGTGGTTTAGGATTGCTAGGCCTACAAACGGATATGTGTTTTTGCAAAAGAACGCCTCAAATATGTTGTAGCCCACAGTTTAATCGGGAATAATACTCAAATCGGAACTGTAGCCTAATCATTGAACAACAGCCTAGGAACTGGTTTGTTTGTGTGTCAAAAAACAAAATAGGAATTGGATATGGAGTTTGGATTACTGGAAAAAATGAAAAGAGTAACTTTATACCAGGAAGATCCGTGGTGAAGCGAGTACTAGCCTACGGCAGGCCTTATCTAGGACTATGGAGCGCTGTGCTCGCGGGCTGCACTCTAGGACGAAGTTGGGTGGATGGATGGACTTCATTTTGTCCTCTTGGTAAAAGTTGATTGTGCTCTAAAACCATGAAAGAATAAAACAAAAAAAATGCAGCACACAAAGTAGATAAGATGATGGTTGGGAAGCAAGGGGAACTGTTTCTTACATCTCTTACAACATAGCCTACATAGATAAATAAGGTGAACAGTAGTAATATTGTTATCTCAGCAGCGGGGATTGAGATTGAACAATTTGATACTGAAATAAAAGTAGCCTCTCTTTTTGGATTCGTCACAAAAATGTGATTATTTCAAAAGCAGGGAATGTGCACTAGACATGGAACACAAATGGGAATGGAAATGTGTTGGTGACTTGGTCTTGTTGGATGGTTGGACAGCTAAACTCACAACATTCTAGACTAGGCCTACTAGCCAAGAAAATATATACCCTTGATTGCTATAGCTCAAACTCCCAAATCACCTGTTTGATATTCTCTTTAATGGTGGTGTGACATGTGTTTCCGGGCATGTTAGTGTGATAAGAGATTTATGATAAATCCTTCTCGTGCCGTTTTGCGATTTAAACCGAAATCATGCATGTTGTGCATGCAGCCATTAAAGCTACATGAGATCTCAGCATTTTGGCGGCCCCTCTGGTGGTGATCGGCACTGCGTTTTAAGAACCACACTTCCCACAATTCTCCGCTCACTCGCTGTAATGATGGGAAAAAAATATGATAAAATGTGTATGGAGCAGACTGGATTGGAAGATTGTAGCTACTTCAATTGACAATGCAGGTAAATACCAGTCTTTTTTTTGTGTGTGCATGTAGATAAATTCGCTGGGACGAAGTGTTTGTTGTCTTCATGATATTGTGACACGCAAAAACATGTCACTTCCGTTTCCACTACAAGATTTAACGCCAGTGTACTAGCCAGTACACCGAAATTCTAGAATAATAAATTCACAGGGTCTCATTTAGTCTCATGTCAGGAAAACGATTTTTGGGGTCTTGCTAAGGCCAATTCATAAACTAATAGCAAGTAAAGATGAATATTGAACTATAAAAAAGTTATCATAGAGCTTTAAAGTTGTTTCCTCCAAGTCCTGAGTTACATTAAAGTGTAGCCTACTCCACAGCCATGGACTCAAACATTGGTTGCCCTCAAATAAACACAATCTAATGACTCGTCTCTGATTCATTAGTCCAATCCACCATCCCAGCAATCAATCATCTGAGCTGGTGCTAGTTTTGTGAAATCATTTTTAGACAAATATTCTAGATCTCCGTTTTCCATGTTGATCGCTGCAAATAGCTAGCTAGATAGCTAGCGTGGCTAACGTGACTGTGATTGACTAGCCTCGCATCATCAGGCTCTCCTCAGGTGATTGACAGCCAGATGAATGGCGGGACGATCATGACAAGTTTTAATTGGATAAACCGTCCCAATGTTAAAATGTCAATGGGAATTCCAATATAAACCACTCGGGAGCTGGCATACTCTACGCCTACTTTTAGGCATTTTGACAAATCACATGTTAGGTTACATCTAAACAAATTACGATATCTTTTGGGGTTTTGTATTTGTGATCTAATTTAATTGGTTAGATAACAGTTGATAACAGTCTGAAATCACTTGTGAATGAAGCAATATGGCAGAATATGAGATGCAGTTAAGTTAAAAAACAATCTGAAATCAAGGATTCTGTATGGGTATATGCCAGGCTTATCCTAGTGTACAGGGTGAAAGTTGAGTGAAAGGGCCTGGGAAAAACTGTCTTTGTATCTTAAGGACAGGTATCTGAAGGACATTCCTCAGTGGGAGAACCAAGTATTTGTTGCCTCAACTCAAGGGTAAATAACAGAACAAAACGAGTGCTTTCCCGCAGCTGGAGACTGAGGTAGTTTCCATTTCCCACACAAGAGCTCCAGCAGAAACTCCCGGGGCCTTGGAGCTCATATCTCTCTTGTGAGTAATGACAGACTGGACAGTGGGGAGGAGGGAACAAGTGACTGTCAACAAAATGTCTCGGCCAACACAGTATATAAAAGCAGTATTCTCATCCACATTTCAAACTGCCAATCCCTAGTCTCCCCCACACTCAGTCAAGAATAGGGTTAAGTCAATAGTTACATAAACGTAGTACACGCCTACATTAGCTACAGCCTATTTAAAAAAAACAACACACGATAAGATAAGAAAAGCTAACTGCGATGCTAGCCTAGGGTCTAGATTGCTGGAACAGCTTGAGCCTGGGTAGTGGCATCCAGCTTCCTCTGGGAAGTGAGGCGTCAGCAATAGGAGGCAGAGAGTGCTGGCCTTGCCCTTGGGGGTCTGGTCGGATGATGTCTAAGATGCGTCCTTCCTTCCACCATTGCTCCACTCGCACCAGTCCTGCCCCTAGAGATGAACGACTGCTTCGAGGGAGGGAGGAGGGGGGAACGGTGCGTCTTCGTCACAACGTCTCTCCAAGGCGGGGTGTTGGACCGCTCCGCTGGCAAGGCGACACCGGCACTGGCTGCTCGGGAGGCGGGCAGGAAGGAAAGGCCCAGACTTCCTCCCTGAGGGGAGCGACTGTGTTTCCAGGGTCAGGGAAGAGGAGGAGAGCTGCCTGCCTACGCCCTCTCTGCTGTCCCTCCGCCCCCACCGCACTAGTCTGGCTGGAAGTAGGAAACGGACAGGACCAGGGCGAGAGCTGAGGCCTGGATCTAAGATGGGGCAGGGCGAGGGAGGAAGGAGAGGGGGGAAGGAGGCCGTTTTCAAAACATGAAAATGAAAAAGAACGGTCTCGCACACTGCTGGGCTCCATAGTTATGGCATTTATTGTACCAGAATCAAAAAATGTGTGACGTTTCAAGCAACGCTCTTCATCAGACAGTTTTCATTTTGTTTCATTTCTTTTTTTTTCTCCATTTTGACATCTCTCGTTTCAGCTCGGCACCTGCCCTTTTTTGGTTTATGGATGTGCATGTGCCACTTTGTTTCATTTTCAAAACATGCAAACAAAAGTTTACCACGGCTCGGGTTTCATGTCAGACCAAATCATGCGCATGTCTGGGAGAAGCTCCCGCTGTTCTCAACAGTCAAACTACCTTTACGACTTAGCGACTGACATGCCGCTGAGAGGTCGAATGACAGGGCCGCCTAGCACTGATGCAATAGCCCCCTGCTATGTGACGACAAGTCAGAACATTCCCCGCTAAAACAGGATGGGACGGTGTGGTTCCTGTGCTGTTCCTTTCCGCCGGCGGACAGACAGACCTACAGTTTCCTAGTGTCGCGACTCCGAGGGGAGATGCACTCAAGAAAAAAGGAAAATAGACATCTGGAATAGCCTTAGTCCGACATAGCCTTTAAGGATACAATAAAAAGGTTTCTATGTGGATGTAATGTTTCTTGGTAGATCAACCGTCTTGACATGAAGAGTCAAAATCGGACAACCTGACTGATCTTGTCTTTGCTGAGCTTCCTCCATGCTGTTCTGACAAGCCAGCCCTTCCCGTCCGTTTGCTGCATATTTAACGCCAAGACTAAAATTACTTTGATGTCTTGTAGTCCTCTCTGAACTGTGGGTTCACGGGGTCACTCACGGGCCTCGCCAGGTTCTCTGCTAGGATCTCGGTGCTTCACGGACCACTGAGTAAGCGGGCAGGACAGAGAAGGTTAAGAAAGTGTTGACCGAAGCCATGACGTCAAAGTGCTGTGTGAGTTGTTGTATTGATTATGGACGGAGAGTTCTGAGATTGAGGAAGCTGTATGGGGAGAGTCATAGTCAAAGATCACAGCAGTAACGACCCATAATCTGGCTGGCAGACTGTGTAGGGACCAAACCTAGCATGGTATTTAGCTTGAGCTCAGCCATCTCAATTCCATTTAGTTACAATCATCCTCAGGTGTGCTTTAGTCAGAGCTGACACCGTTGAGCTATACCAGGGGCAACACCTACATTTGGAGCCCTGTGATGGGTCTTAATCTGTAATCCAGAGACAATGGTTTATCCTAGTGAATCCGTCTGTCTGGTTTGCAACAGATTAGATCGCTACCCAATGAGAACAGAGAGAAGGCGAGTTAAAAATAGATTATGTAGTGCAAAAATAAACCTGCATTCAAAATGCGTTATTTTCAAATGCGTCTTATTTTGACAGATGGTGCGATGAACGGGAATGCAACCGCGCCTGGAGGGCAGAAAAGAAACTCATGAGAAACAGAACACCAACCAGATACACCTAAGAGACACTGAGAAGTTGAACAAAAAACTCACTGAAACTCAACATTCACGTTATGTAGTTCAATTCAGTAAACTTCAATAGAGTTAAACTCAGCAGTCAATGCCCCCTTTCAGACGCAGCAGCAGGATAAGTGATTTTATGTCCTGTTTCACCGCAGGGGCACAAGAAAGCTAACCCCACAAAGCAGAAGGTTCATCTGTACTTGAGGGTCTGTAAGGGTCACAATTAAAAATTCGGTCAAAAGGGCCGGGGACACGACAGAAAGACATTAAACACCAAGAGCTCAGAAGCTGGTCTCTAGCACATTCCGGATGAAGTTTCACTGTTAAAATCAAGCCGCTGCTACACTGAACAAGTTCTTTGTTGTTGAAAAAATGTGAATGAAATAGCTGTGGAAACCAGACAGTTCAATCTCATTTGAACTCAGTAACAACAAATTATTCAAGCATGATAATCTAGTCACAAATCGTTAATGCAGTCAAATACACTGAACCTAGGACAAAAACTGCGATCACTCCCATGTACCTGCTTCTTGAGCACCCTAATTTTTAAGTCCTATATTCTGACCAGGAAATATCAAATCGGTCCAGTCTGGACCGAACCAAAACATGTGCCAGCTAAAGGTGGCATGACAGGTGGTGAGGCGTCAGAACAGGCCTGGCTGGACCCGCCCGCTAGCGCTTTCCAAGCTGAGACAAAAAAACAACAAAAACAGGCCAGTCAGCTGAGAGCTAGGCGTGAGAGAGCAGAGAGATCAGAACTGGGACTCAGTATACTCCTGAGGCAGAGCTACAGGAAAAAATGACAAATTTGATCACCTCCAGGTTTTGCCTGGCTCTCTTCCAGGGAAAACAGTCAAACACACATCACTTCTGCTGGGCAGCGGCCCGAGTCTACTGACAGTGAAGTCATGTGTTCAGGACAAACGCAGAGCAACTCGTCCCCCCCCCCCCATCTTGCATTCTCAATGATAGTGACTGATGCCACTGTCATTACGCTGTCAAAAATAGACTAAAATGAAACTGTACGTCTGCCAAACTTTGACATAGCCTACTTGCCTCGTTTTGGGAAGAGTAGGGCCCTCGGAGTTGCCTTTCAGGAGAGTTGAACATTAAAATACCTGACTGAAAAAAAAGTGTTTGACGAGACATCATGTCGTCCGCTGCCCTCCTCTTTACGACCTCTAGAATGTGCATCTGTGCCGCCTGCCAGTATGACCAGGTGGCCCAGTGTGTACCTGTCCCAGTGTCCTTGTCCACAACAACAACAAATGGCCCTGTCACTGGGGTTAAAAAAAAACATGGCACTGCTGCTGAAAGATAAGTCACCGTCCAAAAATGGAAATTATATCTCCAAGCCTCTGTTGCCATCATATTAAGGCCGATGGCTTAGGCCTCTATCTTAGTAGTAGCAAAATGTCTTAACTAAATGATACTGAGGATGACATTACGGAAGAGGACCAGTGTTTTTTTTTTTTTTTCATGGAAAGAACCTTTATTTTAACTTGCCGGTTCTGTTTCACTCAAACCCGTTTTCCACCCAGACTCGTTCTCCTGACGTCAAGGCAGGCCGCCGTTTCTAGAAACGGGAGTGTCACCTGCCCCGTCGTGGCGTAATACGCAACACAGCGCGATCAATCACACGCTCCCTCTCACGCTGACACGATCGGGACACCTGCTCATACCGGAACACCACCTCTCACACATTCCATCACACACACACATGCACACCTCCCTTTTTAACACATACGCATAGTCTCTGCGGTCAGTCGGAAAGTGGGACAGTGACTGTCCTCGACCAGCTCCGGCCATCTGCTGCTTAACAGTAGACTGCACAACTGTGCCACAGACGCGTTACCAGCCAATAGGCTCTTTGCACAAGCTCCACTACTTCCTGAAATTCTACAGGCATCCTTATTTCCTGTCCTATACTATTGGATGGAAGTGATTAATCAGGTGTGCGGCACACCTGATCACACCTGATTAATCACTTCCATCCAATAGTATAGGACAGGAAATAAATATGCCTGTAGAATTTCAGGAAGTAGTGGAGCTTGTGCAAAGAGCCTATAGGCCTACCAGAACAGAGAGAGAGGAGGGCAATATGAGGGAAAGACAATAGTCAATAGTCCCTGGGAAAAAACTGTCAAGCCGAGACATGTTGCAGTGCGCGGCTTGGTGTAGAGCTCATCTGTGTGTGTGTGTGGGGGGGGTGTAAAAGTAAGTATGTAAATCAAGAATTTTTGCTACTCAACACGGAATATAGCGCTACAGGGAATGGTTTTATCCACTAAAAATGAAGAAACAGAGCAATTCTGCGATGGTACTCTTTTACCCAGGGATCTATGACAAACTAAGAGAGGATTGACAGCTGAATGGTCTCACATATTAGCCCACTACGTTCCCTAAGCAGTTAAATTGTGAGAGACAAAGTTGTGCCAAGAGCCAAATTACAGGGAATCCTGGGAGTGGAGCTGGTATGGACACACCCTCTCCAGCTGACATGTTTGTCTTATTCTTGTTTGAATACCCAGATACTGTTTCCTGGTTTTGGTCCGTCACTCAAACATTCCTCTGATGTCTTCAGCAAACATCTGGACTCCACTCTATGTTTTAGGGGAGGCTCTTTGTGGGGCTGACCTCTTGCAGATGAGTATGCTTGTCAAACCCAAGGACCTCAGTAGCTTGGAAGCTCCTCTTGAAAATGTGCAGCCACAACTCGACCATAGTGGTGAAAAGTGGAATTGATAACCTTATATCAATTTCATCATTGTACTCACAATGCTATTGGACTAAACGACCGCCAGTAGTTCATATCTGAGGCTTTTGTTCACATCCAGAATAATGCAAGTCATACAATTGCAGTGGCACATAGAACAAAGGCTAGACACTTTTCACATTTTGAAGAAATGTTGGTCTAATCAATATACAAGGTCTGATGTCTAGGTTTTCAAGATGCAGTCAGAGGGAAAGCAAATGTTGCAAATGTGTCCACTTAACTTTTCTCTTACTCCATCACAATAAGTCGGAAAACATTGGTAGGTTAGGCTACTCAATTTGAACTGCTAAAGATTGTTTCTTGATGCTATAGCTACTACTGTACATAGTAGCCTAGCCTTCATGGTGGAATTAAATCAGATTGAACCCAAACAACCCCCGCTAATAAGGATAATTAAACATAATTTGTCAATTAAATCAAATAACCTACTACAACAAACACAAAATAAGCCCCACCGCATGCAATTGACTTGGAGCACGGCGCAAAACATTGGATGGAAACGATGAAAGTATCATATGAAACGATAACATTTTAATACAATCGAATAAATCATTTCAGTTCATTATTAAAAGCTTCAACGTTGCTGCGAATGTAACAGTCTGATCCGGACAACTTTACACAGACACACCCTCTGTGTAAACGACAACTATAGGCTATCAGATCAGACACCTATAAGTCTAATAATGAATGGGAGCGTTCTCATTCTCAGTTCATGTCCAACATGTCCACAGCGTGGAGATACAGAAGATACATTGAAGTCAAAAGCATAACGCGCCCCGTTGTCGCACAATTTCATTTTGATCCTTAAATTTCTTAACGCACATTTCCTGTCCCTGCATCCCATCAGCGTACGACAAAGGATTCCAAGATTGTAGCGCTTGGTAAATTCATGGTTTTGCCTCCTCACCTGCACATAGTTGTTCTCACAGTAGTCTGCAACTCTGGTGAGGTTCTGGTAGCTCTCCACAAGAGCTCTTTTGCCGGCTGGAATTTCTTCCTCTAACAACATTTGTAGCTCTGCCATCTTACATATCTCCGCATAGCCCCCTTGCCTCCCCTTTGATCGAAGCTACCAGCCCCAAGCTCAAAACTCCTTCGCCTGGTATTGTGGAATCCCTGCCTCGCTTTCAAGTCTTTGCAACCTATCACCCACCCCAGTGAAATCGGTTCGTTTAGAAAAACCATGTCAGCACGCGGTGCACCGTCGCAGGGCCCGATCTGTAGTGAAGTTACAGCAGGCGAACTGTTAACCCTCTTTTTTTTTGAAGTGCTCATTTTTGTTTATCTATTTTATCAAACATTCATACAACAGAGAAATATGATGAGTGTAGCTGCACCATAGACTCGTTTGTCCATGTGTGCTCCATAGGCCTATAAATTGACTCTTCAGCTACGTGACTGCTGCACATGGTTAAAGTAGTAGTAAAGAGAAAATCATGTTAAGCCCTGTTTAAAGGTTACTTATGATCATATACATTGGTTCAGATCAAAAAGTTGACAAATCTAGCACTTTTGAGAAAGTCTGATAATTGCTCTACCACCGTTTTGGTCATACAATGGATGTGGATGGGCAACTTGAAAAATCATTCAAAAAACCATGTTAAACTCTCAATTCCAAAGACAAGAAACTCACCGAGGTGTTAGTTGGCGTTCTGACATATAATTCGCCATAAAGTAAGATTCTAGTTCATCTGGAAAGGCTTTTTTAAATATTTAGCATAGAACTATTTAGTCGCAGCACATATGTGCGTAAACTTCCGCAAACTAGGTAGCCTAGCAACATAAAAAATAACAATAGCTACCGTTAGAGGTCTTCACGGGTCGGGTAAATCCGAGAGGACCCGAACCGGACCCGAAACCCGTACGGGTCCGGGTCCACATTTCCACGCTTTTATTATGGTTCGGGTGGATCCGATTCTATTACCCCGGGTCCCGGGTCTGTTTGTCATTATGCATAATACCCGAGAGAAACGCATGACGCAAATTCAGTGAGACCACGGGCGTGACGCGAGTGGAGACATGGCAGCCACCACCAGTAGCCTAACTTGTGAAAAATAAGCTGAAAGAAAATTAATATAAAGAGGTCAAACCTAGTGGCAGCTTTGTGTAGCCTTATTTATTTACGGCCGTTTCATTTCCATGCTGCCACAACACAGCCTGACAAAATAGCGATTGATCCTGTCAAGATTGAGAGGATAAATCGCAATTCCATCAAACTGTGATGCAACAGCATGCAAGCTAACAGCCGTGACAGCCTAAGCGATAAATGCTACTGCTACTTGCTACTACTGCCTGTCGGATCCGTAAAATACCCGATCCGACTCGGGTCTCGGGTCTCTGTCCTACTCCTGCTCTCGGACAAAATCGGGTCCGGTATACATATTTAAAAAAGTGATCGGATTTAGTCGGATCTCGGAATGAATGTCTCGGGTCCATCTCGGTTTCGGGTCCACATTTTAGACCCGAGAAGACCTCTATCTACCGTAAATAGTTCAGCTTCCTGAATCTCCTCTGCGGATTGATCTACACATCTACAACGGTCACATAAATACAAGTCAATGGATTTCATAAAATGATCAATAAAACCCTACAGGATTCATACTTTGCAGCGAATTTGATGTCAGAACACCAACGGACACCAATTACCCCCTCGATGAGCTTCTTGTCTTTGAAATCGAGAGTTTAACATGTTTTTGAATTATTTTGCAAGGTGCCCACCCACATCCATTGTATGACCTAAACGGTGGTAGAGCAATTATCAACCTTCTCAAAAGTGCTAGTTTTGTCAACTTCTTGATCTGAACCATTGTATATGATCATAAGTAACCTTAAAACAGGGCTAAACATGATTTTTCCCTTTACTACTCCTTTAATTGATTGGAGTAGGCTAGGGGCATGTGTCACCTCTCAAAGGGAATCTGAAGTTGTTTGGCACTCAGAGTTCGCCTGTCAGTTTTGCTGTAGGTGAAGTGGTGAGGTTTCCATCAGATCTGCTCTGTTTACACACTCCCTTCTCTGTTTCACAGTGGAGAGTAGCCTTAACCGCTGCAGAAGATTGGAGTGAGCATGGCTAACATAACGTTTTGGTGCGAATTCCTATAGGCTAGCGCTAGACAATGGGGGAAATGTGGACCTCCGCCCGAGCCGTGCCATGTGACGTGCTATAATTTGGTATATTCAAAACGAGTGTACCTCAGTACACGCACAACAAAACATTGGACCCCGAGTGGAGCACTCTGGGACACGTAGTGTTACTACTCATCCTTGAATTGTGCATGTTAGATACATTAGATACATAAGTCACGCGACTAAACATTGAAACAGTGATTCGATGTTTGATATTATCAAAATAATATGATATTGAAAGGTCATACTCCTTTGCTTAAACACATATACTGAGGTTCATTTCCCAATGAGGATCTGGCTGTAAGCTATTTAAACTACATTTCCAGTGAGCTCCCCCTCTGTTTGAGGTGAATTGTGGAGCTTGTAGTTTATTTCAGTGGGAACGGGTGCTCCATTTAATAGTAGCAAACTACAATTCCCTAAACGAATTTCGCCCTGTCCACTTCAGTGTATGGCGTCTGTTGATCTGTAGAGAGGTCGCCTTCTCATACCAGATCATCAAATGGTGAGCTGCAAACTTACACAGCTTCAAACAACGCACGTCGTTTGTGGTTTTGCTTAAATTAATTTTATAATTATGGCTGTGTGCAATTAATTCGAAATGCACAGAAGAGGTGACATCTGAGACGACAGTCTTAATTGCGCTTCTCCTGTAGGCTATAATCTGTCACACCAATTCCACGGCGCATAGAATTAACTGTTTGGGGTCGTAGTCTCACCTTCCTTATGTGCTATAGGGCAATTGCCTTGTGCGGTCAAGATGTCAACGTGGTTAAAATCGCCCATTGTTAATGGTGTTGTCTCACTAGGTTTGAAGATCTCCATCTAAATCCACATTTTCTGTCGTGATGGAGTGTGTCGGGGTAGAGGATGACAGACCTTTACACGAGCTGAGGTTTGACGCTGCTGTCAAAGTTATCCAGAGTTTACCCCCAGACGGTACGGTGTGACTGCCACATTGTAACCTATAAACCATTTAGAGGCTATAAACTATGTTCATGGCTTTGTAACAGTGATTCCTGATTTTCTGGATGTCTTAGCTTGCCTTATCACAATGCATATCTATGATAATCGTTTGTTTAGCTCGAAGAAACAGTTCTATATCTGACCTTGTAGATCACTCATACTGATTAGGAGGCTTAACCTACATGCGGCAAGAGTTGTTTTGAAACAGATTCACTTCACCGAAGTACAGTTAATACCATAATCACTTGAGTGATTCATGCAACAAAATAATAGCTGCACAAACAATAGCCATTGTCTGGGAAAATAAATGCAAGCATATACTTATGAGTTTTTTCTCTCCCATTCCAGGTTCATTTCAGCCCTCCAATGACATGATGCTCAGATTTTACAGTTATTACAAACAAGCCACATTGGGACCATGCAACCTACCCCGACCTGGCTTCTGGGATCCTGTGGGCAAAGCCAAATGGTAGGCTAAAGCAATATTATCTCACATTATGTTGTTAACTGTCCTATCGTCTGCTGCAAGCCAAATGTTCGTTAGTATTGGTGTACCCACCTGCTCTGCTGTGATACATCTATATATAATATTTTGTATGTGTAGGGTATCTGAGTCAGCAAACAATATCATTTCAGTAATAACCTGTACAGTTTAAAGTCGCACTGAAACGGACGTTTGAGATCATCTAACTTTCCTAGTTTGACATATTTCCGACACAAACAAGCTATGAGGGTGGGACATATGTTTAGAGGAATTTGATTGGAACATTGACAAGTGGACGGATTTTAAGAACTTTATACAGATTCGATAGAAGGATAGCGTTGATTGACAGGTGGATGTCATGAGATTATTGGCCTAAAATCTAAGGTACCTGTTGTCGTCATTGCACGTGACCTACCGTTTTCCAGGAAGTAAGAATATACTTTGATATAAGATTACAACAAAAGTAGAATTTTGTAATTTTTTTGGCATACATCGTTGAATAGGTGAACACTATGACCAATTATGTGAACCAAAATGGGACAGAATGCTTTTTTCATTTCAGTGTGACTTTAACAGTATATATCATAATTTGTACATTGCACTGCATTTTGTGGTATTTCCTATTTGCACTGCTTTTTGTACTGTTTTGCACCGTCATGTCTTTGCACTGTCCTGTCCTGTCCTGAACCCTGTCCTATGTCGACTACAACAGCGTCAAATTCCTAGTGTGTATGAACCATATACATGGCAATAAACTGATCTTGAGTCTTGGGTATGCAGTTCCGTCACGTTCTCGTCCAGAATGTGGAATCGTTGGCGTCGGATCATTGTGGAATGTCTTTGTCTTGTGTGTTTTGTTTTTCTTTTTTCTTTTTATCTATTTCTTGTATTCTGTATGTTTTGTGTGCTATGGACCTAACATGGGGTGTGTCTTGAATAATGTTTGAATTGAATATAAAGATAGACATTTTAAATTCAGACTCCAGGGGCTTTGATTTACATTGACAGTCTGCAATCAGTCCATGCAGTTGATCTCTGGACTTGTTGTGCTGGTCATATTCCCTTTTACCTACTGAAGGGAGTATAAACATATACCTTGTGGTTCAAGGGTGTTACCAGATACTGTATAGTAGAGCTCTGAAAATGTAGGAGTGGAACTGAATATATCTCTTTATCTGTTGACTATTCCAAATAGGCCTATCACTGCTTTTCTGGGGCTGATACCAGGCAAAGTCCAGCTCCCGTGCTAAGGATTGTCGCATTGTCAACGTTATGACGTTATCACTTGCCTACACCAAACGAGCACTGTTAAAGAAAGCAACAAACTCGAGCAAATTAGCTAATAATTGTTTTTACATTTTTTCAGGCGAGAAAGTAACCAGGTAGATTCCCAATATGTGGTCAGTTTCAAAATAACAGCTGTTGACTTTTTGGGAGTTCACTGGCAGGGTTTGCCAGCCTGTCCAGTCGAGTGTGCCAACATCAAACACCATTAATTGTTTGATTACGCACGCAGTACTACTGTTATTGTTTTGGGCAATTAGTCTTTTCCTAACTCCCTAGTGTTAGTGTTGGACATTATTATTTTCTCCCAAGATAGAGCTAGCAAAGCAGACTGGTATGTGCAGAGGCAAATCCTGGATTGGCATCCCATCATGGCACGTTCTGTCCTCGCATTTCAACTTGCAATAAATGTAGCTACTTGAGGCTATGACTGACTGATGTTATCATTCGTCTAGACCTAACAAACCCTGTCGCATCTCATACCGCAATCAAACTGGCAGTGAATGTATGGCAATGAATGTACTGCAACTAACATTAGGATGTTTCCTGTAACTTTAGCTGCATCAAAATAGCTAACGTTACAGGAATCATCATTGTAAGTTTGGCCAATTGCTTCAGTCACCGACAGCTACCGTTATATTATGGAAGCTGCTGCTAGTTGTGAGCTTGTGAGCTAACTGTCTGTCTCGGTCTTATTGTGCTGGATGAAGAAACACAGGTAGGAAGAGGCTGGATATTTGCAACTAGCGTTACAATGATTCCTGTAACGTTAGCTGTTTTGCTGCTAATGCGAGTTTGAGTTCTTCCATGTTTATGCCTGAGAAACAGAAGTTGAAACAACAGCAGCAAAATAACTTAAGTTACAGGAATCATCATTGTAACGTCAGCCAACTGCTTTAGCCACCGACAGCTAGTTATGGAAGCTGCTGCTAGTTGTGAGTTAACTGGCTATCACGGTCTTATTGTGCTGGATTAGTACTGAAGCATTGGAACTGATGTGTCCAGGTGACAAGACTTTAATTTAGCAGATGCTAGATTTCATGTCATTTCAATAGTCACCGCTATTTCGATGGCATGGCTAGCTGGTTCCATCGTACTAACCAGTCCTGAAGAGAAATAAGCCGGCACCAGCCCATAAGCCATGCTTGACTTTAGTTTATCACTTTACCTATGGATCTGGGTCACTAACCAAAACAAACAAATCACGGTCACTGACCAAGGGGATAGTGTAGATAACAGACAATGACCTGAGATAACCACGATGATCTGCTATTGCGAACTGTTCAGTATGTGTCCAAATACTCCGCGCCCATCCTGTAAATCGGAACCCAAGAACAGAAAGCAATTGACCTTCGAAGCCTCAAACGGCTGTTGCAGGTGACCTATGTTGTCACTTGAGGAGAAACACTGACGGTGTTAATGCAGCCGATCTCTGTGTGCAGGGATGCATGGAATTCTCTTGAGCAGATGACCAGGGAAGAGGCAATGACTGCATATGTTGAGGAAATGAAACTGGTAAGCATTTTACTACATCGTACATACATGAATTACATTCATATTAAATTACAAAATGACATACTTATTACATTTCTGTGGTAGAATTTGCAGAGGTGTCATTACTAGATAGTACAGTAGCTAACCCAGTAGGCTTTGTAAATGCAAGGTAATAAAATGTAAGAAATGTGTCTGTGTGTCTTCTGTGTTTAGATCCTGGAGGGCATGCCCATAACAGATGAGGTTGAGGCCCTGCTGAAGGTTCTCGGCCCTTTCTATGAGCTGGTGGACGAGAAGAGAAAGATCAGCCAGGTGTCCGACCTGACCCCAGGTGCCGTCACTAAGCTGTGTTATTCGCAACACAAGCTATGCAAAACAAATTCCACATGTCCACAAGTTTAACCTGATTTTACCTCTTACCATATGCACAGCCCGTTTGGCAAGGTTTGCTAGGCAACTTGAAGGCAAGTGTATAGTATTAACCCTCAACACCCCGTCCTCTAGCAGTGTTGTAGTTTAGTACAAATAGCTGCTTGTAGCACCCTTTGGATCTAGCTATATCCCTGACGCTGCAGACTGAGTCTAGTTGAATACCTGGATTCATGGGTTGTGGAAGTTTTTTAAAGTACTGCCACAACATCATTAATCTCAAAACCTTTCTGTTAATCAAATATATATATATTGCATGAATGTGTTCCTTCTTCATTTCCATTTAGATTTATGTTTGTGTGAATAGGAATGAGCTTACCCTCAGCCCTCATGAAGACAGTATTGATAATTGAGTATGTGGAGTTGCAGTTAATTGATCTGTGTTGTCTGTACTGTAGGATTTGGGACCATGCTGTCATCGATGCCCTCAAAGAGCGTCACGAAGAGTATCATCAGGACCATGGAAATGAACGGCACTCTGGAGACGCGGCCGGCCAAGCCTGCACCTCCACACAATAACATGGAAATAAAGCAAAATGGGGAGGAAGCACAGGAGGACGATGATGAGGAGGAGGAGCAGGAGGAGGAAGTTGAGATCAAGGAGGTGAAAAAAGGTAAGACCACATGAACAAGATTACGCTGCTGTCGGGTCAAAACCTTATATCTCCATTTGATGATTGTTTTCCCCCCTTAGGACCAATTAGATGTATAAATCTAAACAGCTCATCATAATGTGATTTCATGTTCAAAAACATAGACATTGGAATGTGTTTTTTCCCCCCCCAACATTCTGAAAACTTTCCATTTTGGAGATACGAGACGTTTTTGACCCGACAGCAGTGATGTCTTGTAGGATAATACCCCAATAAGAATAGAATGCACTCTGAAAATACATTTCTGAAAATGTATTTAAGCCAAGAAAGCAGCAGCCTCACAGCCAAAGAAAAAGGCCTTGGCCAGGAAACCAAAAGTGCCCGTGTCCAATGGTAAAATGGGGAATGGAGTGGCCCACCTGGCCAATGGCGGCCACTCTTCCAAGTCTGCGCTGAACGGCGACGCCTCGGGGCTGGCCGTCGCCACTACCGCTCCGTCTCCAGGGTTACAGCTGAACGGACACCACAGAGGTGAGGGAAGACCGCTGGGAACGTCGCTGGTGAAAGTGAATGTAGTTAAGTTTGCTAAAAGCCTAAAACTACAAACTATATCCACTCCACCCACTCCTCCATACACTACCCTCTCGTGAAGACGGTCTATTTTAGTTAACGTTCAAAAAGCAGAATACCGTCATTCTCAAAGTATCGAATTTGCTTATTACTTTTTGCTGAGGCCCTCTACAAACATCACCCATGAATATGATTTCAGATTGATAATGACACCTGCCTGTGTAGATAAGCACTTTGCTTACAGTGGCTGGTGGTTCTTAGGTATCCTTAGACATGTGATCTGATAAGCTCCTCAGCTCCACTGGCTGGATTTGTAGCAACTCTGCAGTTCTCTGGGAACGGCTGTTGAATCCCACCACTGATGCCACAACATGAAGGCCTTGATAACTGGTCCAATCCAGTTGTGTTTACTAATAGTGGTCCTCTTTAAGGCTACACAGGGTCCTAAATAGTACTAACACGTCTTTTAAGTACTTGAATGATGTATATTTGTTGTCTAGATCATTTCTTATCATTTAGCTTTTGGATGTAATGGAATGTTGCATCCATAGATTCCAGTGAAGAAGCCTCTGGTCCCCATCACCTGGCCAGTGACTCAGACAGTGAGGTTTACTGTGACTCCATGGACCAGTTTGGTCTGGAGGAGGTATGACACGCACACACACACACACACACACACACACACACAGTCTATAGACAAGCACACTCCCTTATAGACAAGCACAATCCCCTATGTTTGAGATGTACAGATATTCAGATCTTTATACGATACTCTTGTGTTTGTTCGGGCCCAGGACACAGAGGAGCGTATGAACAGTTACAGTTCTCTGGGTCTGGATGAGGAAGAAGAGAGCCACAGCCACCTGTCCCCCCAGGAGGACCCACGGGCTCCGCAGGGGGCCACTGAGGCCCCGGGGCCCCTAGAGGGCGTCCAGTGTGGAGGGGAGGACGGGGAGACTGGCGGAGGAGCAACTGAGAGACACAGGCTGAGCACCGGCAGGCCTGACAGCTCTCTGGTCAGGAGGGGAAGGGGTAAGCATAGAGCCTGAGTGACATTCGATGGATCTTGTCCCAGTACCTCTAACAATACTGTGGCTTCCTTCCACTAAGTCATACATACATGTATTGCGTAGTTTTATATATGGACCCTAGGGACATGTCCATACCAAAGCCACGCAAACACAAATTGCCCCAACCAAAATTGCAGAGTGAAAACTGTAGTTTTAATATTATTCACAACACCTCCTACGAAACCCGGCCTACGAACGGCTGTTGACAGCTGCATCAAACTCAACAAGCTATTCAATCAACAATAGGGATGTAACGATAACTGGTAGAATGATAAACCGGGATGAAATTTTATTAAATTAAGCATGATAAAAAGATGATTAAAACCGTGTTTGATTTCTGCACTTTTTCAAAGCGCAGATTTGCAGAATTGTAAATACTGTCCAGCATCAACCAAAGTTAGCAACAGTCTCCAAGATGCATTATTTTAATGTTTATGCAAACAAAAAGTGCATAGTGCTGCTAATTTGTGGTTTTCAATATAAATCTTGGTGAAATGATTTCAGCGTATCAGTAGTTTTAGAAAATTTCAGCACATTTTATAATACCGCAATAATACTGATAACCATGATAATTTTGGTCACTATAATCGTGATAAGAAATGTTAATACCGTTACATCTCCAAACCACAAAATGACTCTTTCCTCCCTCCCTCGTCTCGAGCTCATAACGCTACATCCTCATCAGCGGTTCCTCGACAACGACAGAGGGAATTTTGATTTATCCATCCATCCATCTTCATCCACTTATCCGGGGTTGGGTTGCGGAGGCAGCAGTTCCAGCAGGGGGCCCCAGACATCCCTTTCCCTGGCAGCATCAACCAGCTCTGCCTGGGGAATCTTTAGCCGCTCCCAGGCCAGTGTGGAGATGTAGTCCCGCCACCTAGTCCTAGGTCTACCCCGTGGCCTCCTCCTAGCCGGACACGCCTGGAACACCTCCCTAGGGAGGCGCGCAGGAGGCATCCTCAGTAGATGCCCGAACCACCTCAACTGGCTCCTTTCGACGCAAAGGAGCAGCGGCTCTACTCCGAGTCTCTCCCGGATGACTGAACTTCTCACCCCATCTCTCAGGGAGACCCCAGCCACCCTCCGGAGAAAACTCGTTTCGGCTGCTTGTATCCGTGATCTCGTTCTTTCGGTCATGACCCATCCTTCATGACCATAGGTGAGGGTGGGGACGAAGATAGACCGGTAGATCGAGAGCTTTGCCTTTTGGCTCAGCTCTCTTTTCGTCACAACAGTGCGGTAAAGCGACTGCAAAACCGCACCAGCTGCTCCGATTCTCCGGCCAAACTCTCCATGGTTCCCTCACTCGTGAACAAGACCCCCAGATACTTGAACTCCTTCACTTGGGGTAAGGACTCATTTCCTACTCAGAGCGGACAGGCCACCAGTTTCCTGCTGAGAACCATGGCCTCAGATTTAGAAGTGCTGATTCTCATCCCAGCCGCTTCACACTCGGTTGCGAACCTATCCAGAGAGTGCTGGAGGTCGCAGGCAGATAATGCCTTCGGGACCACATCATCTGCAAATAGCAGTGACGCGATCCCCAGCTCTCCGAACTGCAAACCCACCTCCGCACGACTACGCCTCGATATCCTGTCCATGAAAATCACAAACAGGATTGGTGACAAAGCGCAGCCCTGGCGGAGGCCAACCCCCACCGGAAAGGAAGACGACTTAATGCCGAGGACTCGGACACAGCTCTCGCTCTGGGTGTACAGGGACAGGGACACATGTAGACAGGTTGGGCAAACTCCCAAGCCCCCTCCAAGATCCTTGCAAGAGTGAAGAGCTGGTCGGTGGTTCCACGACCAGGACGAAATCCGCATTGTTCCTCTTCGATCTGAGGTTCGACTATCGGCCGGACCCTCCTTTCCAGCACCTTGGAGAACACTTTCCCTGGGAGGCTGAGTGATGTGATGCCTCTATAATTGGCACACACCCTCTGGTCCCCTTTTTTGAATATTGGGACCACCACCCCAGTCTGCCACTCCTTTGGCACTGACCCGGACTTCCACGCAATGTTAAAGAGGCCTGTCAACCAAGACAGCCCCTCAACACCCAGTGCCTTCAGCATTTCTGGAGGGATCTCATCTTCATCATCTTCCGGCTCTGCCTCGATCGTAGAGGGTGGATTAGTCGGGTTCAGGAGTTCCTCAAAGTGCTCCTTCTAGTCTCCGCCTCACACTATTTTACTATTTAATTATTTATTTTAATTAGCTGTGCACAGTGTGTTGATTCCTTCAGTTCCTCTCTCACTCTCTCTTGAAATTCTCAAACACACACAACGGCCCCATCTGTGAAAAGCCCCTCCTCTCCGTGCACTCAAAACATGAATGATTGTCGAAGACAGCAGAACCAATCCAGAGTACACAAATGGTTAGCCACAAATGGTTTGGACTGTTGAACACCAACAGTCCAAAACAAACTCCTAGTATGTGTTCAAATTAAATGTGATTCTGAAGTCTATCTGAGTTTTTTTTTAATGTGTTTTCTCTTCCGTGTTTCAGGCTCCAGGCCCCTGCGCCCTGGCCCCGGGGAGCAGGGCCCCATGCAGGGCAGCGGTGGGGACGGAGACCGCTGGGGAGGGCCCGGTGCCCCAGCGGGGAGCCTGAACCACCAGATCGTGGTGGCGCTGGCCAGACTTCAGGAGGACTTGCAGAGCGTACTGGAGAGACTGCACACCCTGGAGGCCCTCACTGCCTCCCAGGTCAGAGAACACTACTGCCTGGGGAGTCTAGAGTCTTGCAAAAATACAATGAGTTATTTTTATCAATATCTATGTAGTGTGCAGTAAGTCTGAGTGTGCAGTAAGAATGAGTTTGACAGGTTTTCCTTTGCATGTTAATACTTAAGGAGGATTTGCGTGAGAGTTCAGCTCTTCTCTGAAGTGGTATTATTGCTTTCACTGACAACATCGACTTTCCCTCTCTCATGGTATCTATTCTCTAGGCAAGGTCACTGGCTTTACCTCCCAATTACACCTCGACCCCAGCAAAAAAGAGCACTAAGGTACTGGAAAATCGCTAACTTAAAACAACCAGGACTGAAAAAGCCAGACTATTTATTTAGTGACATTGCACTCAAGTTAAGCAATTTCCTGGGTTTGTTTCTGACACGCAGCTACATGTAGTTACTTTACTACTACTACTAATAATAATAAAAATGTATTATTATTATTAAAAGCAGAAGAAGAAAACGTTATTTGTATAGCACTTTTCATACAAATAAATGTAGCTCAAAGTGCTTTACAATTGAGAATGTTCATGCAGTGCTTCACATAAAAAATAGACAAAACAAAAATCAGGAAAATAAGATGGAAGATAAAACAGTGACTTTACTGAATGAAGACATTTGAAGAATATGATTATGCAGTTGAAAACAGTTACTATAGCTTACAACTTAGTTTGTTCCGTTTAACAACCTGCAGTTCGGTTAGATGGAAGAAAAAAAAGTTTATCCGTTTAAAAAAAAAAATTTTTTTATCTTTTGTCTCCCAGAAACCGTCCTGGTGGCCTTTCGACGTGTCTCCCAGTACTGTGGCCTTCACTGTGATTTGGCCATTTGTGGTGCAGTGGCTTATCCGCCTGTACCTGCAGCGTAGGAGAAGGTAATGCTACAGCACAGCACAGATGGGCATAACTGTGACATGGCATGAGGGGAGGTATCACGTAAAACTATTGTTTCAAACAATATGAACATTACACATTAAAATTGATAGTTACTGATTTTGAACGTGACAACAATAACAACAAAAACAGTTTTGATATTCAGTTTTGTCCACTTACAGACGAATCAACTGAGAAGTCCCTCTGGCCCAAACGGACAGATCCAGAACTGAGGAGAGCTCTTGGAATGTCTTTGGTTGGGTAGCATCTGTAGCCCTCCCTCTGCTTTACCCCCTCCTCTAACTCTCGCTTTTGCACTATGAAGACAGCACTGGGAGCAGGGAACGAGTGGAAGGAAGATGACACTGGCACAAGAAAGTGAAATCAAAGAAAAAAATGTGAATGTACTGAATTGCAGCGTATAGTATTTGAGATACTACATTAGTAAATTCTTGCTCTGAGAAAACAATGGATGTGTTTTGGGTAAGTGATGTTTCTGGTTAGATTGTGACAATGTTCATCGATTGATTTTAGTAGCTTTTCCTTTATAAGTAATCAAGGCCTAAAATCATCACAAATATACTCTAATAGGCCTTACAGTTTCTGTATCTAACATATCCTGCAAATTCTTGTCATGACTCATGAAGTTACAATACTCGAGACCACTTGCCCGATCCATTATAGTTGCTCTGTTGATGCTGCTAAGATAGTGATAACTAGTGTACAGTATAGTAGAATTGTATATTGTTTGAGAGATACATTTAATCCTTTAAATAACTTTTTAATTTTAATATTTATTGTCTCCAACAACATGGAAATGAGTTGGCCAGTCTTTGATTAGATAAGATTTTTCTCATTACTGCAAAATATGACAAAGGTTTATATATTTCATGTTTGGATGTGTTGTAGATTAGTAGTTTCTTCAGTGTGTAATAATTATTTTAAATGGTCAAGTGCCTCCAACAGATGGCAGGTGTGTCAATTCAGTTCAGAGTTGAGTGAATCATCCACATGTGCTTGTTTCTGTATGGGACCAAATTATTACACCAATCAGACTAAACAGAAAGATGAAAAATACCTATTTAAATTACTCAATTACAACCTTACTTTGAAAGGTGACTACATAACATCTGTTTGAATTACTTAATTTTACTGTAGCAACACTTAATTTCATGTAAATTGTATACCATGATAGCTGTACAGTCAAGATATGTATATTATGACTAAAATGCAATATTTTAATTGCATTCGCCTGTATTAATGTAGTATATTAATCTATATCGTTAAAATATGTAACAAGGTTTGCATTGCACTCTAACCCTAACCCACGATCATCTTTTCAGAGCCATTGATTTGTTAAATTCATTTAACTTTTTACTTAAATCAAAATTGGCTTTCAAATGTATCTGCCTATGGGTGGACAGTTCTTTGCATGCAATTTAAGCCACAAATAAAATTCCACAAAGCGCTTCGATCTGTGTGATTACTTGCCAGTTAAGCCATGATAAATGCCTACTTGCACAGATCCACATGTCATGCCCTGGCTCTGGGACATAGACAAATACAACCAAGAATTTATTTCAACTAAAGCAAACGAAAAATATACTTACAGAAATTAAACAGGGTGTGTCTGTCAGTAGATCAGTGGTGTGAGTGGATAGTGGGATGATTGTAGGAGGTTGTTAGATACGAAAACAAAATCCACAACTAAATCAAAGGAGTGCGTGGAGAGCGGGCTTGGGGAGGAATGGAGAGCGTGGAGAGAGGGCTTGGGGAGGAATGGAGAGCGTGGGGAGGAATGGAGAGCGTGGGGGCAAGTAGCCTGCTGACTCCAGCCTGCGCCAGGTGCATTGCATCAGGCCCTGATTAGACCTGATGGTGGGCTGGTCTACAAACCATCACACACTGGTACATATTTGCCTCAAGTTCTCCACCAAATCAGGGTTTTTCTCTTCGCTCCCTGTCTGACACGGTCATGGGAAACAGTAATGTAATATGGTTTTACTTGTAGATTTTTATCACAAAGAAAAAAATCCACACTAGTAATAATGTGTGGATAGTTTATTCAAACAGAATTAGTGTTGCCACATTTCTTTTGCTCACAAATTACAGACATTAAAGTTATTTTACAAGGGGACTTTACAAAGGGGCATTGCATAAAGGCAGTGAAACAGTGCTGAGACTAAAATTCTGTTCATGTTAAAAACAGTAAAGCAGTGCATATTTGACAGCTAATTCACACATAAAAACACAAAATAAAATTTATTTTAATATATGATCTATAGATGAACATTAGAACACAACTTGATCTTTGGTTGAAAATTATGCATAGTACAGTACATACAGAACAAAGATGGTGGAAAATTAGAACAAAATGGGTTGAATTTCAAATGTCTCTCGATTCCTTTTATTATCCTCTTATGGCTTCCTGAGGACAGGATCTGGGGTTCCTACTCTTGGATACATTTCACCAAAGCACCGAAACCAGGACAGAATGTACAAGGAATCGATCGTTGGGACTCAAACTCTTGTTATACCTACCGTTTGTCCCTACATACTGAAGCCAGAGACGGTGAGGTGCTGGGCATTGTTTCTGGCGTCAAAGTAGGAAGTGTCCGTGTCATCTGTGGGCTGAGGTATGAAGGGCATGTCCTGGTTCTGGAGGTTGTCCCAGTCCAAGCCCACAAACAGAGCATGGTCCTTCAGCTCTGATGGATATGAAATAAAATGCGTCCATTAAGCCCTACATGTGAATCATACTCACAGCCTTCAACCACATAGTCTAAACAAGGGAAAGGAGTCCTGACCTTTGAGGCCTGCCCGTTCGGTCTGGTCCATGGTCAAGAGAATCTCGATGGCGTTCCTGGAATTGTGGGAAAGTTCTTCCTCTCCGTCAGGCCATGGGATGTCTAATACGGTTGAGAGACCAAATTTTAAGTAAGAACGAGGGGTGACAAAAAACTGCAATTTAAACCAACTGTCAAAAGGCCTAAATGTAATGTCACGTCAGTGTAATA
Organism: Borostomias antarcticus; assembly: GCF_949987555.1. Classification (NCBI taxonomy): domain Eukaryota; kingdom Metazoa; phylum Chordata; class Actinopteri; order Stomiiformes; family Stomiidae; genus Borostomias; species Borostomias antarcticus. The sequence continues at coordinate 8,386,198 of NC_140242.1, read as the reverse complement.
ATGTCAGCTGCATGTTAGTAATGGTGAGTGTAATGTGAAGAGAACCTCTGTTGAGAATGTTCTGGAAGACCAGCTGAGGCGTTTCGTCGTTGAACGGGGGGACGCCAGTGAGGAACTCAAACAGACACACGCCCAGGGCCCACCAATCCACCATGAAGTCTGAGGACGTGGACACAGAAAGAATGGGTTTTGTCAACTATCACAGTTAATTTCTCTGAAACGATGTCACGCTCTGTGATTCTGTTAGGCTGTGCGTCTACTCTGAACGCAGTGATGGAAGCAGGGGCTCGGTTAGACAAATGAACAGGGTCAACTTTAGAGTTCCCATGTAAAATCTGGGACAGCTGTTAACATCCACACACTGCTAGTAGCCTATGATCAGGGATAATTATGGTTATGTTCAAAATCAGGTAGGAAAAAGATATTCTTAAAAACATAATCTATTAGGCCTAAGGATTTGAACATTCAATGACATTGAAGGTGATTGACTGTGAAATATTAGAAACGCACCATAGCACAAAACAGGCCAGGCTCTAGAATGAATAAATCACACAGATTTCAGCCATTAAAAAGGATATGTCTGTCTTTACAAACAAAGCACCCGTCACATTGATCGTTCCAGCGTTCTGACAAACCTCAATGACCTTTCCCAGAATAGTTCACACCACACATAAAACTACTGGCTTCCCAGTAGCATTTCCAATCAATCCCAACAAAAGCCCCACTAACCCATTACACACTGGGGCAGAAGCAATGGGAACAGGCAATTAAAACCAACCAGAGGTAAACCCATCAACGTCAATGAGAATCAGGCAGCCATTTCCTCCTGTACCACCCCAAGGCCACTGAAGCTGAAAGCACATGCATCTCTCCTGTGCACAGTGGTTAGCATCAACTTACCACAATGACCATATCCTGAAACTAAAAAAAGAGGCCCTGTTAAAAAAAAAGGCTCCACGCTTGATTTAAACTAAATGATGCATTACAATGTGCAACATCTTATAGACAGATGAAATCGTAAGACTAATTAATGTATCAAAAGCATCCGTTTTGATTAGATGTGATTTAATGGGATTGCATGGGTTTCCCCAACGTTTCCTGACCATTGCTAGTCTTAAATCGTTCTGTCTTACCGTGTGGTTTCCCCAGAAGCAGCTCTGGGGCCAGGTAGTCCGGAGTCCCAAGAATTGGTGCACCTTCAACAGGTAATGCGCCTCTTCGTACACTCTTAGGAGTCCTGAAGGGGGTGTTGTTTCCACATGTCATCGGCTGTGGGGTCTGACAAAACACACAAGTCACATGAAATCACTGCAGCTGATACAACAACGGAAAAAGTTGATTTCATTGTACACCGCACATGTGACAAATACACCACCTTGAGCAATGGCATCATTTGTGATGCAACAGAACTGGAAATGTTCAATGAGCAGAATAATTTTTGCAATAACTTTTGATCTAAACAAAGGCATATTGGCTGTGAATATACAGCATAGGTTAGAGAGTAGAGTAAGGAACATACATAATGGAGCGCCCAAGAAATATATACACACAGTATATAACCGTAACCCTCCAGCCTGGCTGTATCTACCTGATAGAGAGAGCTGTTGGCGCTGGGCCTCTTCTGCACTGGCGTCACGGCCGCAGGGACGCTATGGTAGGACGATGAGATGGACATGTCCATGGTCTCCACGGACCCCAGACTGAGACGAGAGTTCCAGGAAACGTTGGAGCGGTTGATGGAGCTGCAGTAGCTGCGGAACGCCACAGCGTTCTTGGGCTTCAGGAACGAGGGAGACCGCGCTGCGTCGCCGCAGGCCGTATCGGCCAGTTGGTCGAGAGAAGCGCTTTTCGGTTTTTGTGTTTCGCTGACGGCGAGGGTGGGTGTCTGCGGCAGTAGGGGGAGGGCTGAAGCTTTGTTCTCCTCTAGATCATCAGGCGACGCCGAACGCCGGTCTGTGGCGCCCTGGCCGGTCTGTGGCGGCACGACGCTGTTGACGAAGATGGAGATTTCATGGGCGGACCCGTCGGAGTCAAGACTCAGGCTCCCGTTGAGGCTGGGCTGTTCGTGGTCGTCGGAGCGCGCCAACGTGAAGCTTGAGTCGGCCAAGTCTCTAGTAGTACCCTCAACGAAGACATCTTCTCCGAGCTCCTCAAACTCACAAAGGAGGTTTTTGGCCTCGACGATAGGGCTGGAGCGCTTTGGGACCGGTCCTTCAACCTTCCTATGACCCTCGCTTCCTGGCCTGAAGCTTTCCAGGCAGACAGCAGAGAACACGCCAGTCAACCCGCTGTGGAACCTCAAGTCATCCTCTGGGATATTATAGCACCTCTTGTACTCTGCATCGTTCTTTTTGGCATGGGTCGCCAATGGTTCTGGACTCTTATCTACCTCCTCAAACCCCCTCTTAATAGACTGACTTGGTTTTCTTTCAGCAGGACAAGTTCCAGCTCCGAGCGTGTCGGCACTCGTTGGTTCATCAAGTTCTGACTGAAGAGGAAGTGCACAGGGCCCCTCCTTGATGAACTGAAGCCTCTTTCCAGCCAGAGAGTCTGGTTTGACCTTCTTGGACAGATAACCACTGATTGATTCCAACCGTCCTTTGACGGCCTTGGCACGCAAGTTAGAGTTGGTCAGCGACGCGAGGGAAGGTTGCCGGCCGGCTGAGTGCATTTCGGAGTTTGCTTTTCCTCCCCAGACGGCAGAGGCAGACGTTAGTCTACTCACACTCCGACCACAGACGCGCGGGAAGTTCTCGTTCTCCTTCTGGAGAAGCAAACAAAATTCTAAATTATGAAGGGTTGTGTGGTATTAAAGCAAAAATGGACAGGAAAACAAAAGCAAAAATCCTAATGCTGTGTTCACACCGGGCGCAGATTTTTCCAGCCGTGCGGCGAGTTTACATAGAAAGTCAATACAATTTGCGCGAACTGGGCGGCGGGCGGCGCCAATCAGGCAAACCTGCCGGTCAGGATTCGCAAAAGTTCAATTTTTTTAAAAACTTTCTGCGGCGGATTCGCGCGGCAACCCATTGGGATCCCACAGCGAGATTGGGGCGAACTGGGCAGCGCAAATTTTCTCGCCGCGCCTGGTGTGAACACAGCATAAGAGGTAGTAGTATCTGACCTGTTCGAACTCCCAGAGAGGACTGACACCCCCCTCTGAGTCAGTGGTGGAGGGGAACAGGCATGACTGGGTGCTGCCCATGCTCAACGTCTCAACCCTCCTCCTGCTCTTCAGCAGTCTGGGAGTCAGGCTTCTGGCCAGAGAGAACGAGCTGAACACATCGTTGTGGTGTCCTGGGGGGAACGACAAAAACAATGTTATCCTGAATGTCACTTTCAAAGAATGGGAGTAAAGTAAATCCTCCTACAGCAAGAAACCTGAGAAATACATTATTGTTGTCATTGCATTTTGTGATGACAATGATGAGATAATAGACCCGGGTCAAAAAACTGTGTTTGTAATCCTTTCAATTACTACATTGTTTACTCAAGTCAGCAAACAGCCCATTTGGTTCCACTGTGCTAGACAAGAGCAAATAAGTAATCAAAATGATTTGAAATAGTATTTTGACCACAGCAGCAGGAGTGATGAGGCATACTCAAAGACTGGGCGGAGACCACGGGGGAATACAGGCACTCCTTCTTCCTTGTCATCATGGGCGAGCAGAGAGAGGCGTTCCGCTGTTCTGTTCTCTCACAGCTCCCGGGGCTGAGCAGCACAGCCGACGCACTGCTGTGACGCTTGTCCTCTGCTGCTGGCGCATTCTATTATGGAGAATGATGAGGGAAAATCATCACCCTACTTTTATCTGGCCGCAAGAATCAACGACTTTATACACATTTTTTCATTGTAGACTGAGCCCATATCCTGTATGTATATGACAGATAAACTTAATTAAGCTTGAACATAATAAAAACATATCGACATCCGTAGATGTAGTGGATGATGGCTACTTCAAACTGCAAGAGGTTTTACTCACAAATCCAAGAGAGCTTATCAAGGATAAGACTTGACCAGGGGTGCGGAAATAATCTTGCTTCGGCTTTACCAAGGACGGGGTCGTTAGGATATCTACTAGATTCAATTCTGGGGAAACAAAGCAGATTGAGTAGAATTTCCATAAGCAGAAAGGCCCTCTGGTACAAGATTTACCTTACACTTCAATTAAGACAGACTGCGGGAAATGGGGTAGTGCCATTTTCATACCTCTACCAAGCTTGACTTTGGAGAGACCGAAGTCTGTCAGTTTGATGTGGCCTTGGTTCGATACGAGCATATTGTCCGGCTTTAAATCCCTAAACGAATGCACAACGTTGTGCCAATATTGAGATTAGCCATAGCAGACAGAATGTCTCCAGAAAATGAAAAGCTGTCATAAAGTAGCTTACCGGTGAATGATCCCGTGCCTGTGGAGGTAGTCTAAAGCCAGCGCAACCTCTGAGATGTACTTCACTGACATGTCTTCATCGAAATATCCGTAGACATGGAGAAGTGACTTCACATCCCCACCAATAAGGTACTCCATTACCTGTGGATACGTGTGGAGACTGAAGCTTTACAAAAATGTCACGTATAATGATTATGTCACCATTTCAGGTCTGAAAACTCAATGCAAAAACGTCTGACCACCATTATTGCAAGACCCGACGACGTACCAAATACACTTTGGTTGCAGTCTGCAGGGAGTAGAACAGGTGCACGATAAAGGGACTTTTGCTGAGGGCTAATGCATTTCTCTCCGCCTTCATCTGCTCCATCATGTTTTTGTCGATCATGTCAGACTTTTTCATAACCTGAAAGAAAAACAAATATCACCAGTTGAGTTCTTAGACTATTCGTTAAATAAAATGAAATTGGCATGTATGCGATCATGTAGACTAACTCGTTTCAGTCAACTTAAGTAGATCTTTAGATCTAACTAACGTTACTAACAGTCGAGCCCCCTTTTAGCTACCTAAACGTAAAGCTAGCTCACGTAGCTAGCTAGTTAGTTACGTTGTTTTTACCTTAATTGCATATAATCTTGCATTATTGCATTTCTTCTGTGCAAGGTAAACTTTTCCAAAAGCACCGCGGCTAACAGGCTTCAAAACAATGAAGTCTTCGATTGAAGGAGGCTTCAGAATATGGAAGGTTTTTCCACATAAAGCGAGAGCTTCGTCTGCCTGTGTATCACCTGCATCCATAACGTTACTGCTAGCTATCCGTTCTTTTCTGAATGCAAATAGAAATCTGTTGCGATATATTGTGCATACTCTTCAGTGAAGGAAACGCAAACGTTGAACGACACAAAAAATATCTGTTTCCATCACTATTTTCTGGAACTATCCAGACAACAAGACGGGTTTGTTTTGAAAATTTGAAATCCGCTCCTCTCCTACGTCGCATATGTTACGTCACAAAAAGAAGTGCCCACAAAATTGTTCTATTTCAGAATGTCGTCTCCTCCGATGTGTCCTCGTTCAAACATCTAAAGTGACTATACGTGCGAGCATGGGTGCTCCTAGTTAAAACCATTTTATAAATGCCTATACAAAGAAAATAAGTTGAATATAAGTCAGATCATCAGATCAATGAATGTGGTGGGCTAAGATACACTAAAGGGAATTTGTTGGAATGTGACGTGTTCCGAATTATAACGTTATTCGCATATTCAGTGTTTTTGGTGTTCCTCGAAGCATCTACACAAGTGTAAGAGTATTATGAGTGCTCGATAATTTGCTTATAAATAAATACGTCAACATAAATCAGAAAACGTGCTAAAATGAACAGCAATGGTTGCCAGGTTCTTAAGTTACCGCATACGCTTCATTTCCACCCTCTTTTTTTTTTTTTTTTTTTTACATAGATGACCAGTAATGAACATTTGTTGTCAAATATCCAGCCTAGCTTCTCTAGCCATTATCACATATTTTCTCATATCTAGAGACTTGAGAGCAAGGAGGTTAATGGCTTGAGAACCGGGCAACCGGGCGCAGTGAACGATGGCTGCCCACTGCTTCTGACTGCCCCTGGAGGACGACAGCGTTGGTGAGATAAATACAGGGAACGATTTCCACCGGCGACCCCCGATTGCATGTGTGGCCCAGTCCCAATGTCCCCCCTAAACCCTCAAGCCCTGAGCCCTCAGAGACTTATTGATGTCACCTGGTAATGTGGTTGAGTGCGAGGCTGCAAGGGCTCGAATTGGTATAAAAAGGAATGGGACAGCACTTGCAACATCACATTACGTTGACGTGATTTTTTTTTTTACTATTGTGGGTGTGGGGCTTTTATCAATTTTACATGTTTTTCTTTTCTTGTAGGCCTTCATGTGAATTAATTTTGGACTGAGTCATGTTTCATGTTGGAAATCAATTCAAAGAACACTGCACCGAAATGGGTGATTAATGTCATACTGCTTTTAACTGAGAAATCATGATTTAGAGCAACAGAAATCGATGTAATTTATAGCCTACATATTTTTAAACAAACCACATTATACAAACCCATGGGGTTAATAACCCATACTTAAAAATAATGAAACCAACATAATTACAGTTACTTGTGCAGATAAGCAAGTCCAGCTGAAAACATGAAAACATATTTTGTTTTGTAACGTGAACGTTAGGGTTGGTTTATCTGTCCGTGCTTGTTTATTGGCTGTTCTTCAGGTAACGCCGTGTTTCACGGGTGTTGTGTCGCCCCTCGAGTCCCTCACGTGTCACTTGCCGCGTGTATGACATTAGAACAACCTGGCAACCACAATGAACACGTAGACATCCAACCGGTAGTAGTTCTTTGTTACGTCACTTTGTAGGCATTCCATACTGTTGTGACCTTTTAGATGAAGCCATTTTCGGTGAGAAGTTTAGTGGAGTAAAAACAAAAGGACATTAACGTTAGTCAGAGGTGGGCACAGTTAGTTTCATAGAGGGTCTGTCTTCGCACACTAACCCTCGCGGAATTGCTCGCTATTTGATTAACGTTATCACACTGGAATAATGTTTTCACTCTCCACTACGTTCCAGCCACAGGTAAGTTGGACACGATGTTCTCGATAGGCTAGCGTAAGAGCTAGCTAGCCTAGCTAACGTAGCGGTACACTGAAGTCCACATGCCACTTCTCGGCTTAATTTAGTTAGCTCGTCAGGTCTTTAATTGGTTTCGAATGATTGACGATGAGCAATAAGTAGCGTTAGTTGTCACTTTTGGATTATGGAGCTGGCAGTGAAGGCAGTTCGCTTGCTAGCTAGCTAGCTAGGCTAATGTTAGGCTAGCTAGCACTAGTTACGTTACAATATACTAACGTTAGATATCGAGATGAACGAACGAACTAACAACCGTTAGTGGACCAGTCCTTCGAACACGGCTGTTTGTCAGTGCCTGTTTGTCAGTGCCTGTTTGTCAGTGCCTGTAAGCGATTAAATAATAACCGAGAGACAAAGTCAAGAGAGTTTCCAGCAGATGACATAACTGTCCTTGTTTGTATATTGTGCCAACAGCGACAATGCGATATCCAGATGGTTAACTAGTGTGAACTAGTTGACTACCTGGTGGCTGTAGCTCAAGAGGTAGAGCGGGTCGTCCAATGATCGTAGGTAGGGTCGGCGGTTCGAATCCCGGCTCCTCCTTTCGACCTGTCGAAGTGGGCAAGACACTAAACCCCAAATTGCTCCCAATGAGCGGGCTAGCACCTTTCATGGCAGCTGCCGCCATTGGTGTGTGTGTGAATGGGTGAATAAGAGGCCTTCATTGTTAAGCGCTTGGGATAAAAGCGCTATAAAAGTGCAGTCCATTTTTTAATGTGTTTTGGCACATTAAAACACTGGAATGAGACTTTAATATAAACGGAGACTGGATCCATCTGGTAACAAGTATATCTAGTCTATAGTGCTTCTAGACCAATGCCGCTATGCACACACAGTTAACTAGTGTGAACTAACTTGTTTCTATATTCATCCGCGGATATCTTGCTGTCACTTGTTTGAATGTCAGTCAACTTAAAACTAAAAGTGAGTGTCATCTTGCCATTTGTCCCTGTGTCCCATCCTACACAGGTAACGGTGCCCCTCAGTCAACTTATAAATGCCCTCCATTCCTTGAAGAGTTCGGCCTGCTCTGCCGCCACAGCCTCAGTCGAGACTCTCCAGAAAGACCTCAGTCTAGAGCACAACCCATTATTCCAGGAGGTAAGATAGAAGTTGATAGAAGGTGAACTCATAGCATTTTATCGATTCATATCTTAACGTGTGTTTTTTGGGTTGGATGTAGCTCAAGAGGTAGAGCGGGTCGTCCAATGATCGTAGGTAGGGTCGGCGGTTCGAATCCCGGCTCTTCCTGACGACATGTCGAAGTGTCCTTGGGCAAGACACTAAACCCCAAATTGCTCCCAATGAGCAGGCTAGCACCTTGCATGGCAGCTGCTGCCAGTGGTGTGTGTGTGTGTGTGTGTGTGTGTGTGTGTGAATGGGTGAATGAGAGGCCTTCATTGTAAAGCGCTTGGGATAGGTGCAGTCCATTTTTTTATGTGTTTTGGCACTGGAATGAGATTTGCATATAAACGGAGACTGGACATAATCACAATGAAAATAATAGAGCCTGCACACTCGTATGCTCCAGAATAAACTTTACTTGACAACTTTTCGAGCGTCTGTTCTGCTCTTTGTCAAGTCAAATCATGTTTATTCTGGGGCATACAAGTCTGCAGGCTCTATTATTTTCATTGTGATTATTACCTAACCCAGCACCTCAAGAAGTGTGCATTGTGTTTTCTATTTTTAAACGTTCCATGACCTGGAATATTAATAGCAAGAAACAACACATAGCCAACGTAACACACCCAATGCTTGGATGTGTGACTGGGGAAAAAAGCAATGGGCTATTTCAGAACCTCCAGACCTCAGTGAATCAGGCCCACACCTACATCAAATACTGCCAGAGGGCTTCATATTATCATAATATGGTCTAGACATTGCCTTGCTGCTGACGTTTCAGTGCGTTCTTGGAGTGTCATCTGTTCCTTAGTCTGTTGTCGTGTTCCTCCGCAGCCCAGCGTGAGCCTAAGGGACCTGGGCCTGTCCGACCTGCGGGGGGGTCAGCTGGACGAGCTGGTCAGCAGGTTGCTGCCCACACCAGGACCAGAGGAGGCGCCGGCCCCCGCTACGTGGAGGACATCTCACGTATCCGCAGACTCCTTCTTCCAGAACAAACATGGTATGGGCATGGCTTCCTGAAGAAACCTGTTGTTGAGCCCCATGTGTAATGGATTATTAATCTGCCTCTGGGATTATTAACTGAACCTGTAATAACAGGTGCTTGTCATCTCAGGAAAAGTACAGTCGTGTGACTGATTTTCAAGGGTCGTCACTAGGCCCATGAGTTAAAGATTACTACAATCACAATTAAAGGGGTAGTTCTGAATTTTGGACATAGAGCCTCAGTTACCATTTACCCATTATGTTTGATGGAGAATATTTTCAGATGATTACATGCTGTCCCTCGTTCCGGCTTTAGCGGCATGCTAATGCTAGCTCAGTGCAGTAGAAACGGCTAGCATTCAAAGAAAACTCACTTAACACTCCACAGTGCCACCGAATCAAATCAAATATGAGGACAGTCTGTCGGGGGCTCATTTGAGTTTTTATACCATAATTTTTTAAGTCCAACTGTCGTTGAACCCATTCATTTGTTCGGACCTATGGCTCTCACTGTAAAAAGGGAGGCGGAGTGACATTTACTATTTGACGTTATTGTCTTCACACAACAAGGAACAGAAGAGTGGACTATTCTCTTACTATTAACACAAGAAGAAGTTGCAATGGCCATGTTCAAAAGGGATATTCTAACTTTGATGAGGAGTTTAGTTTATTTGGCGATCCTTGCTTGTTTGGAGTGTTTATAGTGAGTGAGTCTTTGAATTCTAGAAATTTCGATTCGATTGCGCTAGTCGATGCATACTAACGTCCAGACGAGAGACAGCGTCGAATCAGCTGAATATGTTGTCCATCAATCAACAACATTATGGGTCATAAATGTCATAAATGAGGCTCTATGTTCAAAAATCTGAACTGCCCCTTTAACAGAAGTCACCACCAACAGCAGCAGTGTAGCTTCATGTAAACTGTCGCCATGTGTATTCATTTCTGTAGGATTCTCACACAGACGGCTGGGAGTTTTTGGTTCGCTAATATTCCGCAGGCAGAGCCACAGTCCCTTACAAGCTCTCTGCTCAGAGCTCCAGTACTCTCAGGGTAAGCAACCACACCTAGTGTGTCCAGCATCTGTATACCTGGCCCTAATGAAACTTACATCATTCAGAAATGTTACATCAGCCAGCCAACTGTTACACTATACACATGAATACGTAGTTTACTGATCTCTTATGTTACAATGTGTCGCATTTCAGTGTGGATCCAGAATCGAGGCTTCAAGACACTGCGGACGAAGGCCAGACGTAGGGTGTCCAGTGACGATGGCCCGGCAGAGCCAGAGGGTTACACCCCAACCTTCATGAAGGTCAGAAGCTCCACAACGTGTTAACTGCTCTACAGGCCACATACCTAACTTACACCTTTCCACATAGACAGGTTGGCAGCTAGTCAAGGGAACTGTATGTGTTGTCCTTGTGTATGCTGACTGTTCCCTTGCAATAAGAACAAAGACACCTACTGTGACAGCCCATGGAATGTTTGGACATTGTAGCATAAACACAGTTTTCGATTTCATGGCCAAACTGTTTTCATTGACCTGGAGGCCGGCACAAGCATTGAATTTGTGAATAAAGACCCGGGGACTGTTTTTCTTTTCTGGAGGCATCTTGCTATTATATAAGCAGTTGCTTTATTGTTTGTGGGTATGGTGTATTAAGAGGTGGTTAGTTTATTTATAAACCGCAAGGCTTCCACGTCCCTCCACATGTAACGAGGCAGTGTTAGGTCTTGTGGACCCACTCTGGCTGCTCCCATGAATCCTGTTGAATACCCGGGGTGGCTGTGGCTCAGGAGGTAGAGCGGGTCGCCCAGTGACCGTAGGGTTGGTGGTTCGAATCCCCGGCTCCTCCTGTCCATATATCGGAAGTGTCCTTGAGCAAGACAGTGAACCCCAAATTGCTCCCAATGAGCAGGCTAGCACCTTGCATGCCAGCTGGTCACCACTGGTGTGTGTGCATCAGTGAATGAGAGGCCATTGTAAAGCTCTTTGGTTAAAAGCGCTATATAAGTGCAGTCCATTTACCATTGTTCCATAGTGATGTGGGTTTCTTTCTTCCTCTCTCCTCCCCTTTATTTTCTTTCGTTACTTATTCACACTTGCACACACACATACACACAGGGTCTTCTCATGAGGGAGAAGGGACCAGAGGCTGACAGTCTGGATCAGATAGTGAAGCAGAGGCACCTCCAGGACAACCAGCTCGACGCCTTCAAGACGGGATTCACTGAAGGCTTCATGAAGGCCCAGAGCTACGCTCAGAGGACGCAAGGCACGTCGCACACACCCTCGCTAGCTACGATACGTTTACATTTTTGAATTATTAAATTACACAGGACCTCGAAGGTCGTTTTATTATTTGTTTAGTCTCTCAGGTTTTGCAGGCCTTTCTTATCCACAATATAGTTTGAAGAGAAAAAGTGGTGTTTTTAACTAACTTAGTTTTAAATTTGTTGTTGAAGCTTGTCTGTTATATTCTAATTTTTGTAAACTCCTCACGCTACCGCTCACAGTTTGCCTAAGTTGTCACATGGGGGTGCCACTGAGCTGAACTAGATCCCTGACCCTGATCTCACTGTCCTGTTAACAGCTGAACCAGATCCCTGATCCCATATGACTGATCTAACTGTCCTGTGTTAACAGACCCAGTCAGGAGGACCAGGTTGATTGTTGGCCTGGTGCTCGTGCTCGTCGCCGTGTACGGTCTGTCCAGAACCCCGTTTCTATCGGGTAAAGGCTCCTTTTCTGATACTGGTTTGTGTCAGATTTTGCTCATTCCTGTTCTTGCATGAATCAGCCAATTACCTTACACAAACACAGACTGGCTGAGTGGATTTACATACAGAAGTTAGTTGACAATAAATAATTGTTATTTTCCTCCACTCACGTAGTGTGTGCATTTAGGGTTTGATCGGTGCTGTATTCCCAGTTGCCAGTTATGTAGAACATGGTGTTAATCCCCCAACTTCTAAAAAGAGGGAGGTTTCTTTAATATATTGTTATTGATTCATATATCATGTTATTGATTAATGTCATGTACTCATGTATTCAAGGTATTTGTGTTATCCACTACATGGTAAAAGGGATATTAAAATATGATTGTTTGGTAGAAAGTGGTTCTTATGAAAAAAAAGGGCATTGTATTGATTTGTTCTTGCTGCATGTGGTCAGTTCCCTTGCGTTACTCATCTGACTGGCTTGTTTCGGGTTCTTGCAGTGAGGTTCCGCGCCACGTCTGGGCTGGACTCGGCGGTGGACCCTGTCCAGATGAAGAACGTGACGTTTGATCACGTCAAGGGAGTAGAGGAGGCCAAGAACGAACTCCAGGAAGTGGTCGAGTTTCTCAGGAACCCTCAGAAATTTACCGTGCTGGGTGGAAAGCTACCTAAAGGTAGCCTGAGCTTCTTCAGTGTTGTTGTTTATTTATTTCTGTCATCTGTCTGTCGGTTAGACCCCAGACCTATTTAGGAAGGAGTCAATCCCACTCTGTCGACGCACTTATAATTGGCCCTTGTTTGCTTGCTGTCTGTTGCTGTCAGGTATTCTCCTGATTGGCCCCCCCGGCACTGGGAAGACCCTCCTGGCTCGGGCGGTGGCAGGCGAGGCAGACGTGCCCTTCTTCTACGCTTCTGGATCGGAGTTTGATGAGATGTTTGTGGGCGTCGGAGCCAGCCGCATCAGGACCCTCTTTAGTAAGATTTTTAGCTTGTATGGGCAGGGGGTGACTCTAGTTTCACCCCTCTGGCTCTCACCTGTTCCACTCCTTTCCAGCGAGTGAAAGGAAGCTGTTGTTGGCGCCGTTGTCATGGAATTTAACACACAGTCTCAAGACTATTCAGATGCATACCCTTTCTATTCATCAAGTCCCCTGAAAACCCCTGGGTTTCAATCTCCTTTTATGATTATAAACACCCATTGTAATTGTAAACAGACTCCTCTGCTTCGCTCTTTTGTCCAAGTCAGACATGCCACACCTTGTCCTTCCTGGCCTGACTTGGACCTTTGTCTATATTCAAAGTATATTCAAAGTAAGTTTGCATCCCCCGCCCACTGGGTGATATCCGACTCAGCCAATCAAATGACACCTAATACCTCGTTGGTTTTGAAGCAATATAAGGGGCAGTCTGGCGATCTGACTTTGACTTCTTCTCTGATAAAATCACGCTGTGTTTTTACTATTTTGAAGTCCGTTTGCAACCGTATTGTTTCTTAATAAACCTGACTGAACATATTTTGAGCAAACCCAAGCTTTGGCAAGTACTCTCATTTTTCAAGCAACTACAATTGGCGACGGGGATGGGATTCGACTGCGGTGAGATTCGCCTGGAGTGGAACCGAGGGACGCAGACGTGCGGAAGCGGTAGCCGCTTTGGGAAGCTTCTCTCGTTGCGTCTATGCGCATTGCTTTTGGAGAGGCCCCGCCGTTGGTTTCACTCGGCAAAACTCACGGTACGTTGACAAATCCTTTTATGCTTGTTATTTGCCTTGGTTTCGGTTCAGCTTGTTGGTCTAGATTATTGAAAACAGAAAACCCCAGCGTGGGTATTTTAGTACTATAAGTAAGTAACTATCCAAGGAGATGTGAACAGCAATAGATTTTATATCGTATTGTCTTTTGGCTTCGTCCTTGTTTCGTTACGAGGGTATCAGCTGTTCAAGTGAGAGTTCGGCACAGAACAGGCTTTCCTTTTGGCCGGTCGCGGAGAGTTTTAACCGCGAGCACGTTGAAAGAGTTTTTGCTCAACGGAGATATAGCTACAGGCGTGATTGAGAGTTTTGCAAATCCGCGTTTCTGGTAGAGATTTTGACCAGAGGGGCTGTACATATTTGGTAGGATCTAGACATCATGGTTTAGCCTGGACCAAATTGCTAGTGCAGCCGAGAGTGTTTTGTTGTAAACGTGGGCCTTTGTTTCTTTGTTCTGCGTTAAGTCGTATGTACGTCATTTTTGGTCGTCTTTTGGTCGGTCTTTGTGTTTGCGTCCCCGTGCGAGTTTTGCTGTCTTTCTTTATTGTATGTGCACGGGATTGTTAGTCTGCTATGTTTACTGTTTGAACTTCAGCTCTGTCTTGTATGTGTTTGTTTAAGCGCTGTATATATACATTTTTTTTCAGGTAACAGTACTGTTTATTTTTTGCCGACACTGGTTTTTAAGGGCCGTAAATCGTAACTGCTATAGTGAGTAGTCTGAGAGACGTTCATCTCCGTGTTACGAAGGAGTGTAGGAGAGTGTTTTTTTGGGTTGGTTTTCCGTAAGCGATTTTGGTGCAAAATGGGTGCCGTTACTAGCTCGCCACTTGATATTCTCAAATTGTCTGGTCCGGCTAAAATTGTTGCGCTAAAATATTCTGCCAGTGCCTGTTGGCAAATTCAGCTCTGGGCTAAACATAGCAGTTTTCCGTCTCCATCTGGTACTCTTAGCGTTAAAGCTTTGGCCAACATTAGAGTTCAACTGCAAGCATTTGAGAAGACAAAGTTGGGTAAGAAAAGTGGCAATGCTATCGATTGGGCAGCGTTTAAAATTTGGGAGTCAGTAGCACGGGAAGGGTTTTTGAAGTCAGAGAAAAGATACAGTGAAACTATACAGCCAACGGCGTCTCCGCCGCTTCCCCCAGTGAATCACTCTGACCTAGACTTCTGTCCCTCGACTCGTTGCGCCGTGATCCCACCTCCTAACAATGCCCCCGCCATTATTAGCCACGTCCCTTCTCTCTCTGCCGTATCCCCTCCCAGTATTGCCTCTGCACCTCACATGCAGGCGCCTCCGCAATACGAATTAAATGCGCCCCTTTCCCCCGACCGGAGCGTACCTCCAGGACCACCCTCTTCTCCCGTCCATTCTATAGCTCTGTCGACTAGAGGTCACACAAAGCAAGAGCAGGACAGGAAGAAAGAATTGGCTAGAGCCATAGTTGAGGCTAAGTTAAATTTGGAACAACTACAAATAGCTAGTAATAGTCTGGAGGAACCGCAACTCCTAGCCCCAATGGTACGATGTCCGAACCCTAATCCCCGACCGTCTCAGACAGATGATGCAGATGGCCACGAGGCCTGGACCCCTGAAATCAGGGTGTACAGACCGTGGCGTTCAGACGAACTTCGTGATGTTGCTAAAACGTTGCCCGATCCAACCAAAGACATTGACGAGTTTGAAACTCTTTTTAACAGTTTAGTTCGTATGTATGAGCCTCATGCAGAGGAAATCGCCATGATCATGAGACAATGCCTTGGGCTCAAATGGGTGGATGTGAAACATCCGTTTGACATTACATTGCCTTTTTCTCATGCCGATTTCGCTGACCAAAATGCTGCGCTGTTGAACAGAATCAAAACTCGTTTCCCAAAGAAAATGGATTGGGACCGTATCACATACTGTAAACAACAAACCGATGAGCAGTTCGAGAAATTTTGGGAAAGACTGGAATCAGTCTTTGCGTCACACAGTGGCATGGACAAAGAGAATGCCGATTATAAGAAAATTCTAAAACAACAGTTGATGAATAACTCTCTCTCCTCTTTGTCTGACCAAGTTAGGATGTGTTGCCACACCTGGGAGTCAACTTCGCTCGAGGAAGTTGTTGACCATTTCCGGTATGCGGAGCGGCTTCGCGTTCACATTGAACAAAGGGAGGCGAAAGAACTTAAGTTAGGTACAGCGAAGTTACAAGCCGCTCAACTGGAACAGATAGAAAACCAGTCCGAGAGATCAGAGAGGGAACAACGACCACAGGGTCGTCACATGAACAGAAATAGCAGGCATAGTAACAGAATGGATTACAGGAGGAAACCAAGGGAGGGAAACGAAAACAGAGACAGAACTGACGCGTGTTTTCATTGTGGTAAAATTGGTCACTGGATAAAAGACTGTCACAGTTACAACAGGAAAAAGGAGAGAAAGAATCCTGCAACCTGGGGTTCGGCGCCACCTGCTGGAATTTCCCTGAACAACCCACAGCAACAGTCATGACTAGGCCAGGAACAGACAGAGAGTTTTGCTGAGGGACCGTCAGATAGTACAGCTGTACAGGATAAAGAGAAGGTTGTTCATATTTGTCAATACCTTAATCTGCATACAACACCGTCCGAGCTTCCAGTAGTAACTTTAGAAGTTAATGGAGAGCAACTCATGTTTTTAGCTGACACCGGCGCACACTCATCAGTCTTAAGCTCCTCAAAAATTAATGTTGTTCCTAAACTAACAAATGAAGTGGCAAAGACCATTGGTGCAGCAGGTATTGAAAAATCTGAGAGAATGACTACGTCACTTCCTGTTGTGTTGGATGATGCTGAATTCCAACACCAATTTATCTATTCTCATTGTTGTCCTGTCAACCTAATGGGAAGAGATCTGCTGTGCAAACTAGGTTTTCAGATGTGCTGTGACTCAAATGGGGTCACCATTATCCGGCCTAAACAGGTAACACCACTGCGCGACCTCATGTTTATAGAACATATGACAAGTTGGACATATTCCTGGAACATTGAAAATAATGATCAGATGTCACTCCAACGTTCTAAGCTGTTCTCAAAAATTAACTCCTGTTATTCATATGACACCCCCCTCACACCACAGACTTCATTACACTGCACTGCAAATGTATCCCCACTACAACAAGATCATGATTTTGAGAAAGTCTGGTTACAACCACAAAGTAGTGAGGTTCTTGAATGTGCTATGCTGTATGTAGATCCTGACCATGCAGCTCTCTCTGTGTGTCTGACAGAGACACAGAAACAGCTGTATGATGAAAAACAAGGTGTCCCACACATTTCACTGGGTGTCTCTGAGTTTGTTACCAAGGAGGAGACAGGCATGTGGCTGCAGACGGCAATGGAAGCTACTGACTGGGTTGGAGATCCACACCAAGTAAGATACTCTCCAAAAACAGGGGTAAGCTGCTTCCCTTTTAAATGGCTGACACCTGTGGTACGTGGAATGGAAGGTCAACGCCTCAACCCCACGTTTGTCCAAATTCCTTCTGACAACATAGAAAGTCCATCTGTGTTGCAGGGGGTGCCCGACTCATTGTGGGCCAGAGATAAGTTTGATATAGGCAGGATTAAGAATGTCAACCCAGTAGTCGTCAGCCCAAAGGGAACATTCCGTCCAAGACGTGCCCAGTATCCTCTGAGTACAGAGGCAGAGGAGGGAATTGCTAAGGTTCACGCCTCCTTATTAGAAAGAGGTGCTATTGTTGAGATTGACAGCTCACCTTGCAACACCCCTATTCTGCCTGTGAGGAAGGCTTCAGGTGAATGGAGATTTGTTCAAGATTTGAGAATTGTTAATGAGGCTGTCCATGCTAGAACAGCCCTTGTTCCGAACCCTGTTACCATTCTGTCATCCATACCTGCCACAGCTACACATTTTAGTGTTATTGATTTGAGTAATGCGTTTTTCTCTATCCCTGTTCACCCTGACTCCAGAGAGTGGTTCGCGTTCACCTTTCGAGGACGGAGTTATACCTGGTGTGTAATGCCTCAGGGATATGTGGACTCTCCAACCATTTTTAATGTCGAGTTGGCACGGAACCTAGAAGGATTCATCCCGCCAAAAGGCAGCACTCTCATTCAATACATGGATGACCTTCTTCTTGCCAGTAGAAACAAGGAGTCATGTATTGAGGATACAAGAGCGCTGTTGTTTTTCCTTGCAGAAAATGGCCACAAGGTGTCTAAAAGCAAAATCCAGTTAGTATGTGAGCAGGTCAAATACCTTGGTCACTTAATAACAAAAGATGGAAAGACACTGGGGACTGACCGTGTTAAAGTAATTCTTACACTTCCCCTGCCCACAACCAAAAAACAGATGATGTCACTGCTTGGGACTGTAGGTTACTGCCGAGCTTGGATTCCTGACTTTGCAGAGATAACACAGCCGCTATCTGACTTAGCTCATGGACAGAAATTAGCTCCCTCAGACAAAATCACATGGACTGACGAAGCCAGACTGGCTTTAACGACACTTAAACAAAGACTGTCCACAGCACCCTGTCTAGGTATTCCTGACTATGACAAGACCTTCCACCTGTTCACGAACGAGAGGGAAGGTTACATGGCAGCAGTATTAGCACAGAAGCATGGAGATAGGTACAGACCAGTAGCCTATTACTCAAAAAGACTTGACTCTGTTGTTAGAGGACTCGTGTCCTGCTTGAGATCAGTGGCAGCTACTACTGAGGCTGTATTGAGTTCTGTAGACCTAGTGGCACTGCGGCCGCTGGTAGTCCATGTACCGCATGCTGTGTCTGCTCTTCTTTTACAGGCAAAGACATCGCACCTGCACCCAGCAAGATTGTTGCATTACCAGAATGTACTGTTGACTATGTCTAATCTTACACTTCAAAGATGCACTATACTTAACCCAGCAACTCTGCTTCCGACTCCAGAAGACGGGGAACCGCATGACTGTGTGGCTATAGTAGAGGAGGTCAATAAGCCACGCTCAGACCTCACTGATGTTCCTCTCTCTAACCCTGATTTTGAGCTTTTTGTGGACGGATCAGCCCAGCGGTCGACAACAGGTCAACCACTTGTCGCATATGCAGTCACAACATTAGATGGAGTTTTAGAATCAGCAAAACTCCCACAACACCTTTCAGCGCAAGCAGCTGAATTGTTCGCTCTGACCAGAGCTTGTATAATAGCAAGTGGAAAGTCTGCAACCATTTACACAGACAGTAGTTATGCTTTTGGAGTTGTGCATGACTTCGGCTCCCTTTGGCGAAACCGTGGGTTCCTCACGTCAACTGGTAAACCTATTGCACACCATGTGTTGATCAACAACCTTCTAGAAGCTATGCTTTTACCATCTAGCCTAGCAGTGTGTAAATGCCAAGCTCATGTTAAAAGCTCTGATCCTGTCTCTGTGGGTAACTCGACTGCTGACCTCGCTGCAAAAGCTGCGGCTGTCTCTGTTTCCTCCCCTGTGCTTTCTATGCTCTCTGTACCATCCACAGACCCTGACAAGACTCCTCCACTGTCCCTGGCAGACATTTCTGACCTACAAGAATCTGCTCCACCTGCGGAGAAGAAGAAATGGAGGAATAAGTGCACATTCCACAACCAAACTAACCTGTATCTAGGGCCTAATGACAAACCTGTACTACCTCGTTCATGTTTTCATTATGCTTTCAAACTAGCCCACGGGCCAGATCATGTTTCAAAAACAGGGGTGGCGGAGGACGTTAACAGGTATTGGTATGCACCAGGGTTCACGGTTTTTGCAGAACAAAACTGTGCCAAATGCATCATATGCATGCAAAACAATGTTGGAAAAGGGATAAAAATGGAACTGTCAGCACATCCTCGGCCAAGTGGGCCATGGGAACATGTTATGATGGATTTTATTGAACTCTCTCCATGCCAGGGGTACAAATATTGCCTAGTGTTAACTGATGTTTTCTCCAAATGGACTGAGGTATTTCCTTGCAGGCATGCCTCAGCGTTGTCAGTGGCAAAGAGTCTCCTGAGAGAGATCATTCCAAGATGGGGCCTGCCAACCAAAATCTCCTCAGATCGAGGGAGCCATTTTGTAAATAGTGTCATTCAGGAAATCTGCAATAGCCTACAGATTAACCTTAGAACGCATTGTAGCTATCATCCAGCAAGTGCTGGAATAGTGGAGAGAGCTAATCAAACTCTGAAAGTAAAGCTCACCAAGCTGATGGCAGAGACAGGTCTGTCATGGATGAAAGTTCTACCTCTGGCACTCATGTACATGAGAGGGAGACCGCACCAGACCACAGGGCTGGCTCCATATGAAGTCCTTACTGGTCGACCTATGAAAATGACTAACACACCGTTTCCCCAAAATAAGATTAGTCTCATGTCATGTGAAGATGATATGATACAATATTGTCTTGCACTGAATAACATTCTAAAAAATGTCTTCACCAGAGTGAGGACCGCCATTCCTGAGGCTAAGGAGGGTTTCCTGCATCACATCTCTCCTGGGGATTGGATCCTGGTCCGCGACCACAGACGAAAGAGCTGGAACTCGCCGAGGTGGCTTGGGCCGTACCAGGTTCTACTCACCACGCAGACAGCGGTCAAAGTAGCTGAGAGGACTTCGTGGATCCACGCAAGCCATTGCCGACGGGTCAAAGCAGCAGACGACGGTCCACCAGGAGATCGCCAACACCAGGAGGATGCAGCTGAACCAGAGGGCTAAAAGGCCAAAACCATGGGCCATCACACTGTCCTCTCCTCTGACGAGAAATCGGAGGAAAAATGACCTTGCTGGTCACCTCCTTCTACTGGTCGTTATGATGGCAACATGGAGAAACACCACAGCCTTGACCTCACAAGATGCACCACACACGCACACACACCTGCACACACTGCAACTAACATTGAACAAAACTGATTCAAACAACGCAACATTGAAGTTGCGATCCAGAAGAGAAGACGCCTTGCATTCCCCAGTAACATTCTATTGCCCAAAAGAGAAGTGTCACCTACATGACTGTTGGATTTACACTGTGAACAAGAATGACTGGACTCTGTTACACTCTACAGATGTCAAAATCCAAGACGATGAGAAGTTCCTTGGATCTACCCTGGTGACTCTGACCAATGCTGATTGGAGAATGCCATATTGGTGTGTTTTAAGCAGAGATGTGATTAATGTAGCTCGAAGCAGAAACTATGGTGCTGATATTTGCAAACCTGTCCCAGATTATCCCTCTACTATGGTAGTTAATTGTAACCAGTATTTAACCAGGTCATCCAACTCAGATCGGAAGACCCATCCTAACACTGCTATAAGTATGGTACGGGAATTTGCATCCAAAATGGATTATGATGATTGTTGGATTTGTCAACAGGTCCCCTCTAGTACAACATCACCTATCCTATATCCTATTCCCTTAACAAAGGCTGAGTGGTTACAATATGACTGGCAAGGGTTAGCAACCCATACATTCTCCACTAGGGAACAAGTCTCATCTTGTCAATTTCATGCAGGAGTAGATAGATTAATTAATTCCTACGACGGTATAGAGAATAGCATTTTAACAGAGTTAACTATGCAGGTCAATCAACACCAGAAACCAACAGAATTTACTCGACTAGAACTAGCTAGAGTTATACATTTTTCCAGAGTACCCGGACCCCAGTTAATTCATAATATTCAAGCTGTCTTCACACAGATATATACAGTTCCTTTAACTGCACAGTTAGTGTGTACTGGCTTATCCACAACTGTAGAATGGAGAAATTCAATTGTATTTTCCGGATTAAAATGTCAGATTATTGATTGTTTTGTCCAGTCTCAGAGAAAACTATTCAATCAAACTAATCTTAGAGTTCAAACAAACACTGATCAATTCAAAATCGTCCCTCTCCAGAAGGTAACAGGTTGTATTGACGTTTTTAGGAAGAATTTAGACTCAGCCATTACTGATTTAGGAACCAGCTCTTGTATAGACCCAGTTTTTGAGTATCTGTATCGAGGCAAGGAAATAGAACTCCCTGAAGGCATTTTCCTAGTCTGTGGAAACACCGCATACTCTAAACTACCTGAAGATAGTATGGGACGTTGTTATTTAGCTCATTTAATTCCTATGATCAGGAAAGTTACTCAGGAAGAGATGACAGTACTCCACAAACAAACTACTATTAGACATCGTAGGAACCTCGCAATTTTCAATGCGGCACTAGGAGTAATGATTCCTAGTTATGGTTTTCTTCAGAATAATGCTGAAATACAAATTTTATCGTATGTCCTACAAGAACACATAAATGCATCTGATAGAGTTATTTCTGCCCTTGGCCAAGAGGTAAATGAAATAAAGAAAGTTGTTCTCCAGAATAGGTTCGCATTAGATACAATCCTAGCCTCTCAAGGAGGTACATGTGCAATCGTAGGGAGTGAATGCTGTTCTTATATTTCTGACCCAAACGTCACACTAGCTGAATTTCATGAAGCAAACAAAAGAGGACTTGAGACCTTAAACCAATTACATACCTGGGATATTTGGGGACAGGTTGATAATGCATTTTCAGGTTTTGGAAATATTTTTAGGACTATTATTATTGTTCTGGTATGTATCATTTTTGGGTTCATTATCATTTCAGTGATTATCAAATGTGCTACAAAGTGTTTAGTGGATATTCCAGCTCAGGCACTAATGGTCCAGACTTCAATACCTGGCGGAGAAGTAGATGACCCCTTTGAAAATTATCTCGACGAAATGCATAATATCTATCTACAGGATTTATAATGTTTTGAAACATGAGCTGACCTTGTTTTCTGTCAAATTTCTGAAACAAGGAGTTTGGTGTGTGATTTGCATGTAGAAAGAAAATAATCTATTCTTGTTCTTGCTCCACCTAGTGGAGAGATTACTTCCTTTCCACATGTATAGCATAGAGTCTTTGAAATTTCTGTTATAATTGATTATTTTTTTTGATTTTTTTTCTCTTCTTTAATTTTTTTTCGTTGTATTTTTTTTTGATTATGCTTATTTTTATCTAATGTATATCTTTTATGTGGCTGTTCAGCCACAGATGTGGGAGTTGTCATGGAATTTAACACACAGTCTCAAGACTATTCAGATGCATACCCTTTCTATTCATCAAGTCCCCTGAAAACCCCTGGGTTTCAATCTCCTTTTATGATTATAAACACCCATTGTAATTGTAAACAGACTCCTCTGCTTCGCTCTTTTGTCCAAGTCAGACATGCCACACCTTGTCCTTCCTGGCCTGACTTGGACCTTTGTCTATATTCAAAGTATATTCAAAGTAAGTTTGCATCCCCCGCCCACTGGGTGATATCCGACTCAGCCAATCAAATGACACCTAATACCTCGTTGGTTTTGAAGCAATATAAGGGGCAGTCTGGCGATCTGACTTTGACTTCTTCTCTGATAAAATCACGCTGTGTTTTTACTATTTTGAAGTCCGTTTGCAACCGTATTGTTTCTTAATAAACCTGACTGAACATATTTTGAGCAAACCCAAGCTTTGGCAAGTACTCTCATTTTTCAAGCAACTACACCATTGACATAACCAGAAGTATTTTCCTCTCCTTCTGTGTGGTTTGCAGAAGACGCTAAAGCCAGCGCCCCCTGTGTGATCTTCATTGATGAGCTGGACAGTGTGGGGGGGAAGAGGATTGAGTCTCCCATGCACCCTTACTCCAGACAAACCATCAACCAGCTGCTCGCTGAAATGGACGGGTACATCCACCGTCTTAGTTTGGGCAACTATCGTTCTCTAGCTATCGAGGCCAATAATGTGTATTTGTGAAAGAGAAGGAAAACATGAATTCTGAAAAATGTGTTCTTGTCGTTCATAAGACAGGACGTAAATCTCATAGCTTTGCTAATGACTAAATGAAATACAGCAGGAGGTTGAATGTTTTCTTGGCCTGAATAGCCCACAAACGTTTGGATTTTTTTTACAGGTTCAAAACAAACGAAGGGGTCATCGTTATTGGAGCTACAAACTTCGCCGAGGCTTTGGATAAGTAGGTTTAAAGTTTGAAGAGTAACAGCTCCTACTATAGACCTTCATGCAACCTAAGGCTTTGTCCTTTGTTCTGGAATTACTTGAATGGTGGCCAAGCCAAGTAAAGGTTCAAAAGGCGCTCTTTCACACACAGTACTATTTCAGTAACTCATTAGAATCACACATGATATATTTATCATTTGAGTCGGACATTATTGTGACTATCACATTCCTGGATCTAATCTGGTAATTTATAGATGACTCATCTCATTGCATTGCACCAATTCCATGTGCAAACTAGTTGGATGAAGATAAGATTGTTGTCCTCAGGACATTCCTGAGTCCTCACAGCCAAGTAGGGCTCGCGAAACTGTGTCAGTGGACGATTTTTATAACATTTTTTTATAACATTTCAAAATTCACTCACAACCTAGCTCTTCAAGTCAAAACACAAGACTTGGCAAACCAGTAAGCAGGTGACCGTTGTGCGGGATGTTGAGGGGGTTAACCCTGGTCTTTCCTGTGGTTCTCAGTGCTCTGGTGAGGCCTGGCCGCTTCGACATGCAGGTGACCGTGTCTCGGCCTGACGTGAAAGGACGCACCGAGATCCTCAACTGGTACTTGGACAAGATCAAAGTGGACCCTGGTAGGTATCCTAAAAACAAACTCAACGAAGAAGACTCCAGTCACTGAAACTTAAGATATCTGCCCTGGTGGTAAAAAAAAAAGGAAAAAAAAGTAATATACTGCTGCTGTATGTAGCATATTACAAAAGCCATATGAGAAGTGGATCGCACTAATCCAGCAGGTTCATTCTGATCAACCAGGCCCATGGGGGATATATCAGATCCTGTTGGTGTTAATTAAAGCCCCCCGCTGTCTCTGGACCACTTGACAGCCCTCTCCTTTGTCCCCTGGCAGCGGTGGAGGCGGGGATCATCGCCCGGGGCACGGTGGGCTTCACGGGGGCCGAGCTGGAGAACCTGGTCAACCAGGCGGCACTGAAGGCGGCCGTGGACGGGAAGGACATGGTCACCATGAGGGAGCTGGAGTTCGCCAAGGACAAGATCCTCATGGGTGAGTGCACACACTCTTTAACGCACGAGCACAAACACACACACAAACACACACACGGCCCAGCCTCGGCTCCCGGGACACGTGAGACAGATTAACGACGAGAGACTTACACACTACACTACAGTAGCTGGTAGTAAACGTGAGATAATGAGAATGTCGGATCGTCTTGTCAGTCTGGCTTGCTTCCCAGGCGTTTCTCAGGATTCGGAGGTCCAGGCTTCAGACTGTGGCCCATTGTTGCTGAACAGAGCTAATGATATGGATTGGCTTATCGTTCTATTGTTGTGGGAAAAGTTTAAAAGCCTTTATTAAATGGCTAATGCATAGCAAGATTTCAAAACACACACACACTGTTGTGGCAGCACAGGCCTTCATCAAGATGTTTGACATTAAGAAAAACATTTCACTCTATTAATTTCCGTTTGACTGTAATCAATGCTCAATCTGAGATTCTCATTGAGAGAGTTGACATACTTTTAACATACTTGTAACAGTTGCTCTTCTGACCCAGAAAAACAGCAATGGAATGTCATCAATATACCTGCCACACCGTTTAATCTTATCATAAACGGGGTTTACAGAGCTATAAAGTCCCGTATAGGTTGACGTAGTTGGGGGCAAAACATGCTCCTGTTGTGGTGACTATTTAATTTGCTGCCGGGTTTGTCCTGAGAGAGAAAAACATTGTTTGAAGTCCACTCTTGTCAGTTGGACAAGAAAATCAGTAGGGGGCTTGTGACTGATAATGGCTCAGTGACTCAATGCCATTGTTCTCCCCAATCATAATGAAGAAATAGACTATTCCCTGTTCTTGTGACCCATCTTGCCTTTCTTTGTCTTTTTTGGGGGGACTTGTACAGTGTGGCCACATTACTTACTTATTTTTCTTTTCTTTTGTTCTATTCTGTAAGGAGTTTGTAATCTGTATTGTATTTGTATTGTATTTTCCTTTGTGGTATATGGTGCACTTGTATGTATGTATTTTGTCCATTACGCTAGTCACTTGACGAAGTACATGAGGTCACTTCCTCTCTTTGTTCTATGTAATTGTGAAATGTTTGTCTTGATGTCAGACACCCTTTTCTTTTTCTACACCAAGGCACCAAGAGTGCATTGGTTTCAGCTGTTTAGATCAATCTCTTCACCTCTTCCTCTTGGAGTCACCTGTATCCTCTGTTGAATGGGTTCAGTATCAGAACGATTTGCCGGGAGTTCCTTTCGGCTCATTAGTTGAAGACTGCTCTTCATTGTATTCCTCATGTTCCAGGTCCTGAGCGGAGGAGTGTGGACATCGACAAGAAGAACAAGACCATCACAGCGTACCATGAGTCAGGCCATGCTATTGTAGCCTACTACACCAAAGACGCCATGCCCATCAACAAGGCCACCATCATGCCCCGAGGGCCCACGCTTGGACATGTGAGTAGTACCCACTAAACCAACATGGTTCGCGACCCCGGTAACGCCCTATTATAGTGACTAATAACCCCATGTATATCCTGTCCATCCCCGTCTCTGTGTCTGACCCTAGGTGTCCATGCTCCCGGAGAACGACCGCTGGAGCGAAACCCGCGCCGAGCTCCTGGCTCAGATGGACGTCAGCATGGGCGGCCGCGTAGCAGAGGAGCTCATCTTCGGAGACGATTACATCACCACCGGTAAGAGGACGAGTAGTTTTTGGACACAAGTCATCAGCGGAGCCGGTCTGAAACCGGTTATTCGTTCATCCATTGTCTAATGTTACGCTCGACAACGTCAAAATTTGCATGATGCGTATCTCAAGCTCTCTCTTGCGTTGTGGCTTCTTGTTTGTGACAGGAGCATCAAGTGACTTTGATGGAGCAACCAAAATTGCCAAGATGATGGTGACCAGGTTTGGAATGAGCGACAAGGTGAGAGAGACTGTTCCTCCAACGTGCATCTAACATCATGGATTTGATATCTATTTTTATGATTGGCAATACAGCTTAAGCAACATAAGGACAAATGCCATTCACAATTTAAAAAAAAATATTTGCTGCAGATAGGCCATTATCAGGCATTGTTCACATGGTCGTAGGCAGGGATGAAAATTAACACCTGCCACTGGCCAAATGCAGGTAAAATTTCCAATTGGCAACTAGATTTCGGAAAGCTATCTGGAAAAAAAAAAACTTGGCCAGTAGATTTTTTTCATCGGGAACGCATTGATGGAATTTCTTCCCCTTTGGTACGAATGTTCACTGGCACTCAAGGATGAACTGCTTAGATCATGGGGGTCAAAGGTCAAATTTCAAGGTCACTGTGACCTCACAAAATGTGTTTTTGGCCTGATAAACACAATATCTCAAGAACGGCTTGACAGAATTTGTACATATTTGGCTAAATGTCCAGTCAGGACATAGTCAGGACATAATTAGATTAATTGGATTCGATTTTGGTATTCAAATGTCAAAGGTCAAGGTCACAGTGACATCACAAAAGGCACTTTTGAATGCTAATGCTAGCTAGCTAACGCTATTCCTAATGCTAATGCTAGCTAGCTAACTCTAATTCTAATAATAATGCTAGCTTTCGCTAGCTAGCATTAGCCTTAGCATTAGAGTTAGCATTAGCGTTAGCTAGCATAAGGGTTAGGTTAGCAGTTAGTCAGGGTTAAGGTTAGGGTTAGATGGGTTAACTGCAACTGGCATTGTTGGGCGGAGGCATATAGCCGCTACGCGGTTTTTCTAGTTGGATGGTAATTTGAACATTGAGACAGGTTGGGTCAATTGACTTCTATCAGCTGACTCTTTGAGGGTCATTTTACTACCAGGGTCCCTTTCAAACAAGCGAACTCGTGTTGTTCCACCTCCCATGTGCTTAACTGGGCCTCAATGCTCGATTTGACTTGCTGCTATTCTGGCAACCCATGCCTTCTTATTCTGTTCAGAGTTGTGGGTGAAAAAGGCAATCAAATTTAATCTAATCTAACTTTGAATGGCCATTGCGTACTGTAAGTTGTCTAGCCTGACACTCAAGGCAAGGCAAGTTTATTTGTATAGCACATTTCAGCAACAAGGCAATTCAAAGTGCTTTACATGAGACATTAAAAGCATCAAGACAAAGTGCAAGAAACACGTTTCACTTCATCGTCTGAACAGGCTCCCATTGCAGCCGTTTTCCAAGATGGGCGTCACCGAAGGGAGTCCTCAGCGATTAAACCAACCATGTCGCGCAGTTTAATTCTGTCATCGAATTCAAAGGACTCTGAATTCCAACCGAAAAATCACTCTGGACGAGAATCTTTCCAGACCCTAAACCTCATTCAGAAAATTCCGATTGAGGCGCTGGAGCCAGGCTTGATTGTTGTCAGGTGTGCCTCTAAACCTCATTCTTTATACTCTTCACTGTTTCAGCTCGGGGTCATGACCTACACTGACATGACCAAACAGAGCCCCGAGACGCAAGCCGCCATTGAACAGGAAGTGAGGATCCTGTTGAAGGTGAGCCGACCTGCCTTGACGCCACTGCACATGGGACATCACACTGAATTCTTTGATGGGTTCCCCTCAATTGTTGAAACCACTTCATCTCTCATTTTATAAAGATCTTCTGAATTGTTTGAAGAATTTTTAGGTCATTTTTATGTCTTTGTTCAAGCCATTCAATTAATTCATAATTTTGTTATTCATTAGTAAAACAGTCCATTAACTGGTCCTCCTTTTTTATACAGGACTCGTACGAGAGAGCTAAAAACATCTTGAAGACGTACAGTAACGAGCACAAGAAGCTAGCTGATGCGCTGCTAACATACGAAACGCTGGACGCCAAAGAGATCAAGCTAGTTCTGGAGGGCAAGACCCTGGACCCTAGATGACTCCACCAGGGCCAGTAGCCAATTAGAGACAGCTTGGGTCTTGTTTCCTGTAAATACTAAGCTGTGCAATCGAGAGGCCTTTGGAGGCCTCGTAGTACTTTTTTGACCTGTATGCACTCTTTCTCAAAAGTAAACAAGATGCTGAATATAGCCCACATCATGGTTTTTATTGGTCTTGATCTGGACGTCTTTGTCTGTGCCATTGAAGCAGTACAGACTATCCCTATTTGATGCCATTTTAGAGACACTGACATTATGAAGAAACATTTTGCCATCTCAAATTGGCTTGCAGAGGTTTGTCAGTTTGATGCAGTAAAAGTTTCTTCAAAATATGAATGCTCCTCTTATTTGGTATGTTATCAAATTTATGAGGAAAAATAATAGGCTGCAAATAATTTCTGGCCCTAATGATTTTACGTAGGACAGATCATGTAAATGATGACACTTGAATTGCTTCAAAGTACTTTTTTGCCATAGAGCAAAAACTCTGATCACAGGTGTACAGAAGAAAAAAGAACCATATGACCTTAATGTATTGTGTAGAATGTTATTACAGAATGGCTGTCGATGTTCTGTCCCTGTTTGATTCATTCATCTGTGAACTGTGGAGTTCCTTGGGCTGCTCTTGTCAGGCTTCTTGTTTCATCTTCATTTACAGTTTTTATTTATTTGTGCCCAAAGTGTGCTGGTTTTCCAGTATTAGAAGTAGCTTAGGTCATCACATCTTCATCCAAGATGCAAGTGATGTTTTAGGGGATTCGTGTATAAACAGTCATGTAGTTGTATGTAAGAAATGTATTGCTATTCTGAGGCTCAAATAAAAGTTATTCAAATGGTTTTTGTTTATTTATGTTAACTCATTCTTGGTAGTAGGCTACAAGCCCTAATGATAAGACAGAAGGCCTATCAGTTAGGAATATTCACCAAAGCATTGAGACTATAGATTAGCTAGCATTTTAGTTAGGCAAAAGTGGAAAAAAAGTTGTATGCCTTTCAGGTGGTCTGATAGCTCCAGTTTTGCTTACTTGCAAAATAGGTTCTCTCTTTCTCCAACTCCCGCTTCTCATGGTTACCCCATGTACTCGACCCAATTAGTTCTGTATCCAGTTTCATGATAATGCTAGTGTGTTGGGGGAAAGGACTACAAATACATCCATTGTGTCTTCTCAAAGAGCGTTTCAGAGAACAAATACTCATTTTAAGGCTATTCGGATGCACTTTCAAACCCTGCAATTAGCGACTTGAGTTACAAACGACCATAATTGAAGGAAATTGAGTAAGAATATTGTACACATGGCTCTGAAACAAGTGTCTGTTGTTAGGGAATCTGTTCCCTTAGTTTTCAGGCATCTCATTGTGAGGTTAGTGGATTTATAAAGAGGGACAGACAATAAGGAGTCACCACATGTAGGCCTATAAGCCAAGAGCTCTACTGGGAATGGCTCAGCTCTGGGACAAAAATACTGTTTTTGATATGTTTGGCCAGTTGACTTTTTGCATTGGTTGATTGGGACAAAAACTTAAGAGATCTCCATTTCAACCTTACTATTTGGATGGCAGGTAAAAGATGATTATACTGGTTTTGTTTCATCAGAGCTCTATTGTATGAGAATATGGAGGACATAGATGAAGACATTGCCGTTGTTGGCATTGGATGCAATTTCCCTGGAGGTAAGAATGCTTTACATCGCTCATATTGAGGTATTATGGGGATTATGCTGGTAATTCTGAAAGCCACCATGATGCTGAACATAAAATGTATTATAATTGTGTTACACTTTTGTTTAGGTGAGGGGCTTGACAATTTCTGGAAAGTTCTGTTGGAAGGCAAGAACTGTGTTGTAGACATCCCAGAGGAGAGGTTTGACAGCACATATTGGTATGATCCTGACGTTAACAGACCTGGAAAAACGCAAACAACCAAAGCTGCTCTCATAGAAGGGTAAGAATTTTATGAAAAGAGTGTGAAATCAGTCTCAATTCAATATCATGGATTTGTTAAAAAAAATCCCTTCATCTGTTATTCAGGTTTAATGAGTTTGATCACAAGTTCTTTGGCATCTCTGAAGTTGAAGTGGACTTCATGGACCCCCAGCATAAACTTCTGCTGCAGTGTACATACAGAGCATTTGAGGATGCTGGTATGCCAATGGAGAAAATCAGTGGCACTAGAACTGGTGTTTATATAGGTAAACAAAATATTATTATTTCATAATATTATTTTACACTTCCTGTAACAGTTCTTAGAAAAATAAATTGCAATTAATTGCCTGTATAAGTAAATTCATAGTACTCAGTAAATAATACAATGATCATCTTACAGGTCTAATGAACAGGGACTATGAGACTCTCTTGAACAACAGTCCCAGCACTATTAACCATTACAATGGCACGGGCACGGCTATGAGCGTGGCAGCCAACAGGATATCCTTCGTCTTCAATCTCACGGGTCCTTCGTTCGCCATAGACAGTGCCTGTTCCTCCTCCTTGGTGGCTCTGCATTCAGCTTGCCAGGCAATAAAACAAGGTACAAACATTTGTACACATTATACTCAACTAACATACTGTGAATCGACTGTAAATGTCACAGTGACTCAACTCATTTTTAACATGTGACAGGTGACTGTGAGATGGCTCTGTGTGGGGGTGTCAGTTGCATCATAGAGCCAAGAGTCTTTGTAGCTCTCAGCAAAGCCAAGATGATCTCACCTGAGGGCACCAGCAAACCCTTCTCCAGCAGAGCAGATGGCTATGGAAGAGGAGAGGGATGTGGGATTGTTGTATTGAAGCCACTGAAAAATGTAAGACATTAAGAATACAGTGTGTGTGTGTGTGTGTGTGTGTGTGTGTTTGTGTTTGTGTATATATATATATATATATATATATATATATATATATATATATACTCCTCAAAATACTCCCATTCGTGGAATAAACAACATAGCTAAACATGTGGGTAGCGCCCCCCAAAAATGTGCCAAAATGCAATTGCCCTGCAATATTCTTCTGATATTCACTCTTGTTTTGAGTTGCTCATTCCATGAATGCACGATCCTTACAAGTTGTTCCTCGTTGTAAAGGTGACGAATCAGGCTTTCAAACGATATAAAATACAATACCAATTATGTTTCTGAATTATTTTTTGATGAGTTTATATATATATATATATATATATATATATATATATACACACCAAACCTTCTGTCATTGCCAAATGTGAGTTAATGATGCCATAATGTCCTATGAACAGGCACTAAGGGACTTTGACAAGGTGTGGGGCATCATCAGCAAAACTGCAGTCAACCAAGATGGCCGCACGGTCACTCCAATCACCAAGCCATCCATGGTCCAGCAGGAGGAGCTGCTGCGCAGAATCTACTCTGAGTCTGACCTGTCAGATGTCCAGTACATAGAGGCTCATGGGACTGGAACCCCAGTCGGCGACCCTATTGAGGCAGGGAGCATCTCCAACGTCATCGCCACAGCCAGACCTCCAGGTTCACAGACACTTTGCATCGGCTCTGTGAAAGGTAACATCGGACACACAGAATCTGCAGCAGGAGTGGCAGGGCTGATCAAGGTGCTCTTAATGATGAAACATGAAACCATTGTACCCTCTGTGTTCTACTCTGAGGACAGCGCCAGCATAGATGCCAAAGCTCTGAATGTTAAAATTCCCACTACAGCTGAGAAATGGGAAAAAACAGGTTCCTTTGAAAGACTAGCTGGTGTCAATAGTTTTGGGTTCGGAGGCACAAATGCACATGTAATTGTAAAGGAGAACATACAGGCAACCGTTCCCAGCCTGACCACTCATAGTTGTCGAAGATTGTTTGCTCTGTCTGCAGCCTCAGAAAGGTCCTTACTCATGTCCATCATTGACACCTATCAAAGGCTTAACAGAGACAAAACAGCAGATATACAGGCCTTGGCCTTTACCTCAGCATGTCGTAGAGGTCATTCTAAACACAAGTACAGGAAATCATTCCTGGCACGCTCTGCGTCTGACCTAGAGAACCAGCTAAAGTCTGCAATAGACAAGAAGGTTGAGCCATCCAGGTCAGATATCAGATTGATTTTCGCATTCTGTGGAAACGGAGTCACATACAGGGGCATGTGCAAGCAGCTTCTCAAAGAGGAGCCTGTTTTCAGAGAAAAGGTCAGAGAAGTTGAGAATGTTTTCCAGAACTATAAAGGTACCAGGATCACACAGAAGATAGCAGATGATTATGACAATGACGATTATACCAAGCCAAATGTTGCCCAGCCACTCCTCTTTGCCATTCAGGTTGGCATTGCCAGCCTCTTGAAGCATTGGGGTGTCAAACCTGATGCTGTTCTTGGGCATTCTGTCGGCGAGGTGGCTGCTGCCCATTGTTCTGGTCTTTTGTCCCTTGATGATGCAGTGAAGGTGATTTACCACCGCAGTACTTTGCAGAGTAAGGTCACAGGAGGGAAAATGCTTGTGGTCAGCAACATGCCTGTGTCGGAAATCTTGAAAATCCTTCCAGTTTACTCTGGGAAGATCTGCATGGCTGCATACAAC
The DNA here is from genome assembly GCF_949987555.1 of Borostomias antarcticus. Taxonomy (NCBI): domain Eukaryota; kingdom Metazoa; phylum Chordata; class Actinopteri; order Stomiiformes; family Stomiidae; genus Borostomias; species Borostomias antarcticus. The sequence goes on along the minus strand of NC_140242.1, from coordinate 8,353,087 downwards.
AGCCCCCAGTCCTGCACCCTCTCAGGTGATGCAGATGCTGTAGACAGTCTCCATCAGAAGCTGAAAATTATGTTTACAGGAAAAAATCTGTTTCTTCATGTACTAGACGTCCCTGCCGCATACCACAGCCATATGATGGACCCCATAGTGGACCATATTGAGGAAAGTATTGGCTCTTTGACCATGAACAGCATGGAGTGTGAGCTGTTCTCAACAGTGACTGGAGACACTTATTCTGATGGGGAATTTAGCACAGGGAGATACTGGGCAAAGAATATCAGGGAGCCAGTTTCTTTCGAACAGACACTTAAAGCAGCAACCAAAGAACAGCAGTCAAATAGAAATGTGGTCTTTGTGGAGATAGGCCCTAGAAGAGCTCTCCAAAGGAACATCCAAGAGACTTTAGGAAATGACATCACAGTTCTCTCATCAGCGCAGCCAGAGAAAGATCACGAGACAATTCTGGCAACGGTCTGCAAACTGTTTGAGCTGGGAGTCCAGGTAGACTGGGGCCAGTTCTACAGAGGATGTGAGACATCACCAACACCGTTCCCGAGATACCAGTTTGATGATCTGAAGAAAGAGGTGTATTTTGAGTCCGTAAGATGTGGAAATGAGATGACAGCTTCATCTCATCATCCACTGTTATCCCAAACAAAGCATGAGAGCAAAGAGCAAAAATGCATCATCTCAACAGATACAACTCCCTATCTTTGGGAGCACAAAAACAATGGTGTCCCCATTGTTCCGGGGGCTTTGTATGTTGAACTGGCCTATGCCTCAATCATGGCTAGGTCAAGGCCCAAGATGCCTATTTCCTCAATTCAGCTCAGTGTAACCTTTCAAAGTTTGTTTGCTCTCAGTGCAAACTCTCATCAAATGAAGGTAATACTGGAGCATACAGAGAATGACACCATGTTTAGGGTACAGTCTCCCTCCGCGACTCATGCATCAGGCACCTTGACTTGTAAAAGTGAGCAAACATTGATTGAAGAACCGACCATTTGCATTGATGCCATTTTTGAGAGATGCAAATCAGTTAGGAAGGCAGATGAGGTGTACTCCGTCCTCTCCCGTGCAGGTTTTGAGTACGGTCCTGTTTTCAGACAGCTAGATGATGTCTACTTTGGAGATCAATTCAAGGAGGCTGTGACAGTTATTAGAGTCCCAGGTGAGGTGCTGAAGCAACTTCATGAGTACTTTCTCCATCCAGTGGTGCTGGACTATTTCCTCCAAATGACTTCTGTGGTTGCCGTGGGAGGATTAACTGCCAGGCCGGGATTTCCTTCTGGGATTGGCAGTGTGGCAATATCAGGACCCCTGCAAGAGGAGATGGTCATGTACCTCAGGGCAGCCCAAGAGAGCTCAGACTTCATAGATGTATGTGGTTGCTTTTCCACGAAAGATGGACATGTTTTAGTGGAACTGAAACACGTTAGGATCTCCTTTTTGGGCAGTTGCTCCCGAATTGCAGAGTCATTCTTCTTTCACACTGAACTTCACCTCCACCCTCCATCAATATCCACTGACCACGCCCACTTAAGCTACAAACCGAAAGCCATAGTCTTCGAGGACACACTGGGAGTTGCTAAAACATTGAGACCATATTTAAACCCAGAATCAACTTATGTGTCAAATAGGGACCGTTTGTCGGGCGCGCAACTCTCAGATTTGGTGTCTCACTCTCTTCATAGTGATGCTTGTGCTGGCTTGGAGGAGATCCTGTTCATTTGGGGCATTGAAGACCTCAGTCACCTGACACCGGAGAATGCGTTAGAATGCCTGGTTGATTGCTGTGAACAGTATCGGCAGATTGTTCTGGCCTTGAAAGAGAAGAAACGCCGCTGCACTGTAAGAGTCATAACCTACCGTTCGTCAGAGAACACTGTGGACCATGTCAGTGCTGGTTTTGTGCTGTCTGGTATGACACGAGCGTGTGCAGCTGAGATACCAGCTCTCTCATTTCAGTTGGTTGACCTGGCGTCTGTGACATGTGAAGATGTTCAGGCCCTGGTTCAGGTGATGCACACCAGCAAACATCCAGAGGTCATGATTAACAAAGGCCAGATAAGTTCAACAACAATAGTGCATACTCCCTTAAAAGGCATCACCTGTTCTGAAGGAAGCATTCACTCATTGCATTTTGTGCATTTTGTTCTGCAGACTGCTGACCCATATACAGTGGGTAACCTTTCTGCTGTGTCCTGTGAAACAAAGGGTCAACTTCTCCAGGAGAAGTTCGTTGAGATTCAGCTCAGTAAGACGTGTGTCCATACCTCTGACTACTTCCCAGTCAGCATCTCAGACCTGAACTTTGGCCGGACAATGTACTGGAACAAACATGTGTCTCAGAACCACAAGCTTCTGACTCTTGACTTCAGTGGTACTGTCACTGCTATAGGCAAAGATGTGAGCAAACTGAAGGTTGGTGATCAGATTGTCTCTTGTTATCCCATAACCGCCACCTCCAAGATTGTAATACCTGAAGCAGCGTGCTACAATACAAACAGGCTCCCGTTTCTAAGGGAGATTCCATGTGTGTCCTACTTTGTGCTGGCATGGGAGATCATACACAAAACATTGCCCAAACGCAAAAAACAGAGAAAGGTGACCATTGTCTCCTCAGTCCCTGACTCTGTTCTGATGAAGGTTTTAACCCAGACGGCAAACAGGTCAGGATGGAGAGCCATCGCTCTGCCAAAGCTAAGTGAAGAGCTCCTGCGCAGTGATCAGGGTGACACGCTCGTTGTTCTGCCCCCCTTTGATCTATCGCCACTGGTGAAAACAGGAGGTGGCGCCACAGAGAGACATATTGTTGTTGTCTGTGACAACCAAGTGTGTTCCACAGCGCATGTTGTCGTGCCAGAGAGTGAACATATACACGTCCAAACACTTCACGTTTCCAGTCTTTTCCAGAGAGCGAATCTGAAGACGCAGAAAACGAAGATAAATCAATGGCTACAGTCGCTACATTTGGATAGTTCATCACTATCTCTGCAAAGCACCACATGCCAATCAACAGGCCAGAGAGCGGCCCAACCGACTGCTGAGGTTGAGTCCTACTTCAGGACAAGAGCAATATCTCAAGTTGTTTTGGGGAGTGAAGAATCAGACAATGCAGTGTCGGATATCCCTTTGCTTATAAGACCGAGGAAAGTCTTCAAGCAGTGTTGTGTTTACATTGTTACAGGAGGGCTCTCTGGGCTGGGGCTTGAGACGGTCAAGTTCATTGCTCACAGGGGAGGGGGTTGCATCGTAACGCTTTCCAGGAGTACTCCATCTGCTGAGGTGCAGTGCAAGATGGACACACTTCAGAGGAGATACAGGGTGTCAATAATGAACATCCAGTGTGATGTCTCAGTGTCAGGGCAAGTTGTGAAGGCAGTCACTGTGATTGGACAGAGGTTCCCATCCTGTCCTATCAAAGGAGTGTTTCACAGCGCAGCTGTGTTGCAGGATGCTTTGATGGAAACCCTTGACCGTTCATCCTTCCAAAACGTCCTATGCCCGAAGGTGAATGGGGTGTTAAATCTTCACCATACAACGCTGCACTACAAACTGGACTTCTTTGTGTGTTACTCGTCCATCTCCTCAGTCCTGGGTAATGCCTCACAGTCCAACTATGCTGCAGCCAATGCATTCCTGGACACATTCTGTCACTATCGCAGAAACCTTGGATTTGCAGGTCAATCCATCAACTGGGGTCCCTTGAACCTTGGTCTCTTGTTGAACAAAGACCATTTCCAGCGGTTTCTGGAGGCAAAGGGGATGATGATCATGGATGTTTGTGAAGTCCACGAGGCCCTTGAAAAGTGTTTGTTGTTGAATAACCCACAGCAAGTCATTTGCAAGTTCAATTTCAAAAATCTGAGCAAGCATGTCCTTTCCCAAAATGCATCTCTTAAAGAGAGACTGACAGCTTTGGTAGAGCAAGAACTCCAAAACACGACGGTAACAGAAGCCACGGTCCAACAGCGGTCCTCAACACATGAGAATATTAGGACTCTAATTAGTGAGATAAGCAATGTTAGCATAGATGAACTGCAGGATGAGACTGCATTGTGTTCTCTGGGTATTGATTCAATGTTGGCTATGACTCTACAGAACCAAATATATCAAGAGACTGGTGTGAATGTTCCCTTGGTTAAATTGTTAGACCCAAACAGTACACTGTCTACACTGGAAACGATTCTGAGGGATGGTGGCTAGGATGATAGTGTTAAGAATAGTGCACAGATATTGCAAAAATATCCATCTTTCATTTAATCTGTGCTATGCTAACTGTCTTGGGGATGGTTATGGTTGTTTAGAGTGTGAATAGGCGTAAAGTCTTGCCTTTACTCAATTATTGAATATGTTATGTATATGTTATGTGATATAAATGATGAATATGTTATGTATATGTTATGTGATATATATGATTATACAGTATGTTATGTCATGATCACAGCCTAAATGTTGAATTGTATACAAAGAATAAAATCAGATTCCACTGACTAACTCATAATCTGGAGCAGTTCATTCCCCTGCACACTCGTGGCACAAATTAAGGGTTAAAAATGTATAAATCCATGGCTTAAACTTCAGCCAAGAAAGCCGTCTTTAAGTACAAGTATGCAAAGTATGCACAGAGGCACATTTAATTAGACATGAACATCTAGACAGGCAATTCAATTACAACGTAAGTGTGAAAAGTATAAATACTTATTGGATATGCTATGCAGCCATACTACCTTGTGGTACACAGATATCAGTCTACCAATTTCAACTCACTACTCTAACTTCTGTAATGGAAACATGGTGAGTAAATACATGTATTTTATGTATATATTGTATGTATAAACAATTATTAAAATTTTATACAAAATGCACAGATAATTATACTTAAATTGATCTAAGTTATTTTTTGTTTTTGTTTTCAAGTACAAAATATGCACATACACTGGTAGTGTTGAAATGCAGCAGAAGTAAACATGTATATATATTCATAAGTAATCTATCACTACAAAGTTAAATAATGTGTATAATAGGGACCAATAATTGCAACAGATGAATTACTCCATAGATATGTTACATTATGGCCACTTGACAAAACCCTGTGTAAATAACCACACATACTAAGTTACACTGTAGTGAGGTCATGGACTTGCAGAATTAGAACATTTTATCGCTGGGATGTTACACTGTGGTGTTACTGTCTGGTTATTATTACCTGTCACAACACATCCCATGTTGTGGTTACAGTTGACAGAGTGCTCGGTGCCATTACAGGCAGTGTACATTTTAACTTCATATGTTTGGCTATCAATAGTGAACATGGGAACGGTACTGTCCATGCACATTTGACCACTTTGACCATTGACAGTTAGAGTCGAAAGTGATGGGCAGCTCTGGGTTTGACAAATCTGGTGGTTATCCGGCATAAAAGTGTGATTTTCATAGACCGGCTTGTCTTGATCAGTGGGGTTCTCTTGCTTGAGTTTGGTTTGGCAGCTGACCATGCCTTGATCTTCAGATACTCTTTTCTCCTTGCTTGAACTTCCACAGCAGATGTCAAAAAATGTAAAAAAAACAGGGATGAAGGTCAGACCGTGAAACATACCGAAAAGGATAACAAGGAACATAATCTTGAAGCATGTTCTGAAGATGTAGTTTTTGGACGCAGACAGCACCACCACCCCTAGAATGGTGGACACAGCCCCCTGTAGTATTGGATAGCCTAAATGGAAAAGGGCTTCAATCGCCTTCTCGTTTGAACTCGGCTTCTTGTTTGAAACGAAGGCGTAGGAAATGTGTGCAGAGAAGTCCACAGAGAAACCAATGCAAACGATGAGAATGATCATGGATATGGTATCCAGGTTGACATCCCAAAGCGCCATGAAACCGGTGACGCCCACTATGATTGAACCAATGGAGAAAGAGACCCAGAGGGAACAGAGAGGGTTTGGAATCAGCAGGAGAGAGACCAGTAACATAACCGCAGTGGTGACCCCTATATTCTGAATGGTGGCACTCACTATGACAGAATACTGGTCATAGTAAATGAATGCAGGGTGGTAGACCAGCAAAGGCACGGGGCATCTTTTGGCAGTATCTCGCAGCGTGTTCAACATATTCATTTCGTCACTTGCAGTCGAGATATTGACAGTCTGGAGGAAAAACCGAGATGCATGGATTGAATTGCTGGTGAAATTGACATCTTGCTTAAAGTCAGAGTAAAATCTTAGGAAAGGACCCAGATTCGTCTTGAAAACATTTTCGGTACTCAAATTAAGATTTGTGTGATATCCATAGTATTTGTACGATCTAAGCCAGGAGGTGAATATATCCTTCTCGATAAAGGACAGGTTTTTGAAGTCCTCCACGCAGGCTTCCAGATCAGACCTCTGCTTCTCATCCCAGTATGGAAATTCGCCCCTTACAACAACCATGATATTTGGACCGTACTCATGGAAGTATGCTTTTTCATTATTGTAAAACCTCACCACATATGAATCGTCTGCAGCTAGATGACGAATGTCGATTCCCTCTTTTATCTGGAAGCATCCATAAACACTGATGGCCAGATACACTGCATACAGTAGGATAACACACAATTTGGACCCAGACTTGGTGAGGAAGGGGCCATAGTACTTCTTAAAGAAGTGATTCATGGGCTGCACTTCCTCTGTTCCGGTATGGCGGTCATAGGCTCCTCCCACACAGCACAGGTAGTACCATTTAGAGTGACCAATTGGGCAATCCTTGGGAACTTCCTTGCAGGTCAGCCAATGTCTGTTGCTGTTCTCCCGCCTCCCGTTGAGAACCAGGAAGGCTCCGAAGAAGGTGATGCTGTAAATATAGCAGAACAAAATGGACGTGCTGGTGTACAGGCAGAAGGACTGCACGGACCGGAATGGCGTCATGAGTCCAATGTAGAATGCCAACACATCCGTCAGAGTTGTGATGGTGATGGATATGGCCGCCTCCTTATACGTCTCTGCAAGACGGTCCTCCAACCGGTCATGTACGTTGGTATGCTGCCAGCAGGATATGAGGATGAACATGTCATCGACACCAATACCTGCGGAGAGGATAATTGACAGAAAGATAATATTAGAGATACAATCATAGATCTTAACGCTGTACTGTACTGTGGAAAGTAGGTAGGTCAATTCATTGGTCCATACCCAATATCAAGAAGGGTGAGTTTGCCACTGTCATTACAAAAGGTACTCCCATGTGTAGCATCATCCCAAAAGAAGACAGCACAGCTAAGCCAGCGGAGAAGACGCCAACAGTGGCCACCCACACTTTGTTCCTAACACAATCTAACCTGCGGATGAAAATACACACCAGTCAGACCTCAGCACTAAGACAACCACTAGGCTATACCTTTTTACTTCTTATGGATGCTTTATACAAAAACCATCTGAATTTCTGATGTTGAGGCCATGGATGTTTGTTGCATCAAACAAACAACATACAATTGTTTTGGTCACTGATGTGGTAACAGACTTGCTGAATGTCAAAACTTACCTCAAGCAAGATGAAATGGAAAAGACTATAGCGATGGCATATGTAACGGAGAAGAGGGGAATAACATCCCTTGTGTTGGCCTCGAATTCCACCTGCCTGGACAGTGATGTGGAGTGGGTAACCTGGGAGGGTAGACATGTAAAAACTGTGTGTGTATAATTTACATTATGTGGATGAAATGGTATGATACACTCTACTTGTCCTAAGTAACCTTACCCACCCATGGATAAGAACCACACACCTATCCACAATCACTCGTCCTTCTAAGTAAATACAAGTATATACAATTCAATATTCATAACGCCACATGATAAATGCAGTTAAAAGCCACATGCTAATTTCCAGAGGGTAATATGCTCAAATCAAATCAAACTTTATTTGTATAGCACATCTCATACATAGAGGCAACACAATGCGTGTTACAGAGAGCAAAGGGGGGATGGACATAGATCCTACCCCTAAAATTTCCAGAGGGAAGAAAAAAAACTCCCTGTAGTCCATAATAGGATATATCTCATAATAAGGCACAGTAAGCACTTAGCAGACAGGCTCCGATAGAGTATTGAGTAAACCAGGTATAGCTGCTAAGCAGAAGTGGGGAAACAAAATGCAGAGAGCAAAGAAGGTATGTGTGTGTGGGGGGGGGGGGGGGGGGTGATTTGATAGGGACAGCTGGCGACACATAGTGGGATGGAGCTGGACACGAGGATGGCAGGAGGCCTCTCCGGGGACCTTAGGAGGACCTTGACCAGGAATAGGACTTTCCAGGGCCTGGGTATAATGTGGCACTATGCTTGCCCCTCTCCATCCCTGGCATGTTGTCAATATCCTCATCCTAACTAAGGGATAGACAATGGCATTTGTAAGACTCGGCCGCTCTTAATGAACCACACTCATGAATGGCATAGCCTCTTCCTTCAGTTCAAATACAAAGATAACAGCTAGAGCTATTCACCGAGCGATTAGCCATGCCTCATGGAATTCTTTCATCACCTCATAAACATGAAAGGCAGTAGTGTGTGTGTGTGTGTGTGTGTGTGTGTGTGTGTGGTCACCATGAGGTGGAGTAAACTAATGACTAGACATTTAGGCCAGAACAGTGGAACATTATTAGAATAGCTGTATTGTATCAAGAATAGAGGGGCCACTGCTCAGAACCCCCTTATGGTGGTCATTAATTGAGCATTTCATTGTACATGATCGTGTATCTTTTATGACAAATAAACATGCATCTATTATTATGGTTGTCAAGTTAAACAATTCATAATTTGCCATGTTGTGAATTCGGATATATAATTGTATTAAATTGTAAATATTAGGTATATGACATGTATGAGTGTATTTTCTCTGGATTAGGATGAGGTAGCCTCGTGAGACCATGCGAGCTCACATTCTGTTTCTCAGCTTGCGAGATCAGGATGGTCTCACGAGGCTAGACTTTGCCAACCGTATGCGTGAACTGATGTTGCAGGTTGACATGAATAATAAATGTAAACTTTATGCCCACTCACCTTAATGAATTTCATTGAAAGGTTGGAAGGGAAAACCTTGAGGAATTCCTTCAGCCACATATCTGTCGTAGAGCGGTCACCTTCTTTTAAAAAATAAAAAAGCCTTATTGCTTTAGCACTCTTTATAACGGTTGAGCTCACATTGACTCCACCAACAGAATAGCCAAGAAAAATATGCGAGAAACCAAAACGGAAAAGGGGAAACGTAAGTTCGGTCTCCTCAATTTTGCTGCCATAATAATTAAACAAATCTACTATCTGATTTGGGATACATTTATTGTATTTCCTGGCGCATAGTCCTTCAAAGGTAAGATGTCCATGATCACCATAAATATTTATTTCCCGAACCTTTTTATCCAAACGGAGTATTTCTTTCATTGCTGCATCGGTAAAAATGTTGGGAGCTCTGGAGACTGCTATGAAGGATGCGTATACTCCGTCGGTGTACAGTCTCTGGCTAGAAAACACAGAATTATTCAGAGGAAAGTTTTCTTGTACAAATCGCCTCTCAAGTTTCGCAGGTCCGTTAATTGGTGTAAATTGGTCCTCAATGTCATTGGCCTCTCGGTCCCAAAGGAGATACAACCCAGATCCAAGCGCAGAAGAGATTAATAGGGGAGCGATGAAGAACCACCAAGGGTGCCTTCCCACAAACCGGCCAAACTTCTTGAAGCCAATGGAGAAAGGCCTCTCGATGCAGTCCGTTCGGCACCAAGCCATATTTACCGGCATTTTTGCGAGAGAGAAAGTAGAAAAAAATAATTTGGCATAGTATGAATTAGCCTAGAGTACGCCTGTTTTGATATTAATGGTGATATCAACTAAGGCCTAATCAAACTTTTTCCCCGACGAAAAGTTCATTTAACTAGGCTAGAATAGGCATACATAATGCATACGGGTATTAACAATTCCCCTGACGCTCTTGCCTATAAGTACCCTACCGTTAAAGCAGCTAGAGCGATCACTCTGCCCATGCATGGGAGCTAATATCTTGGAGGTGGCTGTGATCTCCATGGTATGCGGTCACAAGTTTAAGTCGGCTCTTAACCTAATCGTTTTCTTTGACTGATTTGGATGTTTATGGGCTCGGTGAGGTTTATGATGCTCTTCATCACTTTTGATTTATATAATCACCATCATAATCAATTATCCAAATGAACACCATCCTCATCAACAACGTAGGCTTATGATCGCTGCTACATAGATGTTCTTTGTTTTCATGATATGTGGCATAACATAAAAGGGATGCTAATTGCCAGAGGGCTGTTTCCGCAGAATGCTTCTGGTGGAAACCAGACTGGAATTTATCAAAAATAGAATGTGCATTAAAAACAGCAGTAAGCTGATTGGCAACTACCCTTTCTTCGACCTTTGACTTAAAAGGTAACTTGGATATGGGCCTCGGCTGTGCTTCTTTTGGAGGAACTGAACAAGTGCTTGTTTAAAATAATAGGGGACAGACAGATACAGTAGGCTACGAGCGAGCTGTTAATGATAGTGACAAGACACAAAACTCAACACGTCTTTCAGCATTGCATTCATCAAACTAACTAGCTCAGTACTCAGTTAGGTCATTCAGGGAGAACAACAGCTCAAAATAGACTTCTGGGTTGGGCAGACTTTAGATTAGATTAGACTTGTCCCTCAAGGGGAAATTCATTCAGACAGGGAGCAGGGAGGCAGTAGAGGTGATGCTAGACCTGACAGCCACTTAGTCCACAAAAAATGAAATAAAAAACTGCAGCCCCTATCTGAAAAAATAAAATGGATATAATAGAAGAATAGAAAATGTATTTTGCCATATGTAACAAGTACAGGTAGCCTACATTGGAATTCTTGTTATCGCTTGTCCTTACAATATCGCTTCCCCTTCGGCTGTCGTTGGGTAGGGGTCAATTAATATGCAATTCATCATATCAACACTGCAGAATCAAATAACAGTTACCGTAAATAGGTTTCAGTAGTTTCATGAAATGAAATGAATGAAAAGAAAATACTGTGGACAATGTACACATGGTGTACATCCCCTTGGTATTCATTTTTTAAGATACACATTATCACACAAATGAACAAACATGAACATCTCATAATAAAAATCCTGCCCACACAAGTTTTACATCATTGGAATGATTGACACTGGGCTTGTTGTGATATTAGATTTACAGGAGAATATGATCAACAGTGCATCATAATAAACAAACAACAGTTAGCCTACAGTAAATAGTCACATACAATATGCATATCATGATTTAGAAAATATGTATGGTCTGCAAATAGATACAGAGATACCCACTTTGGCTTCACTATTTAAGATAAACACACATGAACACCTAATCTCCAAAATACTGCCAATACAAGTTTTACATAACTGGTGACAGGGTTACACATATGCAAAATACAGCCATATGATGACCAAACAAAGTAATGTTTTTGATGAAAACATCTTTTGCAAGCATGCTATTATTGATGGGGTCCTTTCTAGTGATAATTAACTTCAGCATTGGAATGCAACTTGAGGTGCTGGGCTATCTGCAGCAGAAAGGCCTACAGCTTTGTGGACATGTCACTGATGATGGATCCCTGGTCATCGCCACCTTCTGTGGCTTCACTGCCCTCCTTCAGGACCTCTACCAATGTGGATAGTGAGGCATTAGGGTCTAGCAACATAACCAGAGGCATAGTCACACCCCTCTCCTGAAAGATGAAATTCTGCAGAGTCATGGCAAGCATCGAGTCAATACCCAAAGCAGAGAGAGGAGAATCGTCATTAAACTCGTCCTTGTCAACACCTACAGTTTCACTGAGAAGAGATCTGACATATTCACTGGGTGAGGAGGCCGGGGCTGTTTTCTCAGCTTGGGAAGCTGACTGTTGAGCTTTGCTAAGGGCCTCATTCACTAATGTGTGCAGGCGCATGGTCAATGCAACATTTTGAGAGAGCACGTTGCTGCTGATATTTTTGAAGTGAAATCTACATACTGCCTGCTGGGGTTTGTTTAACACTAGTGATTGCTCCAAACTTTCATAAATCTCTGTCACATCCAACACCATCATCCCCTTAGCCTCGAGAAATCTTTGTAAATGGTCTTTGTTCAGCAGTAGACCAAGGTTCAAAGCCCCCCAGTTAATGGACTGCCCAGGAAGTCCAATATTCCGCCTATACTGACAGAACGTGTCCAGGAATGAGTTTGCGGCCGCGTAGTTTGTTTGTGATGCATTGCCAATGAATGCAGAGATGGAGGAGAAGCACACAAAGTAATCTAACTTGCAGTGTTGTGTTGCATGGTGAAGATTCAGAGCCCCATTGACTTTGGGCTTCAACACTTTCTCATAGAGAGATAGGTCAAGGGTTTCGATCAGCCCATCATGCAGGACAACTGCACTGTGGAACACCCCTCTGATTGGACAAGAGGGGAATTTCTCGGCAATCTGACCAATCACATTGAGCACCTTCCCAGCGACAGAGACATCACATTGCATGCTAATAATGTGAGAATCACACATTTTCTCCACATTGCTTATTTCTAGCTGCATGTCCTCTGTGGGGGCATTTCTGGACAGTATGACAGTATTCCCCCCACCTCTCTCAGAAATGAACTTTACCGTTTCAAAGCCAAGCCCAGAGAGACCTCCTGTCACAATGTATACTGCCCTCTTTTGGAAGAGTTGGTTTGATTTAGGCAGCAATGGAATGTGGGACAGTGAGCCCCTGACAGCATCATTACCCAGTTCCACTACAGGAAGGGCCCTTGAACTGAAGTAGGAGTCTGAGTCACCCAAAGGAAGGAGGTCAGGGCCTCTCGATGTCTCTCTCTGAAAGGTGAAGCTCTTGAGAACAAACACTCTCCTGTCTAAGTGCATAGACTTGAGCCAACGATAGACGTGCGGCATCTGTTCACTGAGCGAGCCCTTTTGCAAGACGCTGGTCATCAGGAGGGTCTGCATGCGGACGCCATCCTTCACACTTCGGAAAACTGTGAGCAAGCAACTCCAGGGCCTGAGACTCACAGACAATGGCAACATGCCTGACTCCAAGAAAATTACCAGCCTTTTCAATCAAAGATTCATCAAAGGGAGGTAGTAGGACAAATGCATCAATTACCTCAACATCTGTGAAAAATCCATTGCACTGTGTCTGAAGAATAATATCCCAGCCAGATTTGCTTGCGGTGAGAGACAGGACCTTCAGAAGAGCCGAGTCAGGAATACAAGAGACCATACCCAACTTTTTCGGTGGTTGTTTTACCCTAGGCAATGCTCTGTTCAGGATCTCCCATGCTAGCACAAAGTAGGATACACAGGGTGTATTCTTTAGAAATGGAAGCCTCTTTGTCCTGTAGCACACCTCCCAAGGGACTGTGATCTTTGTGGATGCCATAACTGGATAACAAGAGACAACTTGATCTCCCACTTTCAGTTTTTTCACATCCTTCCCCACAGCGGTGACAGTACCACCGAAGTCTAGAGCCAGAAGCTTGTGGTTCTGAGACAGGTGTTTGTTCCAGTACATTCTTTGGCCAAAATTCAGGTCAGAGACGCTGACTGGGAAGTAATCACAGGAATGAACACACATCTTACTGAGCTGAATCTCAACTGATTTAGCATTAAGGTACTGTTCCTCCACATCACTGGGAATGGCAGACAATCTATTCATTCTGTAGGGGTCAGCGGTCTGGAGTGTGCAGGGCTCAGATGTTGTTGAGCAGATGCTGCCCTCAGAGCTCGAACCTTCTGTGACCTCAGTGGTAGTGTGAACGATAGATGGTTTCAAAATCAACCCATTTTTCACCACCAACTCTGGATACTTGCTACAAGGATATGATCTTAAGACCTGAGTCAGAGCTCTGATGTCCTCAGTGGAAACAGAGTTGATGTCAATCAGCTGAAATGAGAGATCTGCCATCTCTGCAGCACATGATCTAGTCATTCCTGACAGGACGAAGCCAGGGCTGATGTGGTCCACTGTGATCTCTGCTGAGCGGAAAGTTATCACTCTGATGGAATTTGGGAAACTCATTCCTTTAAGTTCAAGGACTATTTGTCGGAATATCTCACAGCAGTTCACCATGCTCTCTAGAACACTCTCAGTTTTCTGTGTTGTGAGGTCCTCATCACCCCACATGAACAAAATATCCTCAAAGTTTTTCTTAATATCTGTGATATTCAGGTTTGCCAAGAGCGCTGCAAATCCATGGCTCAAGATCTCCTGAGCACGTGTGAATGGGATATATTTAGACGTTGAACTGAGGTGCTGTTGAAAAGCTCTGGATACTCCTAACTGATCAGAGAAGACCAAGGCCTTGCGACCATGAGAGGATGTGACATTCAAATGGATGACACTGAAGTTATTGTGGTAGAAGTACTCCTCAACCACATGGAAACGGCTCCCAAGGTATTTGGTCATCACGTGCTTAAGATCAACCAACACTCTGCCCTCTTTGTCTGTGAAGCAGCCACACACTTCGAATTGATCATCTTCCACATCTGTTGCTCTTAGGTAGATAATCATCTCCTCTTGCAGGGGTTCAAATACAGTCAAGCATCCTATTCTGGCTGGAAAACCAGGCCTTCCAGCGTATGCATTTGCTACCGTAACTGGAAGAAGTTGCATCAGGAAGTCTAACACTACAGGATGTATGCAGTAGTCATGCAATTGAGACAGCAACTCTTCTGGAACGATGACGACTGAAATGGCCTCCCTCAGTTCTTCCCCGTAGTGTATATCCACCTTGTTTTGGAAGACACTGCCATACTGAAATCCAGCCATGCTAAGGTTGTCATAGAGCATCTTAGAAGTCACCACTGACTTGCACCTTTTGTATATGGAGCTCAATGAAATACTTGGTTCCTCAACCAGCCTTCCTCGATTGCACACTACTGTACCTGATGCATAAGCTGCAGATGGAGAGTAGATTTTGAATTGTGTTTCATTCTCATCTGGCTCAAGCTGCAATTTCATCTCTGGTGCATTCTGTGTGAGAAGAAATGGGCTCTGAAAGTTAATGCTCAGTTGCAGTGTGTTGAGTGGAACCTTTGGTTTGGCATTGACCATGACAGCAGCCAAACCCAGATCAACATAGAATGCACCTGGGATGATGGGGACACCATTGTGTGTATGCTTATGTAGGTAAGACAATGAGTCTGAAGACAGATCACAGCTGAAGATATTGCCATCACTGCATGTCTGACCAAGCACATGGTGATTACCTGATATGCCTTTCTGTGCCTTTCCAATGAGGATATCTCTCTGAGTGCAATCAAACTGGTACCTTGGGAAAGGCGTTGGTGGTGTCTCACATCCTCTGTAGAACTGGTCCCAGTTTACCTGGATTCCCAGCTCAAACAGTTTGGATACAACAGACAGTATTGTCTCATGGTATTTATCTGGTTGCACAGAGGAAAGAACTGTAGTGTCATTTCCAAGAGTCTCCATGATGTTCCTTTGTAAAGCTCTTCTAGGGCCTATCTCTACAAAGACCACATTTTTCTTGTCCTTGGCTGCTGATATCACTGCCTGCTCAAATGCCACAGGCTCTCTGATGTTCCTAGCCCAGTATTCCCCTGTGCTGAAGTCAGGATGCTTTACTTCCTTCCCTGTCACTGTTGAGAACAATTCAGTCTCTGTCTCATTCACCTGCAAAGAGCCAATACTGTTCTCTACTTGAGACAGGATGGGGTCCATCATATGGCTGTGGTAAGCAGCAGGAACTGCCAGGGCATGGATGAACAGCTTCTTATTCTTGTCTGAGCTGCTTAGCTTCTGATGGAGACTGTCTACAGCGTCTGCGTCACCTGAGAGGGTGCAGGACTGGGGGCTGTTGTATGCAGCCATGCAGATCTTCCCAGAGTAATCTGGAAGGAATTTCATAACCTCAGACACAGCCATGTTGCTGACCACAAGCATTTTCCCTCCTGTGACCTTACTCTGCAAAGTACTGCGGTAGTAAATCACCTTCACTGCATCAACAAGGGACAAGAGACCAGAACAATGGGCAGCAGCCACCTCGCCGACAGAATGCCCAAGAATGGCATCTGGTTTGACACCCCAGTGCTTCAAGAGGCTGGCAATGCCAACCTGAATGGCAAAGAGAGTGGCTGGACAACCTCTGGTTTTGAAAAGTCACCATCCTCACTGGACTCACTTTCCAGTTTGCCTATGATAGACATTGTTTGGTACCTTTGAAAAAGAGTCTCAACCTCCCTGACCTTCTCCCGGAACACAGATTCTTCTCTCAGGAGCTGTTTGCACATGCCTCGGTAGGTGACACCATTGCCACAGAAGACAAACACTAACTTTGGATCTGAGTATGAGAAGGCAATGTTTTTGTTGATTAGCATTGTTTTTGTTGATAGCGATTTGAGCTGATCTTTCAGATCAGCCAGGGTGGAGGTCATGACTGCCTTCCTGTACCTATGTTTTAAGTGGCTTCTCCTACAAGCTGATGTGTAAACCAGACTTTCCAGATCAACATTGCTGTTTGCATCTATCTGTTGAATTGTATCCTCCATCATCATGCTGAAAGACTTAGGGGAACTTGCAGACAGGACAAAACAGTTGTGAGATTTTCTACCACTCTTTTCAGGAACATGAGACTGCTTGAGTTCTTTCACAATAACGTGTGCATTTGTTCCACCAAAGCCAAAGTTATTTATCCCTGCAACCTTTTGTACGGAGTGTGGCCACTTTTCTACTTTAGTGGGAACTTTCAATCTCAGAGCTTTGGCATCTATGCTGGCACTGTCCTCAGAATAGAACACAGAGGGTACAATGGTTTCATGTTTCATCATTAAGAGCACCTTGATCAGCCCTGCCACTCCTGCTGCAGATTCTGTGTGTCCGATGTTACCTTTCACAGAGCCGATGCAGAGTGTCTGTGAACCTGGAGGTCTGGCTGTGGCAATGATGTTGGAGATGCTCCCTGCCTCAATAGGGTCACCGACTGGGGTTCCAGTCCCATGAGCCTCTATGTACTGGACATCTGACAGGTCAGACTCAGAGTAGATTCTGCGCAGCAGCTCCTCCTGCTGGACCATGGATGGCTTGGTGATTGGAGTGACCGTGTGGCCATCTTGGTTGACTGCAGTTTTACTAATGATGCCCCATATATCGTCACAGTCCTTGAGAGCCTGTGTAATACAATACATGGGAAATATCTGTTGATACAGTGTTAGTATCAGTCCTAGTATCAAATACACTCCTCGATACACTCTTACCCTCTAGAAATGAATCATATTAAAGTAATAGTAAAAGGAAAATGCATGTTTAGCCCTGTTTTAAGGTTACTTATGATCATATACAATGATTCAGATCAAAACGTTGACAAAACTAGCATTTTCGAGAAAGTTGATAATTGCTCTACCACCGTTTTGGTCATATAGTAGATGTGGATGGGCATCTTGAAAAATCATTCAAAAACATGTTAAACTCTCGATTTCAAAGACAAGAAACTCACCTAGGTGTTAGTTGGCGTTCTGGCATATAATTCGCCATAAAGTAAGATTCTAGTTCATCTGGAAAGGCTTTTAAAAAAATATTTAGCATCAAACTATTTAGTCGCAGCACATACGTGTGTAAACTTCCGCTTTAACTGATTCCGATATATGCCTTGATCTCGCAGTAGGCGACGTCCGTGGATTCCGCTCAGCTTCCTTATTTGAAAAGCTAGCCGCAACAAGACAGGCTCGTGCAAAGCATTTGTTTGGGATCTCTACAATGACACGCTATTGTGCTGTTGCCAATTGTGGCAAAATCCGTTCATCTGTAACTTGTCATAGACTACCCTACAACGATCCCGCAAGATTGAAGTTGTGGCTAGAATCTCTTTACTTGGACGTAAACACACCCGTGGATATTCTTCAGGTCTTAGATCACCGTGTGTGCGCTTTGCATTTTGAGGACAAATGTTATAAGCCTAGGCTATTCTCAAAGAAATCTCCCAAAAGGGTCTTCCTCAAACGTGATGCTGTTCCGACTTTACATAAAGGAACGACAGAAGACGAATGAGTGGAAGAACTTGAGGTAAGTTCTTATTGCCAGCTGTGTGTGTGTGTGTGCGCCCGTGTGTGTGTGTGTTGAAGCATAATAATAATAATAATCCCTTTGCTAAGACTAACTTTAGAAAAATAGAATTGTAAGAAGTGGTCTTACAGCATGAAATTATCAAAACTGTAGATTTATTCACTCGGACATAAATACTAGTGGTAAAAGCAGGACTCGCTTTCAACAGGCAAGGAGTCAGACTCATGGACCGAAAGGTTTGCCATGTCAGCTGTTGGCAACAGGTCCCACTCGGTACAGCACAAACTTTTCTCTTCGGTGGGCATCTGTCGGCAATGTTTGCAAGCACACCACCAAACACCCGTGGTTTGTGGTATAGTGACAGCTTCATCAACCGTCTCTGGCTCTGCGGTTCGGTGAGCCTCCATGTCTTCCATTTGCTGTAGTTCCTTCTCACTATATTCAGGCTCGAAACGATAAGCGCTGCCGTCAAAGTCTAATTCCTCGCGATCAAATTCATACTCTTCTATATCAACCATTTTGATAAGCGTTTTCTGAACTGTAGCCTAGGGCTTCCTTGTCTGTGAGCTAAAGAGTAGCGTGAGCAGTGAGCAAACTAGCTAGCCTAGCTAACATAAACAATAGCTACCGTAAGTAGAATAACCTCTGCGGATTGATCTACACATCTACAATGGTCGCGTCAATACAAGTCAATGGATTTCATAAAATGATCAATAAAACCCTACAGGATTCATACTTTGCGGCGAATCTGATGTCAGAACACCAACGGACACCAATTATACCCTCGGTGAGCTTCTTGTCTTTGAAATCGAGGGTTTAACATGTTTTTGAATGATTTTTCAAGATGCCCATCCACATCCATTGTATGACCAAAACAGTGGTAGAGCAATTATCAACTTTCTCGAAAATGCTAGTTTTGTCAATGTTTTGATCTGAACCATTGTATATGATCATAAGTAACCTTAAAACAGGGCTAAACATGCATTTTCCCTTTACTATTCCTTTAAGTTCACATAATGATGCAGTCTTCAGTGACACTGATTTTACAAATTTAAAGGACAAATACTTGTTTCAGTGGCTTCAGAAGGACAATCCCACATCCCTCTCCTCTTCCATAGCCATTTGCTCTGCTGGAGAAGGGTTTGCTGGTGCCATCAGGTGAGATCATCTTTGCTTTGCTGAGAGCTACAAAGACTCTTGGCTCTATGATGCAGTTGACACCCCCACACAGAGCCATCTCACAGTCACCTGGTAAGAGTAAGCAAAGAGTAAGTAAGGTGCCTCCATAAGATAACTGTAAGGGATACAAGAGCGCTGCCTGCTTCTGAGGGTAGAGCTGACAGGGGCTCTTTGGACAGCCTACAGGTGAACAAAAATGGCAAAATAACACTGAAATAAAAGAGAATCTGATGAAGGTCAGACGACCAAAACGTTATCAATACATTTATTTAATTGCAAATGAAGAAGACAGTGTGCGAGAGTTCTTTTTTTCTCTACTAAAATGACATTGAAGAAAAATCTTTGCCAAGCAACTGAGAAATCACCAAAATGTAAAGTGAAGAACTTCCAAAACATTCTAAAGCACTCTGATGCAAAATGTACAAAAAGCCTTTATCCACCTATATGGCAGTAAAAGTTAAATGTTTTGTGACTGCACAAACAATATTTGATACTTAAGATTTTGAGATAACAATGCTGTCTGTATTATCGGCTTAAGGAGATTGCTAAATCCACTTATGTTGCATGCATTGGATAAAACATGATGCAGCAAATCACTTACCTTTAAAGCTTTGATTGATTGATTGATTGATGATGCAGCACATCACTTACCTTGTCTTATGGCTTGACAAGCAAAATGAAGAGCAACCAGGGATGATGAGCAGGCACAGTCAATGGACATCGAGGGTCCAGTGAAATTGAAGATGTAGGAGACTCGATTAGCTGCATTGCTCATAGCCAGGCCAGTGCCAGTGCAGTGGTTGATAATACTTGGGTGCACATGCGCAGCATTTTGCTCATAATCTCTGTTCATCAGCCCTTAAATAAAAGCAGACATAGTGCAGACTCTTTTACAAACTGCAGTAGTTGAGTATCTAGGTTGTTATGGTATGACGCCTAAAATAGTTATCAAGTAAGCGACAGTATAGTGATTTCAGTACTTTATTGTGAGTACTCACTGCCTACAGTAGCTAAGATTGATATCGCTGTTTCACTATATCATTTTGAAACAGCATTTGAGATTTAAAATACTTCACGAGGACTTCCCTTATGTGTCCTACAAAGAAATACTTGAAAAGTTGAATAATAAATCAATAACAATTCATAGTATTATACACAGGGACACAGCTAAGGAATTAGAGCGGGTCATCTAATGATCCTAGTGATACGATACAGTACAATACATATTGAGATACTTTTTTTTTTTTACTTAATAAAAATAACATTTTCATGGGAAAAATATTGCAATGTATTGCTGTAATGATTTTATTGCAAAGCCCTAGTTCATTCCTAAATATGACTATTTGATTTGCAGAAGACAAATAGCTAAATGTTATTAGTTCTTACCCAGAAACACTCCTGTTCTGGTGCCACTTGCTTTCTCCATTGGTATCCCAGCATTCTCTAAAGCCCTGTACACACACTGAAGAAGCAGCTTGTGTTGGGGATCCATTTGTTCCACTTCCGTTTCCGTGATGCCAAAGAACTTGTGGTCAAACTGGTTAAACCTGGGGACACAATAAAATAAATATTGATTTGTGTGTTTGTTCAATAGAACATGAATGGTCCCACATGGCCTCTGTCACCCAGCCAAGTTATAATAGTGATCTGTGAGGCATTACACATTAGTGGAATGGATACTTTTTGGCAAATGACAAAGCCAAAGGAGGCAAATAAACAAATTGATAGGTTAGCCTGTTCAATAGGGTATCCAAACTAAAGGAAAGTGTTCATATGTGACATACCCATCAATGAGAGCAGCTTTGGCTGTGCGTGATTTTCCTACTTTATTTTCATCTGCCTCATACCATTGGGAAATGTCAAATCTCTCATTAGGAATTGGTGCAGCACAGTTCTTCCCCTCCAATAGAACTTTCCAGAAATTGTGAATCCCTTCTCCTGTTAGAATGATCATTTAAAAATGCTATAATGCATCATATTTTCTGTAATTTCTTTCTTCACATTAATCCAAGAGAGGGTTTTAATGATTGGTTGTAACCTTACCTCCTGGGAAATGGCACCCAATACCAACCACAGCAATGTCTTCCTCAGCATTCCCCATTTTCACATCATGAAGAATCACTAGGATCCAATATAAATACAGTGTTCTATAAAGATATATCCAAATATCAAATCTAAATCAATTGTAGTCAGTTACAACAATCAGTCTATATCAAGGTTTATTTAATCATTTATTTATATTACTTACCTACCTGGCCTAGCTTGGACCTACAATACTGTCTGGAATGAATCCTGTTTTGGTTCTGAGACCATTGCAAAGTCTTTATATTTGTTTTGCCTACAGTAGAAAACAATCATTGTCTATAAACGTCACTTGAGGTACCCACCCTTTAACTATATGGCACCTTGCAAATGATTAGCTAAAATTAAGCTAATCACATTAACTGCAAGATAAATTATGCTACTGACCTCAAAACCGTAGACAATGAATTGACCTGGAACTCACCAGAATTCATAACCTCATATTCACATATATTTACTTCAAAGAAAAAAAGTTACTGTGTATATTTTAGGTTGTCATTATTTATCCACCTGTGTTTATTAGTAGTAGTTATTGTAAGTTGCTTTGGATAAAATCATCTGTTAAATTACTGTAATGTAATATACATGGCCTATTTCAGGTGAACATGGTCTATTTCATAATATTTTCTTACACTTCTCGAAAAGTGATATATTCTATCTCAAGGGGCTATCCTCTCAATAAATACATTAAATAAATAATTATTAAATAATAGATATTGCATGTTTAAAAATCAGTAGGCTATCTATAGAATGCTTACAGTATCGGTGCAATATGAACTGCATTGAAAAACCTTTAGCCAAGGATTTTGAGAAGCTTGGCAAATTTGTTGGAAGACATCCCTGGTGGTTTTTGATCATTCCCTTGTTCATTTCTGCTGGTCTCAGCGGAGGATTCTACTTCCTTGCAGACAGACAAGCAAACGACATCGAAGAACAGTTTACACCTATGAATGGACCTGCTAAGGAGGAGAGACTGGTGGTCAAAACAAACTTTCCATACAATGCCACCGATTTCTCTTGTTTGAGAATGTACACTGAAGGGACATTTGCGTCTCTCATTTTGACAAACTCAACAAATATCCTCACAAACCGTGCTTTTGAAGATGTAGCTCAAATAGATCAACACGTAGTGGCAGCTTAACATCTGGTCACTCAATGTGGGAAAAACAGAGAAAGCAAAGACCAAGAGTAGGGTACTCCAGGGAATAATCATGGTGGTGTGGTTCTCAGGTCAAGGACATTGATAGTTTAAAGACACTCATTCTACAGGTCAAGAGTAACCTTAACAAAAGGTCCTTCATTAATGAGCATAAGGAACAGTGAGATAACAAGGAATGCTGTGATAACTTCTTCCCATCAATACAGCTCGATAACAGTAGCCTATATAGACCCAGATAGAGGCCCTACATACGTATGCACCACAAGTAGGCTATTGAACAAGAGCAGTATACTGCACATGAGTACTGAATACGTTGAAGCAAATTTGGTCAAGTCAAACACTGTGCTTTTGAAGTAAAATTATTTACTAAAATGAATCAAAGCAATAGCTACTTTCTAAATCATTATTAAATCTAAATCATTATCCTGAAGAACATTGCCTTTACAAAACATCATAGGCCTACAGCCTTAACTTAATTGAGCTAGTTAATTCATGTACACATGAACCTAATCAAATGATTGTTTATACTATACTCAAGCCAAGTACAGTAAGAATGACATTTTAAATGTGATCACAAATGGAAGTAATACCTTCTGAAAAAGAAAATGTGATCATTTGACTAATTTATTTAGGTTTTTTATTTCTTTAACAGGGACAGTGCACATTAATCAATATTTCAGTTTCCACATCAATATAAATGTGCCAGAGTTAGCTAATGAGTTAATGCTCATCTGTAGTCCCTGGACATTTAACAAACTAATATTACAATGCTATGCTAATGTGACCGGGGCAACTCTAGGCCCCAAGTTACTACAGCCAGACAACACCACCCTGGGACTTTCACCCAGGGAGTACCCAACAGTTTACAGGCTCTTAAAGAAAGGGGAGCAGAGACGTGATTTCCAGTTTTTCAAACACCATATATTTATTTGCTCCATCATATATAAAAAGAACCAGTAGGTGGCAACAAAGTTAAGATCACAATTTATTACAAAACTCTAAAAAACATGTATAGGCTACCAATAGGCAAATTACCACCAGTACAGGGGTAGGGTGTCAGGGAGACCGAGGGAGGAAGGGAGTGAAGGGGAAAGTCACCACCACCAGCAGGCTTGGCTAGAATCACACACTGCAAATGAGAACACAATTAGTTCAGATACACTCACTACAACTCACACTGAAAATCTGATCACACATGGATTAGTTAGTTCTTATACAATACAGCATGCAAGAAGAAGCCAAGGGGGAGGCCTCCACCCCGTGACCAACCACCCGTAGGCCTATAGCCACCCAGCACCCTGTTACTGGCAATAAACTAATAGCCACGGCTGGTAAGCAAAATACATACAAATACAATTGATAATTGGTAAAGATAACATATGAAAATGAATTAAACACAGGATTACTAAGAGTCAAAATAAGCCAGCTAAACAAATCAAAATAATAAGCCCCAACCACAAATGAGGAAAGTAACAAAACTAACTAAGGGACAAAAACAGCAGAGGCACAAAGCTCCTCCTTGCCAAGTCGCCTACAAGGTTAGGTCCTACTACAGCACCTCATTAGTCAGGGGTGATCAAACAGCTTGCTCTTGCGGCAATGTCTCTCTCCAGCTCACTCCTTAAGCCACGAGGGACTGATGATCCCCAATTCTAGGGAGAACTAACACTACCCCCAGCTAGCTCCAAGCCTACTGCTACCAAACATTATAGCCCTTCATCTGCGTCTTCCAATTACCAATCAAGCTCACCTGCGCTCCTGCACCTTGACTAGGGGGCGTGGCCAAACTCAGGGAGAGGGGCTCAACCCATTACACTAATATTACTGCAGTGCTTCAGCAAGCACTACAGTAGGCTAAAACACAATAATACAGTACAAGCACAGATCATGTAGTTTAAGAACCAGTGCAAGTAGTCAAAGACGCCATCTAGAGGCCATCTGACGAAGCGCATTACCTCACTAAAAGCAGCACATCGAAGCGTTACCTGACTGACTGACTGACTGACTGACTGACTGACTGACTGACTGACTGCCTGCCTGCCTAACCTGAATTTGGCTCATGATACCTATTGAAAAAGACATGTGTGACAGTAGAGCAACAATCCAAAACTGGACAGCACAGCCATGCCAGCTGAAATGACACCACAGAAAGCCACCCACACCTTGTTCCACAGTTCCAATCGAGAAAAAACTGCTACAGTAACTGCTGCATTTCCATAGGCTTATCCCCAGCTAACTGTCTGCAAACATAAAGGCTTCAGTACACCCAATACACAATTGTCAAATAAACAATGGTTGATTTTTATTATGTGTAATAGACATTTTCAATTATTATATGTAAAATAGAGTGAAAAGAAAGAATTTAAGTATGACTAAGTATGAATGAGATTTGCAATGTGATCATAAATGGAAGACAACATGTTCTGAAAAAGAAAATGTGATCAATAAACATAGGCTACTTCAACATATATGTATGTGTTGCATATTTCTGAAATAAAAACATACTTAAAAAGGTAAGGCATATTTTGAGGCCTATAGGCTCATGATTGCACTTGATATTTGATATTATTAAACAAGTAAATATCATTCAATGGCCATTTCAACTTGTAGTAGTTTTAACGCCCTACAGAATACAACAGAAACACACCTAAATGGTCTCTTGCCTAATATCCTGCTCAGTAGGTTAACATTTGGGTTCTATTCAGCTAACAGAAAGAAGGCAGAGGCTTGCAAAACTGGAGGAGGGTCACCTCCACCACCTCTGATAGACAATAGATTATATTGTATTAGACATACATTTGACCACCACCACCTCCTCCTCCAACAGAGACAGTAGAGTCCTTAGATATAACACTGACCACCTCCTCCTCCTCTAACTGACAGTAGAGTCCTTAGACATAACACTGACCACCTCCTCCTCCTCTAACTGACAGTAGAGTCCTTAGACATAACACTCACCACCTCCTCCTCCTCTAACTGACAGTAGAGTCCTTAGACATAACATAAGTCCTCCCCTGGCAGAGACAGTAGATTCAGAGAGGCATACAGAGGTAAGCATCTTAATATATGCATGGTGCCTAATGATCATTCTCTGTGTTGTAGATAGAACCCGCACACATGTTGCAATTTGGAAAGACTTATTTATTTAAACGTTTCGATCCTTGCGGATGTTCATCAGGTCAGTTCAAAAAGACATTTCTGCTGCCATATATATATATATATATATATATATATATATATAGGCTCAGGCCCCTACAGGTGGACTTACTCAGCTGATTCACTGTACCATTGATTGGATAATTGTTATGGGTACATTTGAGTACATCATTCTGGAAGCAACTCCCGCTGTGGCTCATGCACCCAATGTGATTTTTCCTCGAAATGTACCTTGTAGGCCTATAATCACCCTCACACGAGTAAGAAGATGAAAATCAGAGGACCAATAACATGTTCTCAAAAGAATATAATCTATACTAGCATGTCCCTGTGGTCTGGCGTATATAGGAAAAACAATGAGGCCCCTTAAAATCAGGATTATGGAAAACAGAAGCAACATACGGACAAAAGACCAACGCAGTCCAGTGGCTTTGCACTTGTGGCTTAACACAGTATCTCCACCTTGAGGAACATACAGTAGGGATATAACTTGTTAAGACACCAAGAATGGGAGGAAATATTGACATTTTGCTACTCTGAAGGTAAAGTTTTTATACAGTATATATTCTTTACAAACAATGTTAGACACTACCTATGAAGGGCAGAGAAGTTGATAACCCCACTTGTATACACGAATAGCCTATAGGCATATGTTCTGTGTTTAGCTTTTGTGTATTATTTCCTCTTGATAGCCTACGTTGTTTATAAAAATGCATTTTTGGTATGCTTATAGAGAGACTAACGCAAAAGTGTGTCGTTACTAACAGTAACTTATGTATTGTATTATTAATGACAGTCATCCTCTATGTGATCCTTTCTATTCCAGAAGTTGAGGCTTTTACGATGCTTGATGCTTTTTCGGGGACGGGCAGCCTCTGCAGTCGGTCCCTCTTGTATCTGCCAATATTCTGAATCTTCCTAGGACATTTGATTTCCCATGCATGAAAAATCACCAAACTTTGCACATAGGTCCAGTCCCATGTCAAAAGTCCTCAACTTTGGCATTGTAGACCAATAGTCCTGGTGGTGGCGCTAAAGCAACTGTCTAAAGTTTAAAACAAACAAAAAAACACATAATAAATCAGATGTACGTGCTATCACTTTGCAACCACTACCAAAATGTAGGTCCAAGTGAGCAGAAACGTGTGCTATGCTATGCTTCGAGCTGGCAGGAATTATGAAATCCATCACTCTGTTTTTCTCAAAAACTGTAAAACCTATCAAACCCTACTCCTCCCACATTTTTAGGTCAATTTGCACCCCAATTGCTACACTACATCTTCAGACTGTCCTACTCAAACAATCTTCACAGATTTTTGAAATATATTAAATTGAGCCCACAGCGCATCAAAACGTTTTACTGTAAATGTTTTACTGTATGCAGCTCCTGCAAATACTCGCTCAATAAATCTCCAAGTGAAGACACATTTTTCATGACATGTATAGATGTAGTGACATTTTTCAGAATTATACAGTATGTCAAATACAATTTGACGGTACTTTGAATTTTGTCCTCATCCAGTCCCCCTCAAACTATTGCTCTCATATGGGGAAAAAAAAATACACTACCCACAATCCTATAGTGCAACAGCGAGAGCTCCACCAACCAGACGTTGCTGTTGGCAACCCCACCCAACCCCTGCCTTGGACTAGATTTGGCCAAATTGATTGATTGGCCACGGATTGAGCACAGCCGCAGTTACTCTGCAAGTAGGAAGACAGCCCAAAAAACATTTCAAACCCCAGACAGTTTGTCACTCATGAAGACAATAGATACATACATAGGCTACATGAAGGCTGCCACATGCCTCGAGTGATTTAAGTTTGAGAACATTCTTTTGTAGAACTTAAGTTTTATTAGAAGATCAACCAAAGGCCAAACTGCCAGCTTCTCACTTGGGTCAACAAGAACATGACCTTCCCTTGGTGTCTCTGGTTGTCTGTTCAAGCCCTGGGTGATGCAGAATAAACATGCTAATACCGACTCAGGCTTGTACTGTTTGGATTGCTGACACATGATTTTAAAGATTTTTAATTTAAGAAGTTTTTAAAAATTAGTCTGGGCAGAGACCCTTACTTATTTGTCATTACATTAGGCCAACATTACAGTCATTTAGCTGACGCTTTTATCCAAAGCGTCTAACAATAAATGAATTCTCCGACGTAACTTCAGGCGAGGCACGGACGTCAATGCCGGGCTAATCGGAGGCTAATCAGTCACACCCGCAACGACGCAACCCACCAGCTGACTGTCAGCTGTCATAGCATTGGTCCAGCACGCTAGAGTGCATGTATTTAACCCTTTGATGGACAACGGGTCAAGTGACCCGACTGAGTGTTTTGACTTTATATCTTTGCAATAAATTGATTTCATTGTTCAGTATTCCAGGTATTCCTCAAAAAAATCAACACAAATCATTATTATTATTTTTTTTCTTTCTTACGTTTTGAATAAAAGTCATGTTTGTCTTACCCTTTTAAGGGACAACATGGGTCAGAAATGACCCACATTCATTTTCTATGTAGTTTCATGCTTCATGCATGAGTGTTTCTTCGCTATATCTTTTGAAATAAACTTATTTCATAATTTAATATTCAACATATCCATTAAATATATTGTTTTTGATTGCCACCAATCATTATTTTTATTTGGCCCTTCTTACTTTATGAGTAAATGTAGATTTTTTCTTTCAACATCAATTTTACAGACATGGGTCAAAAATTACCCATAATGTATTCACTAGGGAATGTGATAGGAACTACATGTTTGCAGCTTAGAACACAATTATTTGAGATATCCACATGCCACACCCAGGTCCAAGGTCTGCCCCCTGGTAAAGACCGAAAGGCCAACAGCTGGTGTTCCCAGTGCACAAGGCCTGTGTGCAAAGAGCACAAACATGTTGTCTGTGCCATTTGTGAGGCATGTAAATGTAACAGAGTTAAAAATGCCCTTTATTATTTATTATTTCTAATCTGTATTTGTGTCTTTTATTTATCATTTAACAATCCTGTAATGTGTTTATGTGAATTTTATTCGAATTGAGCAACCCCCAGACAGTATTTGTTATTTTGGAGCAATCTGTAGAGTTTTGATTCACTGCACTTTGGTTATCACACTTTATGTCCCTGCTGTGTTGCCGTCTCCCTGCAGCAGATTTGATTTGATTGATTTCTCTTTGCTGCGGGTAGGCTGTCATTGAAGTCAGAAGAGTCTTTATTTTATTAATCTTTGCTAAATATAGATAATTTAAGTTGCGATTTGTAGTGCATAATGCTTAACATCAGTTTTACTACGTGCCCTGATGATATCTGTGTTTGTTTTGACTGATGGCAATAGATATCTTAATGTGTAATTTCACCACGTTCTAGAATAGCTAGCTGCCGCTTTAGGCATTCTATCGTTGTCATGTGACTCATGTAAAGCTGTTCAGAAAGATGCACTCGGTTTTTAGGGAAAAACGTATTCATTATTTTATTTTGCTCATTTAGACTTGCCAGTGCAGTGATCAACAGAAGACAAATGTGTGTTTGCTTTTCTTCTCCAGGTATGTGGCTCCATATAACTACTTGTGAATATGTTCTTTCTGAGAGTGTTTTAGCTCGCTATTGCCTGAGCACTGTTACACTTCACACTTTGTCCAGCAGGTGGTGCTAGTTTACGACTTTTGTTTTAAGTCATGTTTTAATTTAATTGTAACTTTCACTATAGGAAAGATGAAAAACATTGTCTTGTGGTGTTGAAGACATGTATTTAACATGTATATGTTGTGGAGACTTTACAAAAGCAGCAGATTTTAGTCTCTTTGCTGCAGACTTGCCATTGCAGTGATCAACAGAAGACAAATGTGTGTGTTTGCTTGTCTTCTCCAGATTTGCTACAGTGAAATAAATTCTCCAGAGGAACACTGAGTCATCACTGTCCGTGCCCTAAACCACGTCCGTTACATAAACACTAAAATGGCAGAATGTGCTGCATCCATGTAATTTTATCCACAGTTTAATTTATCCTGTTTTCAGTCATGTTCAACACAAGCCACTACACATACACCGTTCAATATCAGTGTAGTTGTTTCTATGTTAGTGTGCATGTAAGCACTGAAATGACAGAATTTGATCCATCCATCCATCCATCCATCCGCTTTTCCGTGGTCAGGTTGCGGAGGCAGCAGTTTCAGCAGGAAGCCGCACCTTCTGCCTGGCGTGTGGGCTCCCACTGGACCAGTATAATGCACATTCCCTCTGCATAGGAGCCGCAACCACCGCTGCTTCCGTCGCACCGGTGTCTACCCTGAAGTCCATGGGCAGATGGTCTTCATCGGCATACGAACGCTACCTCAGGCCCGGCGTCCAGGCCGTTTTGGATGCTCAAAAAGCAATGAGCGGACTGTAACCAAGTTGTGTTTAGTGTCACTGCGGTCATGTGGTTTGTGCGGATATAACACTATTTAAAATGCATAGTGTAATTGCTTCGCGAAAAAGCATGTTTGTTAGTTAAGGGCTCCCCCTGCTGGCTAATCAATCAATCAATCAATCAATCAATCAAAGCTTTATTTATATAGCACATTTCATACCCAGAGGCAACACAATGCGCTTTACAGAGAACAAGGGAGGTGGGCAGACATCCCACACCTACATATTCCAGAGGGAAGCAAAAAAAAACAGTAATCACCCGGGGGCCAGATAAGTGAGCTGTAAAAATTCTTCCCTGACCCCTCTCAACGAGGCGATCGAGCAAGCTCCTGGAGTATGTTTGTCTACCGGCTAAGAACATTTATAGAGCAATAAATAACATTAAATTAAATTTTCAGAGTAAGAGAGGCTAATAACATCATAGGAGAGACATGGCAAACATTGGTGTATGTCTGTGTGTGCATAAATGTGCCTGGGCCCAGATAGAGGCAGGGGTCGGGTAGGATCGGGGTAGGAAAAGGATACGGACCCGGGTTAGGGTGAGGGGATCTGGGCCCAGGACTGGTGTATGTCTGTATGTGTGTGAGCGTGAGTGTAGGTGATCCTGGGTCCAGTTAGAGGCAGGGGTCGGGGGTAGGGTTGGGGGTTGGAAAAGGATACGGACCCGGGGTAGGGTGAGGGGAAAGGGAACTGGGCCCAGGTCCAGGCCTAAGCTGGATGTGGACTGGTGTGTGTCTGTGTGTACGTGTGTGTGTTAACTAAGTACTACAACATCCACAGCTGACACAGGGGTATCTATTGTCTGCGGGCGACAGTGGGGCATCTACTGGACCAATGTATACAGAGGATTCACAGGTAGGTTTGAGGCTGCCTTTCTGTGTCTCAAGTTCCTAGCTAGTGATTGTAGGCTAGGTCGAAAAGGTATGTCTTGAGGTCTCGCTTGAAGACCTCCGTTGTTTCGGCCCTTCTTAGGCACTCCGGTAGGTTGTTCCAGAGGTTGGGGGCATAGAAACTAAAAGCTGCCTCTCCGTGTTTCTTGGTCCTGGCTTTTGGAACTGTTAAAAGTTCAGTACCTGAGGATCTGAGTGGTCTGTTGGGCACGTACTTAACAAGCATGTTTGAAATATATTCTGGTGAGTGATTGTGGAGAGATTTATAGACTAGTAGTAGTATTTTAAAGTCTATTCTAGAGTTGACTGGTAGCCAGTGTAGTGATTTTAAGGCTGGTGTGATGTGTGCCCTTCGTCGAATCTTAGTGAGGACTCGTGCTGCAGCATTCTGTATCATTTGTAGCTTAGAGATTGCTTTCTTTGGTAGGCCTGATAGTAGAGCATTGCAGTAGTCCAGCCTGCTTGTGATGAAAGCATGCATTAATCTTTCGGTGTCAGCCTGAGAGAGAAAGGGTTGCACCTTGGCAATGTTCCTTAGGTGGTAGAAAGATGTCTTTGTAATATTCTTTATGTGGTTTTCGAAATTAAGATCTCTGAGTCAAGTATGACACCTAGGTTTTTAGCCTGGCAATTGGTGTCAATTTCCAGAGTTTTTAGGTGTGCAGCTAGTTTCTCTCTTTCAGCTTTTTCTCCAATGATCAGTACTTCTGTTTTGTCCTGGTTTAGTTGGAGGAAATTATGTGACATCCATACATTTATATCTGTAGTACACTTGACAAGGCAGTCAACCAAGCTGTAGTTACTGGGTGTTACAGAAATATAGAGTTGGGTATCATCTGCGTAGCTATGGTAGCTAATGTTGTGCCTCCTGATGACACTGCCAAGGGGCAGCATGTACAGGCTGAAGAGTAGAGGTCCTAGGATCGATCCTTGGGGCACCCCACAGGTCATAGGGATCTTTCCTGAGCTATAATCACCGAGGGCGACGAAGAAATCCCGACCGGTTAGATAGGTCTTAAGCCAATTTAGGACTGGACCAGAGAGGCCAACCCACTTTTCCAGTCTTTCGATGAGGATTGCATGATCTATAGTATCAAAGGCTGCACTCAGGTCCAGGAGGACGAGAACAGAAAGCTCTTTGGAGTCAGCATTAATTCTGAGGTCATTTACAACTTTGACTAATGCCGTCTCTGTGCTATGGTGGGCGCGAAAGCCGGACTGGAAAAGGTCAAGGGTACAACTTGTAGCTAGGAAATCATTAATCTGTTTGAAAACTATTTTTTCCAGAATTTTACTCAAAAAGGGAAGGTTGGAGATTGGTCTAAAATTGCTTAAAACTGAAGTGTCTAAGTTGTTTTTCTTCAGTACGGGTCTCACCAGAGCAGTTTTAAGTATTGGTGGGAAGACACCTGTAGATAGGGAGTCATTAACAATGGATAAAATGTCATAGGATACAGAGTCAAAAATAGTTTTGAAAAAATCTGTGGGGATGGGATTCAGCAGGCATGTGGAGGTTTTGAGTTTGGATACTACTTTTCTCAACATTTCTGTGTCAATCAGTGTAAACAGGCTCATATGTCCATTGCATGGAGGGAGAGGATCTGTAAACGGGATGCATGGCCTTTCCTGAGTGATATTTCTCCTAATATTCATAATCTTATGCTAATCAGGGTCTTACAGGCTGCAACTGGCTTATATCCTAATCTCCGTCGACCCCTTCATGTAGCATGAGGGCCTCGGAGTTGCCGTTGTGTTCATTTTGGGGGGTATTGCTGCATTCTTCCGGTATTCCACTATGCGTCGGCTGGTGGAAGCCGGGGAACTTCACTTGCTTAGTCTCTGGCTCTCCGTGGTGATACTGGGCCGAAACATCTCCGAAGGGCCATCCAGCGGTCCCTCCGGTCACCATGGAGGCAGAGGCTCTAGGCTGTACTCCCTCTGAACCACATGAAGCGTCGGCCCGTGGAGGCCAGGGACTATAATGTACAGCAGTCCCCCTGTGGCTCTCTTTGACGGTCCTAGTGGGCTGAGTTACCTCAGAGCGACTTCCCGATCGCGTCCCACTCTGATCGTCATAGAGGCAGGGGGCAAAACTGTTCCCTCTTCCGGCACTCTGGGCCAAGCTGGCCCAGAGGAGGGGAACATCTAGATTTCGCCTCCCCCTACTATCGCGCTTTCCACATGCTGAGGAAGTCAGGGGGCCCATCGAACAGAGCACACCACCAAAATTCATATGCTGTATTTGCTACATGCACAATAAATGGGTCAATTTTGACTAAAGTTATCTTGACTGAATTGCATTTAACGTAGGAAAAGCCAATGTAGTACTACTTACCAGAACTCACAAGTGCATCTCCTTTCTAAAACAAGTGACTTACAGTAGAGCATAATCTAGTGCTGACTAATACAATAGGTGCTTAAGGGAAGGAAAGGTCATGTTCTTGTAGAGCCAAATGAGAAGCTGGCAGTTTGGCCTTTGGTTGGCCTTCTAACAAAACCTCTTATGTTCTACAAAAAGTTCTCAAACTTAAATCACACATGAGGCATGTAGCAGCCGTCAAAAATGCAGTGACGAATTCAAATTGGTCAATTGTCAATGGCCAATTCAAATTATCA
This sequence comes from Borostomias antarcticus, assembly GCF_949987555.1. NCBI lineage: Eukaryota > Metazoa > Chordata > Actinopteri > Stomiiformes > Stomiidae > Borostomias > Borostomias antarcticus. Next base: position 8,319,544 of record NC_140242.1, on the reverse strand, counting down.
CTCAGATTATATATATATGTATTCATGTACTCCATACGTGTATGTTTATGTATGTCTTTTATGTACTCCATAAGTGACACACTGGCTGGGTTTTGTAAAGTTCTTTGTCTTGCTAAGTGACTGCAGGTGTGTTCAAACACCGACACTGCTGGAGTTGAATGAGACCACTGAATCGGTAGTGTATTTTCTTCTCCATTTGAAAGCAACAGGAGGCAAATGACAAATATGAGTCTGTCAGCAGACCTGCCCGGACCATAATTTAAAACTTTAAAATAATGTCACAGCACAATGTGTATGCATTCACATTTTTATGCATTAATTATTTTTATATTGTGCATCCTCCTGGCTTGAACTCACAATGTTACACCAAGGGCAAGTCATGATCTTTCATGAGCTACAGTACCTGCTATGTGAGAAGCCATAGATGGTTTCACAATATGACTTATGCAATCTAGGGTTGCATGTGAATGTCGCAGGTGCATGTAACATGGAGGTTTCAGCAGTTTCCAAAAAATGTTTGTTAAAATAAAGGCACCACAAGGAGCAAAAAAGAAAACCAAAAACTAAATGGGCGTCTGTAGCTCAGGAGGTAGAGCAGATCGCCCAATGATCGTACAGTCAGCGGTTCGAATCCTGACTCCTCCTGATGACATGTCAAAGTGTCCTTGGGCAAGACACTGAACCCCAAATTGCTCCCAATGAGCAGGCTAGCACCTTGCATGGCAGCTGCCGCCATTGGTGTGTGTCTGTGTGAATGAGAGGCCTTCATTGTAAAGCGCTTTGGATAAAAGCGCTCTATAAGTGCAGTCCATTTACCATTACCATTTAAACAATAAAACCAAGCTACATGGTCAACAAGTGGAAAACAAAAGACAAAGCTTACAAACTTACAAGATGGCACAGGAAACACCAGGAACAACGCACAGCTAAAGCAAATAATGAACAAACAACAAGAGGATTGGGGAGCTACATTTAGGCTATATACAGTATACGCAGACTACCAAGACTGACTTGACTCCAGTGGAAACCAATCAAACAATCAGTGGCACAGGTCTCCTCTTAATCAGAGTCAATTTAGCCAGTTGTAATCCTAGGTTCTGCTATTGGCGCGGGGTTGCCAACAGCAAGTTCTCTGATTGGTGGAGACATTGCTGTTGCACCATAGGATTTTGGGGAGTGTATTTTTCCCTGTATGAACAGCAATAGTTTGAGGAGACAAAATGAGGACATAATTCAAAATACTGTCAAAAATTGCTCACTTGGGTCTACGTTTTGGTGGCAGTTGCAATGGGATAGCACATATGGCTGATTTGTTATGATTTTATTTTTTAAAGTTTTAAACTTCAGATGGTGGCTATAGCGCCACCATCCGGACTATTGGCCTTCAATGCCAGTTGAGGACTTTTGGCATAGGACTGAACCTATGTGCATGCCTGTATGCTTTGGAGGTCGATAGGTAGGGCTAGTAATCAATAACACAGAGGATTGACTTCAGCCAGGAGAGCAGCTCGGTCAGACCCAAGCCACGTTTCTGTCAAAATAATAAAATCAAGCTTCTATTTACAGATGAGATCATTTACAGAAAAGGTCTTATTTGTGTAAGTGCCCTGATGTTCAGCAGGGCCAGGTTTAGATTTTGATCATGACATTCCACTGGGCTATGACATCTCAGAGATACAATAAGCAGACAGGGCTCTCTCTTCAACTGACTTTTACACTGGATTCTCTATTTAAAACGACACTATGGATATTATGTACATCATTTGCTACGAGACTGGACGGGCCTAGCCTCCTTTTCCCTTGAAAGGACCTTGTGTCATAGAGCAGTGCATCTTCTAAGGTTGTCAGACAGTACTTGCGCACTGGTTTTGTTTGGGTGGAGCCCATCTGTTATTAGCAGGGAAGATATCACCAATAAGAGATCAGTTATTCGCAAAATCGAATCCAGTCGCTGTGCAGAGCTTTTGTAGCCAGGAGTGGAGGGCATAAAGTCTAGACCACTTCTCGCCTCCTCTCTGAAGGGTGGGGACTGAGGAGGGGGGCAGAAATTATGACTTTGAGAGCCGAGTCCAGAAGGGAGGAAAATAAATTAACATAGTTCGTTTTTTAAGGCGCCAGACTTGAGATCCATGATGTAATTTGTGCCAATGTTCAGAATGATGTTTTGGAGGCAGGGGTGATGGTAGGGAGCCTCCGGTGAAAGATCGGACTCCTCTAGGTTGATGGTTTGTCCTGGGGGGCCGCATTGCTCTCTGGTCCCCCCGTCCTGAGTGGTGCGGGGCTCCGCTCCCCTCTGACCCTTCTAAGCTGGGGTGTGTGAGAGTGTGTTGTGTGCCGTGGTGTGTGTGTGTGTGTGGGGGGGGGGGGGGGGGCTGGCTCTGAGGAAGGCCAGGTCAACTGTGAGGCTCCTCCCACTGGGTCCTGCTACCTCACTGCTGGGGGGAGGGGGGGATATGAAGCGGGGGTCTGTTGGTCCTTCCCCAAGACATTTTGAGCATCAAACTCTTCATTTCCTGCATTCTGCACCAATTTATGCCTTTTCTGCATCAATTTGTGGTGGAAATGTATTTATTTATGTAAAGGAAAACACACAATTCAGGCACCAGGTAACATTGAAAAAATAATAGAATATAATGCAGAAAGGCTCATTCTGTATTGCTTTCAAATATTTATTATCCTGTAGATCAGGGGTGTCAAACTCAAATACACAGTGGGCCAAAATTTAAAACTTGAACAAAGTCGCGGGCCAACATTGAACAAATGAAAATTTTAATATGGACCCAAACAAGTTTTGCTTTAACATTGAATATGCACTTATAACTTTCGCTTTTGGTGCGCATCAATGGTGTGCACTAACACATGTGAATACGCCCTCAGACACAAGTGTTGGTGCTCCATCTGCTCAGTAGAGAAGCTTGTAAAACCCTGACTGTCCTACAGCCAGGCAGACAGACAGACAGCCGGCATGCAGACAGGCAGGCAGACAGACAGGCAGGCAGACAGGCCGGCAAGAAGGCAGAATGAACAGGAACAGAGCAAACACAGCGGCCGGCTAGGTCAACACAGGTGTCTCTATCACAGTGAGACGTTACATAACGTAAAGCTTCTGTTTTCTGCCTTTCTTTTCGCCATTTTTAAGAAGGGGTAACACGGTTACAGTTGTAGTATGAGATTGCTATGACTACTGTCACAGAAGAGAGGGCGTTTCTGGGTCCTGTCTTGATTGACGCGCCAAAACAACAGCAGAGCATTATGGGATTTGTAGTATTAGCGGTGAATGCGCTGTATAATACTGGCGGGCCAGCTCTAGTAGTCATTTGGTATTGCCTCGCGGGCCAAATATAATTACACTGCGGGCCAAATTTTGCCCGCGGTGTCAGAGTTTGACACCCCTGCTGTAGATCATTAACATGCTCATACAAGCTGTACAGTAGGTAGGTAGGTGGCCTACAGTAGATAGGTAGTATAGGTAGGTAGATACTTTATTGATCCCCAGGGGAAAATTGCATGAACAAGTATATTATTCAGCTGGAAATGTCTTTATTTATGTAATGGAAAATACACAATTCAGGCACCAGGTGACATTTAAAAAATAATAGGATGTACAGTAATGCAGAAATGCTCTTATAGCCTATTGCTTTCAAATATTTATTCTCAGTCATTTATTACAAAGCCTTATGAAATTGCACAGTATTTCAATGATTATTTTGTATCTAAGGTGGAAAACTTGAGGAGAAATATGAATGGTGGACAGGTGGTGTGTACTTCTGAAATGTCAGACATCATCATGAAGGATAAAGAATGTACATCTGAATTAAGGACCATGGAAACCAAAAGAGTGTTGGAAATGTTATTAGCTATTAAAACTGAAAAGCCATCAGGCTTAGATGGTAGCCTATAGATGGTAGGTTACTGAGAATTTCAGCACAGCAGATAGTAGTTGTAGTAACACACATTATTAATCAGAGTATAAAATGGGGAGTAGGCCCTCATCTTTGCCTCCTTCCAAGCCTAATTCCATTGCCTAAAAATGCAAAAGCAACGCTAACAGGTGCGAATAGCAGACCTGTAAGCATTTTGTCTGGATTAGCAAAATTAATGGAGAAATTTGTTTTCTGTCAAATTCAAAATTATTTCAATGATAATAAATTAAACTCAGATTCACAGCATGTTTACAGGGATGGCTATTCAACGTGCACGGCTCTAGCTCAAATTGTGGATAATTGTCTAAGGAACATGGATGAGAAAAAGGTGGTACTGTAGGGGTCAGTTTTATTAGACTTTAGTGCGGCATTCGACGGGATAGACCATGAAATGTTAGTAGATAAACTAAGAGCTTATAGTTTCAAGTCTGTAGCAAGTTATTTGTCAGGTAGAAAACAGAGAGTGTTCTTTAATGGGAGCCTATCGGATAGTAGAGATGTAAAATCTGGTGTACTACAAGGGAGCTCTCTAGGTCCATTATTATTTACCATTGGTCCTGAATAGGGCTAATTTGGCTACATACGCTGATGATACAACATTATATATGGCCTCATCTACTGTGGAGAAGCTATCAGAAGATCTTAATAAAGAGTTGCAGCAGGTATTGGAGTGGGTTAAGAAATATAAAATGGTGTTAAATATTTCAAAAACTAAGTATATATTATTTGGAACTCAATTTATGTTACAGTAAAATCCTAAATTAAATTTAGCATTAGATAAAACAGAAATTGTACAAGTTGATCAAGCAAAATTACTTGGTGTAACGTTAGAAACCTGTCATGGTCTACACACATAAATTATATATTAAAGAAAAAGGGGAGAGGATTAGCAGTGATTAGGAGATGTGCTAATTATTTAACAGAGACATCGGTGGTGCAGGTTATACAAGCTCTGGTTTTGGCACATTTAGATTATTGTACAGCTGTGTGGTCAGGTGCTGCAAAAAGGCAGCTAAATTAGCACATAAATGTAGGAATAGAACAAATGTAATAAAAATGCATAAGAGTCTTATTAATTTTTTAGAAATATTTGTGTGAAGAAGGAACCATATTATTTATATGAATCTATTAGTTATACAAGTGATAGACATACGTATTTAACAAGACAGGTGGCATTAGAAGGTTTTACTATGCCAAAACCTAGGACAAATGCATTAAAGAGTACGGTGATGTATAGGGCAATGTCAGCGTGGAACTCCCTACCACCAGAAGTAATTAATTTGAGGGGACTATAATCCCATACAAGCACTGATTAAAGTCGCACAGTAATGGACGTTTGAGATCATCTAACTTCCGTAGTTTGATGTATTTCCGACGCAAACAAGCTATGAGGGTGGGACATAGTTTAGAGGAATTTGATTGGAACATTGACAAGTGGACGGGTTTTAAGAACTTTAGACAGATTCGATAGAGGGATTGAAATTTGTTGGTTTAATTGAGACCTTGTTGTAGGACTGATAATGAATTATTTTTTAGTTGGTATTGATGCTGTGAAGGAGTGAGGAGTGGTTCCTCTATTGATAAAGGAATTAGTTTTAATTAATTGTTAACTTGTTAATTTTTTATTGTATTTTAGTTTGTGTTTGTATGTACAGTATGTATGTTTGTATGATTTGTATACTGTATTTGTTTGTATATTTGTATGATTTGTATATTTGTTTGTATTATATGTGGACCCCAGTAAGAATACCTGTCACATTGGGTGATAGCTAATGAGGATCCGGAATAAACATTAAACATTCTCCTGTAGTATGATAATTTACATTCTCATATAAACATTAAGGTATGTAGGTACAGTAGAAGGTAGGTAGGTAGGTACTGTATTGATCCCCAGGGGAAAATTGCATGAACTAGTATATTTAACTTCTATTCAGCTGATTGAGTACACAATCTAACAAATCTATGAAATCTAACATTATACAGTAGAAACCATCTGCATTAATTGTATACAGTAGAAACCAGTTGCACACGTATGAATAAATAAATGAATGAATAAAGTCTATTGACTATAAAATACAATAAGTTGAAGGTTAGCTAGAAAAAGCTAAAAACCAACTATTGCACTACAGCAACATTACATCTCGCTTGTTAAGGCCAGACAGAAAAGGGTTTGTAAATTCCCCAAATCCCCCTTTTTCCAGCTCAGTCAGGGCTCTGAAAACGTGTTGTACATAAATACACGGACAGTATGTCAGGGGCAGTCAGGGTCAGTAGAAGTATTACATGTCTCATTAACTATTCCATGACTGGTATCTCTAGGAACATGTTTAATTGATGTTTCTGACCTGTTATTCCCAATTCTTGGTAATTGTATCACTTTGTTACCTGGTGGTGTGTTAGTGTTTGACTGACCTGCTTTATTTTTTCCCTCACTGACTTGAGCACTACAGCTAAAGAGGGTGAGAAACACTGGGATGAAGGTAATACCATGGAGGGCCCCAAAGGAAATGACCAGGAACATGATCTTAAAGAAGGTTCTGAAGATGTAGCTCTTAGCTGCAGCTAGCACCACCACACCTAAAATAGTAGACACAGCTCCCTGAATAATAGGATACCCCACGTTGAAGATTGCATCTATTGCTTTTTTATCAGCTGTGGCCTCTTTACTTGAGACAAAGTGATAAGAAATATGCGCAGAGAAGTCCACAGAGAAACCAATGCAGATGACCAGATTGATCATGGATACGGAGTCTAGATTAACATCCCATAATGCCATGAAACCAGAAACTCCCACTATGATAGAGGCAATGGCAAAGGTCACCCACAGAGAACATATGGGATTGGGAATCAACAAAAGGGAGATTACCAGCATGATGATAGTGGCCACGACAATGTTTTGGATGGTGTTACTAACAATGACTTCATACTGGTCATAGAAAATGAAAGCAGGATGGTAAACAAGCAGGGCCCCGGGACAGTGCTGAGCTGTCTCTCTGAACTTAATCAACATGTTTTTTTCATCTAGGGCCGTACGAATGTTGACTGTCTGAACAAACATTCTAGAGGCATATATCGCAGACACAGAAAAGTTCACATCTTGTCTAAAATCGTGTGTCATACTTGACAAACTGAAAAAATGTGGTAAATTATCAATGAACACTTTTTTGTCATTGAGATTCAAATTGGTTGGCTTTCCATAATTTAGATATTGATGAAGCCAAGATATAACCATATCTTTGGCAACCAATGGTTGATCATCAATGTTTAAATTCTCAAATTTTTGTAGACAAATATCCAGTTGCTCCCGGGCACTGACATCCCAATATTTGAACTCTGTGTCTGTCACAACAAGCATAACATTTGGTCCATACTCAGAAAAGTAGTCACGCTCATTATCGTAATAGCTACCGACATATGAGTCATCAGTTGCTAAATTTTTCAGATCGATGCCCTCTTCCATTTGGCAGCAACCATAAATGCTTATAGCCAAATACCCAGCATAAAGCAGCATCACAAATACTTTGGTTAATTTATTTGTCAGAAATGGCCCATAATAACGCTTGAAAAAGTTGTTAATTGGCATTAATTCTTCTTCACTGGTCTGTTTATCATAAGCTCCCCCTACAGAACACAGATTATACTTATCAGAGTCAGGTTTTGGAACTGTCAGGCAAGTCAGCCAGTGTCTGTTGCTTGCCTCTCGTTGTCCATTCAGTGCCAAGAAGGCACCAAAGAAGGTTACATTGTATAAGTAACAGAACATAACAGCTGTGCCAGTGTACATACAGAAAGACTGTACTGAACCAAAGGGAGTTAGGAGACCTACGTAGAAAGCCAAGGCATTGGTCAGTGTGGTGATGGTGATGGAAACAGCTGCATCTTTGTATGTCTCTGCCATACGGTCCTCTACAGAGTTGTCAACTTTAGTATGCTGCCAGCAAGATATCATGATGAACATATCGTCAACACCAATTCCTTTAGAGAGAGTAAAAGTAAGTTTAGTAAATGTGGCCTTTGATCAAAAGCAAAATGATACAAACAAAGTAAAGAAAGCAATGTTGCATTGCAAATGATTTGTGAGTAAATGTATGTGTTATATGTGATGATTAATAAGACTCATAGTTTGGAAACTTACCCAGAATCAAGAACGGAGCTGTGGCCACAGTCATGGCGAAGGGCATTCCACAGTAGAGCAACAACCCAAAACTGGACAGCACGGCCATGCCAGCTGAGATGACACCAAAGGAAGCCACCCAGACCTTGTTCCTCACACAGTCCAACCTAGAACGACAAGCAGAAGAAACAACAATTCACATCCTTTTAAAGGGCAATGCTCGTTTTTGACAACCTGGACCTTATTTACGACATATTATAAGAAGTTTGACTCACCGAGATCACTTTTGTGTAGTTCGGAGGCCTGTAGAAGAAATTTAAAATCCAGCGCGAGCCAGTATATCCATGTAATGACATTGGCATTGTAGTGGTTTTCAAATACGGGGTCTTTAGCCTCTGTAATATGATCTTTACACGCCTTTCCCCACTTGCTCCAGCACGCATGCGCACAGGCCAGCGCGCAGACTGGCTATTCTCCGGCTCACATTCTCTGCGCTACGATCGTTGTTGGTGCCGAGAATATTGTGGTCGTCATTCGTCAGCAACAATCCGATCGTAGCGCAGAGAATGTGAGCCGGAGAATAGCCAGTCTGCGCGCTGGCCTGTGCGCATGCGTGCTGGAGCAAGTGGGGAAAGGCGTGTAAAGATCATATTACAGAGGCTAAAGACCCCGTATTTGAAAACCACTACAATGCCTCGCGTTGAGGAATCTCAACTGTCGATTCATCCAATCTGATTGATGAAAACAACCGTTTAGCGGCCGAAAATAGATTTTGAGAAACTGCATTCTCGTTGCCCCGATCACCGTCATTACATGGATATACTGGCTCGCGCTGGATTTTAAATTTCTTCTACCGGCCTCCGAACTACACAAAAGTGATCTCGGTGAGTCAAACTTCTTATAATATGTCGTACATAAGGTCCAGGTTGTCAAAAATGAGCATTGCCCTTTAACTGCACACTGCTTTTAGATTTTTTATTTGGCAATTTGTACCACAACCTCTCACAAGAGTAATTTTTTCATGAATATAATGTACAGCTGTGGTCAAAAGTTTACATATACTTGTAAACTACATGTCATGGCAGTCGTGGGTTTCCAATAATTTATACAACTCTGTTTTTCTTCGATAGAGTGATTGGAGCACATACATCTTTGTCACAAAAATAATTTATGAAGTTTGGTTCTTTTATGAATTTATAATGTCTCTACTTAAAATGTGACCAAATCTGCTGGGTCAAAAATATACATACAGCAACAGGAATTATCAATTTTGGTGATGTAGAAAGTTGTGTGTCAATCAAATTAGCTTTGTGGTATGGCCTCATAACGTCTTATGAATGATTATGATCGACTACAGCTGGTGACTTCTCTGAGACCATTTAAATAGGGCATATTTGATACAATCATTAGACTCAGCCACAAACGCTACAATGGGAAAGTCAAAGGAGCTCAGCACGGATCTGGAAAAGGGGATCATTCACTTGAGCAAGTCAGGAAAGTCACTTGGAGGCATTTCAATGCAGCTACAGGTCCCAAGATCAACTGTGCAAACAATTGTTTGTATTGTAAGTACTGTATAAAGTGCATGGCACAATTGTGTCACTGCGAGCTATCACCTGCTGCTGAGAATCACCTGCTGCTGAAAATTGGTCAGGGTGGTCAAGAGTCAACCGAGAACCACCAAAAAGCAGGTCTGCAATGAATTAGAAGCTGCTGGAACACAGGTGTCAGTGTCCACAGTCAAGCCTGTCGTGCAATAAGGAAGCCCTTGCTCTAGAAGTGGCACCTTAGGAGTAGTAAAGGGAAAATGCATGTTTAGCCCTGTTTTAAGGTTACTTATGATCATATACAATGGTTCAGATCAAAACGTTGACAAAATTAGCACTTTTGAGAAAGTCTGATAATTGCTCTACCGCCGTTTTGGTCATACAATGGATGTGGGTGGGCACCTTGAAAAATCTTTCAAAAACATGTTAAACTCTCGATTTCAAAGACAAGAAGCTCACCGAGGTGTTAGTTGGCGTTCTGACATATAATTCGCCATAAAGTAAGATTCTAGTTCATCTGGAAAGGCTTTTTTAAATATTTAGCATAGGACTATTTAGTCACAGCACATATGTGTGTAAACTTCCGCAGACTAGGTAGCCTAGCAACATAAACAATAATAATAGCTACCGTAAGTAGTTCCGCTTCCTGAATCCCCTCTGCGGATTGATCTACACATCTACAACGGTCGTAATGTACTGTATGCCATTTTATATTTAAAGGTGTAATATGTTATATGTGGATTAAAAGAAACTAAAGAATTTTTTTTTTTCTAAAATAATACATCCATAGGGCTTTGTGAAGGCTGCAGAGTAAAAGTATTGCTTTTCCATAAAAAATGATATTTTGTCTGAAATTATTACATTATGAAATTTTGATGGCCCGACAATGACACTGTTGATATCATACCAGCCAATAGTATTACAGCGTTGGTACTGCACGCTGGGTTGCCAGGTACTATTCTAGCTTCACCACTGTGAGATTAGCAGTAGCCAGCAAACGTTATACCTCCATGAATTAGCAGCATTATCGATGTTGGTTAGCATCAAGTGTATGTGCGACTATAAAACGGCAGCTTTTCCGTCCACTTCTGCTCACTCTTTTCAGCTAAACGTTTGGTAAAATGGTCGAGTTCTGTCGTCCTCCTTCTCCGCCTAAGCCCCGGCGAACCGTGCGATACGAATCTCAAAAGCTCAGTGACCGAAGAAGGAGCAAAAGTCGGATAAATATCGGCCAGCCTTTGCTCGTTGGACGGAGTTTATGGAGTTTCATGGGATAAAGTCGCATGGTGACATGGCTACTTTTCTACTAAACCGGTAAGCTAGCTAACTAGCTATCGTTATCTTTCTTGGAAACTGCATAGCCAGACCTAATGTTATCTCCACACTACAGCATCTAACGTAATTATTACATGGCACTCTGAAATACTTGATTGTGATTACTGTTGACTACTGAAATACGTTGTGTTGTTGCAGTTCTTATCTTTAGACACTAGATGGGGGAATACCTTTAATAATACACTTCATAATATATGATAATCAATATATTACAATATGTTGAATAATACATATTCATGTTTCTCATATTTCTTATTGGAGAAACCCAATGGGTTGGGTTGGATCTTGGGCACAGTTGGGTGTTCCAACAGGACAATGACCTCAAACACACATCAAAAGTGGTAAAGGAATGGCTAAATCAGGCTAGAATTAAGGTTTTAGAATGAACTTCCCAAAGTCCTGACTTAAACCCCAACGAGAACATGTGGACAGTGCTGAAGAAACAAGTTCATGTCAGAAAGCCAAGAAATTTAGCTGAACTGTACCGATTCTGTCACCTAGTTTAGGTGAAAATGGTCAAGGGACATGTAACCAAATATTAGCATCACTGTACGTATATTCTTGACCCAGGACCAGCAGATTTGGTTACATTTTCAGAAGACCCATATAACTTTCATAAAAGAACCAAACTTCAGGTTTTTTTGTGACAAAGTATGTGCTCCAATCACTATCACAGGAAAATAAGAGTTGAAGAAATTATTGGAAACCCAAGACTGCCATGACATACATGTTCTTTACAAGTGTATGTAAACTATTGACCACTGCTGTAGGTACAGTAGTTGTATATTAGGATCAGTGTGTAGTGGTGACTGAAGAAGTGGGTATAATGTCAGCGGATATAATGTCAGTGGGTATAATGTCAATTTACCTCTGCCCCAGTGACAGTAAAGGGCGAGAGATAATGTTTTCGGTGACGTGTTTGTCCGTCCATTCGTTAGCAGGATTATGTTAAAACTACCAGACCGATTTTCATGAAACTCGGTGGAAGGGTGTAGCAGGGCGAACTTAGAAACCATTACATTTTGGAGTGGATGTGAATCACAGGGCGTGTCCACGAGCTGCCCAAACATGGCCAGCCATTCACCTCCATTCATTTTTTCGACTAGGATTATGCAAAAAAATACCAAATCTTTTTATGAAACTTGTGGTGGGATGTTGCATGGGCCAACTTAGAATCCAATCATATCCAAATCATGGGTGGATCCACAAGCCATTTCTTGATTTGTCCATTCACCTCCATTCGTTTTTGGACCAGGATTACACAAAAACTACCGTCCCGTTTTTTATGAAACTCAGTGGAGGGATGTAGCATGGGCCATCCTAGAAACCATTACATTTTGAGGTACTTGAGCAGATTCGAATCACGGGGCAGGTCCACGAGCCATTTCTTAGTTTGTTTGTTAGCAGGATTACGCAAAAAAGACCATGTCCAATTTTCCTGAAACTCTGTGGAGGGCTGTAGCATGGGCCAACTTAGAACCCATTACATTTTGGAGCAGATCTGAATCACAAGGCAGGTCACAAGCTGCCCAAACATGGATGGACATTCACCTGCATTCACTTTTTGGACTGTGGCTCAGGAGCAAAAAATCCCCCCCATTTATTGTCAATTCTCGCCATGGGAAGGTCACAGAGATACCGGGTTTGAACTGGCATAACACTCTTGACCTAACAAATGCAGCAATACCAAATATGTCCTGATCATACGCACGTGTGCGCGCACAGAGACACGACATGCATTCATTGGTGGAGGTCTGTGCTCACAGAGCACCATTTGTAGTCTGATATTGCTTTTACAGTTTTTACATCAGTGGTGGATAAGTGTAGCCTATACCGTGTTTCTGTGGATAAATAAGTGAGCTTATTTATACAGTACAAATATACCTCCGTCACCACACTACTGATGATGCTGCAATCAAATGTGCAGAATTTAAAAGAAAAGTACAGTAAACCATACCTCATACAAGATACGATTGAGAAGGTAATGGCCAGGGCATATGTCGCGGAGAAGAGTGGAATAATGGAGTCAGAATTTGTCTCAAATTCTTCTTGCCTTGACAGTGAAGTGAAATAAGAAATGGACACCTGCAATGATCAAGGAGAGATTAGATGTTTGTGATGATTGGATTCTGAAATTGAATCTGAAACTCAGCACAAGCTGAAGCACAACTAGCAATTCATCAAGACAGATTGATGAAAACAACCGTTTCGCGGCAGAAAATAGATTTAGAAACTGCATTCTAAGTGCCCCGACCACCGCCATTACATGGATATACTGGCTCGTGCTGGATTTTAAATTTCTTCTACATGCCTCCGAACTACACCAAAGTGATCTCGGTGAGTCAAACGTCTTATAATATGTCGTAAATAAGGTCCAGGTTGTCAAAAACGAGCATTGTCCTTTAAGGGTTGTAGGGGCCTAAACCGCTATTACTTCAATATAGCACTTATGACATTTCAAATGGCACACATTTCTCTTAAAAGTAGTTCTTACCTGTCCTCCTTTCATCTTAGAAGCGATGTTTATGAATTCTCTCAGCCACATGTTATTTGCGGTCTCGTTATCGTTCAAGAAATAGAAGAGTCTAACTGCGCGTGCGATCTCAATTTGCCCTGATGAGGTATTGAGCGTCACGCCACCGATTTCAGATGCCGTGAAAATACTGGCGTTGAATGGGTACGTTATAAATGTGCTCTCAGCCTCTCCTGGATTTTTCACAATATCAAAAATTGCATTAACCATACATTCCCCGCCTTTCTTTGCACAAAGGTCTTTGAAACTAAGTGTATCTACGGTAAAATCTCTGACGTGTTGATCTATTTGAGCTACATCTTTAAAAGCACAGTTTGTGAGGATATTTGTTGGGTTTGTCAAAATGAGAGACGCAAAGGTCCCTTCAGTGTACATTCTCAAACGAGAGAAATCAGTGGCATTGTATGGAAAGTTTGTTTGGACCACCAGTCTCTCCTCCTTAGCAGGTCCATTCATAGGTGTAAACTGTTCTTCGATGTCGTTTGCTTGTCTGTCTGCAAGGAAGTAGAATCCTCCGCCGAGACCAGCAGAAATGAACAAGGGAATTATCAAAAACCACCAGGGATGTCTTCCAACAAATTTGCCAAGCTTCTTAAAACCCTCGGCTAAAGGTTTTTCAATGCAGTTCGTATTGCACCTAGGCATTTTATAAATAGGCCTACTGTTTCAACTTGTAAAGGACGGTTTGAGAAAATCTATGCTGCTGAGACAACTTGCTTTGAAATTTCCATTCAGGTCCGATGGCAACTTCTCAAAACCCTTGGGTTTTCAGTGCATCCAGGCATTCCGTAGATACTTTTTCAACTTCAAAACCATATCTGAATGTGGCAGGATGACACTGTCTTCTTAAGAACGCCCATCACACCAGGAAGGCTTATTCCATGGAACAATGATGGTAGATACACATTTGGTTACACATTAACTCGTGTTATGGTTTCCTAGCAAGTTATAAAAGAATTCACTGTCCATTTCCTTATAGCCTAGTTAGCCTATGAAGTTAATACCCGATCGTAATTTCCACAGATCAATATACAGTTATCATTCAATAACCACGATTCTAAGCAGCTGTTGATTTTGAAACATGCAATATCTAGAAGTATTTGAATTTATTGAGAGGTAAGCCCCTTGAGATGTAGAATCTCACTTTTCGACTAATAGCCTAGTTTTACACGGTGGCCTATGACAAATTACCCACAGCCCATTTCCTAGTTACAGTGAAGTTGTAAATAGCCTATAAAATATTATATTTCCTTTTATGTTTAAGCCTTTATGATGTTTGCGTTAGAACATTGATGGAGTGATTATTGAAAACGCTGTCAGCTGGCGTTGCCTGTAGCAACGTAATCGAGTAGGCCAGGGCTACCCAGAAGTTCTCAGCTTCCATTAGCAAAGGTAGCAATGGAGAACTGTCCGATTACCTACGCTATGGCTGAAAGCAACGCAGTTTGCGAAATATTGAACACTGCAAAACCACATATATATATATATATATATATATATATATATATATATATATATATATATATAGGCTAGCCTATATATATATAGGCTATACATATTTAACGGCAGTGCAGGGTTGTTGTATAAAAGCAACACATTTATGCTTTATCGTATTGGCACAGCTGTGTAGCCTAGGCCTACTCCCATTCGTGTGTTAGCCTATTGCTCATAATATTACTTAGACTAATATAGCCTGATACGCCCATAAATGCAGGACATGTTTGGTATTGCTGCACCCGTTAGGTCGAGAGCGAGAGCCAGTCCAAACCCCATGTCTCTGATGTGACCTTCCCACGTCGAGATATCGTTTCAATCCCCCCAATTGAATGAATGGCTACACATTTTCGCTCCTGAGCATGTCCTAAAAATTAATTGAGGTGAATGGGCGGTCGTGTTTGGGTGATTTGGGCTTCGTTCAAAGTTTTGTTTTAATTTGTGGATCCACCCCGTGATTCCGATCAGCACCAAAATTCACCAGCCCATGCCAAGTTGGCCCATGCTACACACCTCCACCGAGTTAATCAGTCTGGCAGTTTTTGCCTTGTGGATGAGGCGGAGTTAGGCTTAACAGAAAACATTGATGGTAAACTTCCATTAAGTTACATCCAATCTACTTGATTATAATAGTATGTAGGCTATGCTACTGATTCCGAATGTTTTATAATAGGCTAGTGATTTAATTAATGTATGAAGTTAAAGTTTACTTTTCTGTCATTGCACATGAGCGCAAAAAAATTAAATAGAAATACCTAGTGTTTTTACACGTAGCCTACTAAACGTTTTTACGCATACTAACACATGGCAAACAGTATAATACATATAAAGTGCAGTGCCAAATATAAACAGTATGTCAATGTAATTTTACCATTCATACAAATCAATGTAGCACATAGTGCTTTACATAAAAAATCTTCCTTCCTGCTTTCTTGTGTGTCGTATTGCATTTTGTATGTCGCTCTTTCTTCCTTTTTATGTGTTATTTGTATTGTGAAGCGCTTTGTGCATTCGTGCTGTGAAAGGCGCTATATAAATAGGGTTTACTTACTTACTTACTTACTATAAAAAGAGATGGATAAAAACATAAATCACGTAGACACAATGAGAACAGATTAAAGAAGTATGATTATGACCTCATATAGCACTGAGGAGTTCTCAAGAAATGGATGACTAGGCTACACCAGACCTTTAGCCTACCTCTGGCCTTGGAACTTGGACTTTTTGTGTCAGTACTTCCTTGTATGACATCAAACCAGAGCATATAAAATCCTACAACCAAACAAGATTAGGTGAGTGATTTCTCCATTCGTGCTATTGGAGTTCAAAGCTCTATCAACATTTGCATATATTTCTGTCTGTGCCATTGTGCACTGATAGACAAGATGGAAGAGGATGAGGGAGAAATTGCAGTGGTCGGTATCGGATGCAGTTTTCCTGGAGGTTTGTCAGTTTAATTGTTCACATGGTCATATTAGCGCTAATCATACAATTAATCTCAGTCTGATTTTCAACTTTATAATGACAGGTAAATCATAAAATGCACTAAATTGAGAGGATGGAGTGATTTGCAGATAGGATTGTGCATGGAATACCAAGTCATTTTTGTCTGTGACCACACAATTGGTTAAAAAAAAAGAAAAAAAAGAAGAAAAGTATACGGTATGTCTGTAATACGATATTTTCTGGAATACAATACAATATTTTCGACCATAGATGGACGTTGTCACAACATCGCCTGATGGTAACGTTGCAACTTACCAAAGTACAACTTATGTGCAACGTTGCTGTAACCCACTGTGTTAGTAGGGTAGCCTGCTTAAAGCAAGCTATTTTTCCTGCTGCTAATGTTTTTATTTTTCCTGCTGCTAATGTTATGTTATATTCAATGTTGATGTCAAAGGCAGACATAAAAAGCTCCAATACACATTTATGTATTTGCCAAAGCATTATTAACATTTACATTTATGTGAATCTTATCTTCAATGTTTTTCATATAAAATATAGGCCTAAAAGAATGTCACAATCTGAAAGAAGCTAAAATTATTCTTTCAGGTGAGGGGTTGGATAATTTTTGGAATATTCTTCTGGAAGGAAAGAACTGCACAGTGCCGATTCCAAATGAGAGGTTTAACAGTGCTCACTGGTACGATCCAGACAACAGCAAACCGGGGAAGACTCACACTATGAAAGCTGCTCTTATGGATGGGTTCGTATGAAGTCTCTTTGACCCTCACCATTTTTTCTAGCACCACAGTATGTTAAAATGACTAGTTTAATCACTGCAGTCAAGCCAGCCGTCAATTCGGAAATGCAATTTATGTGGGCCGCAGTTTATTTCCTTTTGCGCATATACAGTAGCGTTTCTATCTTATATGCCACCCTGGGCGAACCCCATCATTCGCAATCGATAAGCCCGTTCATTTTACGTTTACAAAACGAAACTGAGTGGCATCTCACCGCTACGGCGCCCCCACCCCCCGGCCCCGTGCCGACACGGTGAGATGGCACTCAGTTTCGTTTTGTAAACGTAAAATGAACGGGCTTTCCGATTGTGAATGATAAACTGTCGGGGTGGGGGGGCGGGGTTGGGTGACAGGCAATTCTGATTGACGTGCGATTTGTTGACGGGGGTGGGGGGGGCGCGGAGTTTTTTATTCTGCTCCTCTTGCCGCCCCCCCGAGATGTCGCCCTGGGCGCCTGCCCATGATGCCCATGCCTAAATACGCCACTGCGCATATACCAGCGTTATTTCACCTTTTTCCCCTTGCAGAACTGAATGAGGTTTGCCGCCGTAGCGTTCATTTGAGTCAACTAACTGGCCCAATACCAAACCAACCCATGTCCACTTCCACTCCACTACCGAGTGTCACTCCAAATTAAGTTTCACTCGCAGCTGTGGAGTGCACTCTCAATTGAGGGGGAAGGTGAATGGACAGACAATTGTGGGACGGACTACTCACGTCACCGGAAGGAAGCAGCCGTCACCATGGCATGTAGACCTATAGGTTATTTATGGGAAAAATGTTCATGATTTATATTTTATTTTATATATTTATAATAAAAATATAAATCAATATAATTAAATACATACATATTTAATGAGAAATTATCCAATGTCCAAACGGAGACAAATTACATTACATAACAGGCTGATGCTTTTATCCAAAGCGACTTACAATAATTGCATTTAACATAGGAAAAGCCAACATGCTACTACTTGCCAGAGCTCACAAGTGCATCTCCTTTCTAAAACAAGTGACTAAGAGCATAATCTAGTGCTGAAGGCAAAGTGCAAGAATAGCAAACAAAAAATACAATAGGTGCTTAAGAGGATCGTGGTAGTACTTCTTGAAGAGATGAGTTTCAGCCTGTGGCGAAAGACAGGCAGTGACTCTCCTGTCCTGACGTCAGTGGGCAGTTCATTCCACCACTGCGGGGCCAGAACAGAGAAGATCTGTGACTGAGTGACGGGGCAACCAGTCGCCCCGAGGTAACAGAGCGTAGCGGTCGGAAGGGGGTATAAGGTTTGACCATGGCCTGGAGGTAGGAGGGAGCTGTTCCTTTCATTGCCCTGTAGGCTAGTACCCGAGTTTTTAACTGAAAATAAATAAATAAATAACTTACTCCCATGCCTCTTTGGCAGTATTATTTTTCTGTGTGAAGAGGATTACATTTGTATGTCACAGCCTTATCTGCTGCTTTGTTCCATTGTCCTTGTAATGAATATATTATGTAAATTTGACGTAGAACTAGGCTTTTTTCTTTTCTTTTTTTTTTACGTCAGCTATGCATGAATACAGGCTTTTAAGATTTCTAAGTCAGACGATCTAGGGACAAAGTGATATTCTCTATTTTTGGTTTTATCTTTTGACACCACATTCTGTGATTTTGTTTGAGGCTGTGAAATCAGTGTGAGGAAAACAAAAGTTTGAGTGGCCACAGTATCTAAAATAATTGACAGTGTAGGAAGACTGAACTTTATTTATATGCTGTTGACTGGTGTCCGTTGATGTTCTGACAAAAAGATCGCCACAAAGTATGCTTCCGACCGATTATTTATCAATTAGCATAGAACTATTTTCACTCGCAGTACATACATTTGTAAACTTCTGCTTGAACTTGGGAGGTCTTGACTGAGTTTGGAAGCTACCATAGAAGAAGAGCCGCTTCCGAGTCACAGGTCTACTGTAAACAACAAGTCGGGAAGCCTAGGATTGCTTTGCAGTTGGTATTTCATTGATAGTGTTCGGTAGAAGTGTTTGTTGATCAAAATAAATATGGGACGCGGATTAATCTAAACATCGCTAAACATCGCTTGTCAATACAAATCAATGGATATAATATGATCAATAAAACCTGATCGGAAGCATACTTTGTGGCGATTTTATCCCAGAACATCAACAGACACCAATGACCACTCAGTGAGTTTCCAGTCTTTGGATACGAGAGTTTATGGTGTTTTTCAGGGATTTTGTCTATGCACCTATGGATCTATTGAGTGTGTTAGCAACGATGGGCTATATCTCGAGAGTGCACCGTTTGACTAAACTATGATATCGGCCGTTGTATATGATCGTATATATGTAGTATAACATGGTTTATAATGCAAAATTCTGAACCTGTCCTTTAAATTTTGGAGCAGATCCGAATTGCGTGGCAGGTCCATGAGCCGCCCAAACACGGCCGGCCATTCACTGCCATTCATTTTTCACCACACAGATTTTCATGAAACTCAGTGGTGTTAGCTCTGAACCCGGACCCTGGACCCGTCTAGTTTAACGAAAATAGCTAACAATAGCAAAACACTCCAAAGCTAGCAACAGCTTAGGTCATACCCCTATGAAGGGCTAGGAACGTCTAAGCCCCGAGCGAAGGTGGCAGCGTGCTCTAGTAGAGGCTCCGCTAACAGGCAACAGGTGTGTTGAGTTGTTGAATGATTGCTGCTGCTGCCGAGCAGAGCTAGCCTCTCCGGCGGAAGGTGGAGTCCGGAGTCCGCATCCCCGGGGTGCGATCCTTGCTCGCCCTGCCACGCCTGATCCGTAGCCGCAGACCTGACCCAGAGCGACTCGACTTCCAGACCGGCCTCGAAGTCCGAGCCGGGCCCACAACAGGGGGAGCGGTGTACCATGGGTCAACTCAGAAAACATTAAATTTTGGATTGGATCCAAATCATGGGGCGGGTCCACAAGCCGTTTCTTGGTTTGTTTGATTGTTAGCAGGATTACGCAAAAACTACCAGACCACGTTTCATGAAACTTGTTAGAGGAGTATACTGTAGCATGGGCCAATTTAGAAACCATTCAATATTGGCATGCATAGAGCCATGAAATGCATTTGGGGTGGAGGTCTGTGCTCTCTGAATACCATTTCTAGTATGAGTATACAATAATAAAAAATGATCTTGTTTCTTTTTTATTCTCAGGTTCAATGAACTTGACAATAGGTTGTTTGGCATCACTGATGCCGAGGCGGAACACATGGACCCCCAGCATAAAGTCCTGCTGCAGTGCACTTATAGGGCTCTGGAGAGCGCTGGTTTGCCAATGGAAAAGGCCAGTGGCAGTAGGACTGGAGTATTCCTGGGTATGTTACATTAACTGTTCAAATCCTTTCCAAGTAGCTTGCTTGTACAGTATAACACCTTTGTGTAATCCTCTTTGTTTCCTTATAGGGTTGATGAACAGAGACTATGAGCTGACAACAGGTCAACACAACCCAGTTTTGCTCAACCACTGGGCGGCCACTGGGAAAGCCATGAGCATCGCAGCCAACCGAATATCCTACACGTTCAACCTCACTGGTCCCTCCCTTGCCATAGACAGTGCCTGCTCCTCCTCTCTCGTGGCGCTGCACCTTGCCTGTCAAGCCCTGAGACAAGGTAGCATTCTAAACAGTACTGTATCCACTTAAAGATCAATCACCTACTGGTATCAGGGAGTGGTTGTCTAAATCCTCTACATCCTCCAAACGAATACCAAATAAGTAAATGATTCTCATCAAATTATTCTTTTTTTGTCTTATCATGTAAGTGCTGAACATTTTTTGGTTTACCAGGTGACTGTGAGATGGCTCTGTGTGGGGGTGTCAGTTGCCTCATAGAGCCAACAGTCTTTGTAGTTCTCAGCAAAGCAAAGATGATCTCACCTGAGGGCACCAGCAAACCCTTCTCCAGCAGAGCAGATGGCTACGGAAGAGGAGAGGGCTGTGGGATTGTCCTGCTGAAGCCACTGAAACAAGTGAGCTTTTTATTTGGTCTTTCCATTTCTTTTTGTACAGTATAATGGTGAAGAAGTATTCATGACACTTATACATACAGTATTCAACATTTTTGGTATCCTATTTCAGGCTTTACGAGACTGTGACTATGTATGGGGCATAATCAGCAAAACTGCAGTCAACCAAGATGGGCGCACGGTCACTCCAATCACCAGGCCATCCATGGTCCAGCAGGAGGAGCTGCTGCGCAGAATCTACTCTGAGTCTGACCTGTCAGATGTCCAGTACATAGAGGCTCATGGGACTGGAACCCCAGTCGGCGACCCTATTGAGGCAGAGAGCATCTCCAAGGTCATCGCCACAGCCAGACCTCCAGGTTCACAGACACTCTGCATGGGCTCTGTGAAAGGTAACATCGGACACACAGAATCTGCAGCAGGAGTGGCAGGGCTGATCAAGGTGCTTTTAATGATGAAACATGAAACCATTGTACCCTCTGTGTTCTACTCTGAGGACAGTGCCAGCATAGATGCCAAAGCTCTGAATGTGAAAATTCCCACAAAAGCAGAAAAGTGGGAACATGCTGCTTCTGTCAAAATGGTTGCAGGGATCAATAACTTTGGTTTTGGGGGTACAAATGCCCACACCATCGTTAAACAGTATGACCAATCGGCTACCAGCACAGCTAAAGTTAAGCGGTCACATGGATATTTTGTCCTCTCGGCAGCCTCTGAAAAATCACTCACCATGACGATGAAGGACACGATTAAACAGATAGGTGCAGAGAACAGAGTGGACCTACAAAACTTGACGTATACATCAGCATGCAGGAGAGGCCACTTGAAAAACAAATACAGGAAGGCTTTCACAACAAACTCTCTGCCTGATCTGAAAAGTCAGCTCAAATCTGCTCTTAACAAAAAGCTGACTGCTTCAAAGTTAGATCCAAGGTTGGTGTTTGTCTTCTGTGGCAATGGTGTCACGTACCAAGGCATGTGCAAACAGCTCCTGAGAGAGGAACCTGTGTTCAGAGAGAAGGTCAGTGAGGTTGAGACTCTTTTTCAAAGATATCAAACTATGTCGATCATAGGCAAACTGGAAAGTGAGTCTAGTGTGAGTGATGACTTTTCAAGTCCAGAGGTTGTCCAGACACTCCTCTTTGCCATTCAGGTTGGCATTGCCAGCCTCTTGAAGCACTGGGGTGTTAAACCAGATGCCATTGTTGGACATTCTGTCGGCGAAGTCGCTGCTGCCCATTGTTCTGGTCTCTTGTCCCTTGCTGATGCAGTGAAGGTGATTTACTACCGCAGTACTTTGCAGTGTAAGGTCACAGGAGGGAAAATGCTTGTGGTCAGCAACATGCCTGTATCTGAGGTTAAGAAATTCCTTCCAGATTACTCTGGGAAGATCTGCATGGCTGCATACAACAGCCCCGAGTCCTGCACCCTCTCAGGTGACGCAGATGCTGTAGACAGTCTCCATCAGAAGCTAAGCAGCTCAGACAAGAATAAGCAGCTGTTCATCCATGCCCTGGCGGTTCCTGCTGCTTACCACAGCCATATGATGGACCCCATCCTGTCTCAAGTAGAGAACAGTATTGGATCATTGCAGGGGAATGAGACAGAGACTGAATTGTTCTCAACAGTGACAGGGAAGGAAGTAAAGCATCCAGACTTCAGCACAGGGGAATACTGGGCCAGGAACATCAGAGAGCCTGTGGCATTTGAGCAGGCAGTGATATCAGCAGCCAAGGAGAAGAAAAATGTGGTCTTTGTAGAGATAGGCCCTAGAAGGGCTTTACAAAGGAACATCATGGAGACTCTTGGAAATGACACCACAGTTCTTTCCTCTGTGCAACCAGATAAAGACCATGAGACAATACTGTCTGTTGTATCCAAACTGTTTGAGCTGGGAGTCCAGGTAGACTGGGACCAGTTCTACAGAGGATGTGAGACACCACCAACGCCTTTCCCAAGGTACCATTTTGATTGTGTGAAGAAAGACATCACCTTTGAAGCAGCACAGAAAGGTACCTCGAGTAGCCACCCTGTACTAGCTCAGACAGGAAATGATGGTAGAACATTCAGCTGTGACCTGTCCTCAACCTCGGTGTCTTACCTGCAAGATCATAGAAACAATGATGTCGCTATCGTCCCTGGTGCCTTGTATGCTGAACTGGGTCTTGCTGCATTCATGGCCAGTGCCAAACCAAAGGTTCCACTCAACACATTGCAACTCAGTGTTAGCTTTCAGAGTCCATTTCTCCTAACACCACATTCTCCTGAGATGAGTGTGAAACTGGTCCCCAATGGAAATGAGACAAAGTTCATGATACAGTCCCCATCTGCAACCTATGCATCAGGAAGCATAACATATGAGCCAAGGAGGTTGGCTGAGGAACAGTACATATCTTTAGACGCCGTTTACAAGCGATGCACATCAATCACAAATACTGAGGAGTTTTACGATTACCTCAGTTTGAGAGGGTTTCAGTACGGCTCTGTTTTCAGAAACAAGGGGAATGTGCACTACGGGGAGGATCTGATGGAGGCCATCTCTGCTGTGACTGTCCCTAAGGATTTGTTGCCTCAGTTGCACGATTTCTGCATTCACCCTGTAGTGCTAGACTACTTACTTCAACTGACCCTTGTCACAGTTTCAAACACATTCATTGCCAGGCCTGGCTTTCCTGTTGAAATTGGCAGTTTGACTGTGCATGCACCATTGCAGCCTGAGATGGTTCTCTACTTGAGAGCTTCCAATGTTGAAGCTGACCATTTTGAAGTGTCCGGCTGCTTCACAGACAAGGCTGGTTGGGTCTTGGTTGAGCTTATGCATGTGATAGTCAAATACCTAGGGAGTCAGTCTCTTGTTGTTGAAGAATACTTCTTTCACAATGAATTCCAAGCCATTTCAACTGATAGTCATCCCACCCACTCTCCCACGGCACTGGTCTTCGCTGACCAATTAGGAGTCACCAAAGCCATGCAAAAGCATTTGAACCCAACATCAAAATACATCTCTCTCGTGCATGCCAATGACCTTTTGAGCCATGGATTCAAGTCATTGCTGTCGAAGTTCAATATTTCAGAGGTGGGCAGCAAGTTTGAAGAAATTTTGTTCATATGGGGTTTTGAAAATGTCACCTCTCACAAAACTGAGCCTGTCTTGCAAAGCATGGTTAGCTGCTGTGAGATGTTCCGACAAATAGTGTTGGAGCTGAAAGCCATGGAATTTAAGAATTCCATCAGAGTGATAACCTACCGCTCAGCAGAGATCACAGTGGACCACATCAGCCCTGGCTTCGTCCTGTCAGGAATGACTAGATCATGTGCTGCAGAGATGGCAGATCTCTCATTTCAGCTGATTGACATCAACTCTGTCTCCACTAAGGACATCAGAGCTCTGACTCAGGTCTTAAGCTCATATCCATGCAGACAGTATCCAGAATTGGTGGTGAAAGATGGTCAGGTACTACAACCGTGCATTGTCCATACGCCCCATGAAAACATACTCACACAGGGGAATGTTCACTCGTCAAAGTCTCCACAGTATGTCCTCCAAACTGCTGACCCATACAGAATGATCAGCTTGTCTGCCATTCCTTGTGATGATGACAACAACCCTATCCAAGAGAAATCAGTTCAGATTCAGCTCAATAAGATGTGTGTTCATACATCAGACTACTGCCCTGTCAGTGTCTCTGATCTGAAATTTGGCCAGACAATGTATTGGAACAAACAGACTTCTCAGAACCACACGCTTCTGGCTCTAGACTTCAGTGGTACTGTCACTGCTGTAGGGAAAGATGTCAAACTGAAAGTTGGGGATCAGATTGTCTCTTGTTATCCTGTAGTTGCCACCTCCAATATTGTAATTCCTGAAGGAGCGTGCTACAAAACAAAGAGGTTCCCATTTCTGAGTGAGATTCCATGTGTCTCCTACTTTGTGCTGGCATGGGAGATCTTGCAACGGGTGTTACCTAAAGTAAAAAAACAGAAAAAGATGGGTATAATCTCCTCTGTTCCTGACTCAGTGTTGGTGAGAGTATTAGCTTGCACTGCCAAAAAGTCACAATGGAATGCCATGGTTCTGCCACAAATGAGTGATCAGCTTCAGAACGTGAATAAGTTTGATGCACTCATTCTTTTTCCACCGTTTGACAAAGCTCAGTTTGCAACAGCTTGCAGTGTTTCAGGTGTGACACACATTGTTGGTGTTTATGAGAACCAAGAGCAGTCCTCCATCTCACAAAATGTCTTCAGGGATGGCAATGACAATGTTTGCATTCACACTGTGCAGATGTCCAGCATATTAGACAGGGGACGTGTCAGAGCAGAGAGGCCACACATTCACCGCTGGCTAGAGTCAATGCATTTAGACAAGAAGTCCTTAGATCTCAAGGCAACCACTTTTCAGCGGGGGACCTCAGGAAGTATTGACACACTGCGTATAGAGGAGTCTGAATCGTACTTCAGCTCAAAGACCTTGCCTGTAGTGGTTCTGGAGGATCACACCAAAAGCCCGCTGTCTGATATTCCTTTGCTGCCTAAACCAAACCAGCTCTTCAGGACGAACGCTGTGTACATTGTCACAGGCGGCCTTACTGGGCTGGGATTTGAAACAGTGAAGTTCATTGCGCAGAGAGGAGGTGGAAACATTGTCATCCTCTCCAGAAGCAGTCCCTCTCCAGACCTGCAGCCAGAGTTAGACAACATTAAGAATCAGTGTGGGGCTGCAGTTGTAAGCTTGCAGTGTGATGTTTCAGTCTCTGCCCAAGTAGTGAAGACAGTTCAAATCATTGAGCAAAGCTTTCCCTCCTGTCCAATCAGAGGGGTGTTCCATAGTGCAGTTGTCCTGCACGATGGTCTGATTGAAACCCTTGACCAATCTCTCTATGAGAAAGTATTGAAACCCAAAGTCAACGGGGCTCTAAATCTTCACCATGCAACACAACACTGCAAGTTAGATTACTTTGTGTGCTTCTCCTCCATTGCTGCATTCATTGGCAATGCATCACAAACAAACTACGCTGCAGCAAACTCATTCCTGGACACATTCTGTCAATATAGGCGGAATATTGGACTTGCTGGGCAGTCCATTAACTGGGGGGCTTTGAACCTTGGTCTACTGCTGAACAAAGACCATTTACAAAGATTTCTAGCAGCAAATGGCCTGATGGTGATGGAGGTTGGGGAAATCCTTGAGAGCTTGGAACAATGCCTCCTGCTGAACAGGCCACAGCAGGCTGTTTGCAAGTTCAGCCTCAAAAACCTGAGTCAACATGTATTCATGCAAAATGCCTCCCTTCGAATGCGTTTAGGTGCACTGGTAGAGGGACTCAAAAAAGGGAAATCGGTAGAAGCTAGAGATAACCAAACTACTGAATCCAAGTCTCCAAGTGAATATGTCATGTCAGTGCTCAAGGAAATAATGGGATTTGAGAACGATGAGCTGAATGATGATTCCTCTCTCTCTGCGTTGGGGATAGATTCAATGCTGGCCATGACGCTGCAGAATGTGATCTTTCAAGACAGGGGTGTGAATGTTCCCCTGGTTACATTGCTGGATCCCAATAGCACACTGACTACCTTGGTGAAAATCCTGAGGGAGAGTGACAACATAGAAGTGACTGACCTGTTTACTGCACTGTAGAGATTGATTTAGATGAAATTAAATTACACTATTATCAGTCGGAATATAGGTTTTTGATTACACAGTGTAGTTTTTTTGGTAATATTTTTTTACGATTGTAGTTTAATGGTATTTCAACATTTGTAAATAGTATTAAAATAAGTGTTTTCTTGTATTGAGCTACTAGATTACATGATGCAGAATGTGTATATTTCTCCTGAGAAATTTATGTCCTGATACATTTCCTTGTGACCACTATTATATTTTGTATCTTCCTTTTTTCCCTAACATTTCATTGTGATATTACTGTATGTGCATACTGTACATGATGTAGTTGATAATACTTTTGTCAACTGCTCAATACTACTCCTGATATAGTCTGCATCCTTCTTGTGAAGCACCATCTCTCTTGAGTATATTTTTTGTGACATTTCATTGTGATATTACTGTACATCATGTAGGCTAGTTGGTAGTTGTCGACTCAATAATACTTGTATTACACTCTGCAGCCTTTGATGCTAGAAAATGGAATGTAAGACATTGGTCATTGTGTAACGGATGTTGATGATGTCTATATGTTCAGATCAATAAACAAAATTAATTTCTGCATTTTGTCTGTGATTTCTACTGGCAACTGTGCAACATGCAGGCGGGATGCGTCTAAAGGCGCTATGTGAGTTAAATTAATTCCACTGAAAGGAATAGCTTTGGTTACTTGGACATCCAATATTAATACAATGTACAATGTATCTATCTATCTATCTATCTATCTATCTATCTATCTATTGAAGTAGGCAAAAACTTCACCTTTTTGTTGTTTTCCATATAAACACAGTATTGCTAGCCTGCCACAGTAGAGAGGGACGGAACTCTGATAACCTGCTGACCAGTCATTTTTTGTAAGGAGTAGGCTAAGCAGTCAACAACAGGTGTGGGATTGCTCAACAAGACATTAGCAACGGTCTAATCTTGACCTGGCTGATTGACAAATGGCCATATTGAGCACGATTACAGCCTTCTACCATAACCTGATATGTCACATGTCACCTCCACCCCCTGGCAAAATGTATTTAAGACAGCCCCATACTGTTGGGTTAGCTTTTAGCCCCTTAGCCGTTAGCATCTTTAGCTGGCTAGCCTTTAGCTTCAATCAATCAATCAATCAAAGCTTTATTTGTATAGCGCATTTCATACCCAGAGGCAACACAATGCGCTTTACAGAGAACAAGGGAGGTGGGCATACGACCCACTCTCTACATCAGCGTGTTAGCATGCTAATCCCAACAGCCGTGTCCGTCATGCCGCATACCTCTGTGCTACTTCCACTCTGCTACGACAACACTCTGTACGGTAACCATGTCATATGATTGTACTCTGCCTAGTTTTGTATCTAGGCTATTGTCTGTAACCCTATATGCTTATTGTTTATGAATAAATGTCTACGTCAATAGATGTGTTTTATCCACCTGTCTTTATCTGAAATTTGATACACATCACTATCTATCTGTCTATCATATTGAAGCACACCACGGCATATCATTCAAAATACCATATTTAATGCTCCCCAAACAACTAGTGTATCCTGACCTAAGACACATTGAGAAGTAACTTCAAAAAGCTAGACTTTGTGTGGCACTTCTCTTTGGCCATTGGTCAGACTGATACCCAAATGCAGGGTTTTATGATGACCATTCTGTCCGAGCTTTATTTCCATATGTCCACATGCAAGGAAGTAGAAGCCTAGGATTAGAATGTCACTTCATCAAGTAATTTGGCTGTTTAACCACCCATGTGGTTGACAAAGCATCACAGCTGTTGGGACATGCTCATTTAGTTGATACATCTCCACTACATAGACGTTTCTTAGGTACACTTAAAGGAATAGTAAAGGGAAAATGCATGTTTAGCCCTGTTTTAAGGTTACTTATGATCATATACAATGATTCAGATCAAAACGTTGACAAAATTCGCATTTTCGAGAAAGTTGATGATTGCTCTACCACCGTTTTGGTCATACAATGGATGTGGATGGGCATCTTGGAAAATCATTCAAAAACATGTTAAACTCGATTTCAAAGACAAGAAACTCACCTAGGTGTTAGTTGGCGTTCTGGCATATAATTCGCCATAAAGTAAGATTCTAGTTCATCTGGAAAGGCTTTTTAAAAATATTTAGCATCGAACTATTTACTCGCAGCACATACGTGTGTAAACGCTTTAACTGATTCCGATATTGCGCAATGCCTTGATCTCGCGGTAGGCGACGTCCGTGGATTCCGCTCAGCTTCCTTATATGAAAAGCTAGCCGCAACAACAAGACAGGGCTGAGTTTCCCAGAGGCATTGTAGCGCTACGTTCATCGTAAGCTACGGCGTTCATCGTAGCACTACGATGCCTCTTGGAAACTCAGCAGGCTCGTGCGGAGCATTTGTTTGGGATCTCTACAATGACACGCTATTGTGCCGTTGCCAATTGTGGCAAAATCCGTTCATCTGTAACTTGTCATAGACTTCCCTACAACGATCCCGCAAGATTGAAGTTGTGGCTAGAATCTCTTTACTTGGACGTAAACACACCCGTGGATATTCTTCGGGTCTTAGATTACCGTGTGTGCGCTTTACATTTTAAGGACAAATGTTATAAGCCTAGGCTATTCTCGAAGAAATCTCCCAAAAGGGTCTTCCTCAAACGTGATGCTGTTCCAACTTTAAATAGAGGAACGACAGAAGACGAACGAGTGGAAGAACTTGAGGTAAGTTCTTATTGCCAGCTGTGTGTGTGTGTGTGCGCCCGTGTGTGTGTGTGTTGAAGCATAATAATAATAATAATCCCTTTGCTAAGACTAACTTTAGAAAAATAGAATTGTAAGAAGTGGTCTTACAGCATGAAATTATCAAAACTGTAGCTCGGACCAGGAAGTTACAGAATTAATTGACTTCTACTTTCAAATTGTACAGTATGGCTAGCTGGACATAATTTATAAAGCATCATATAATACAGTTTATGATATACATACTGTAGACATGATTATGACTTGTTTGTTTCAAAGATTTAAAAGGGGACATTTGGGCTTTGCACTTCCCCACATACAGTATTTTATGATCCCCATTCCTTTATAACCTTTAACCACTTGGATTTTTATTTTCACTTGTTCCTCCTACGCACAAGGAAGTAATTGCCTAAATGACAGACTTCATTTCGCTCTAAATTGTGTTCTCTGTGTCACTAGTTCGCTAGACCCATGTTAAGGAATTGCCTAGAATGGGATTCAAAGCAATGTTTTTCTGAGCTTGCCTGTTTGCGAGACAGTGCTCTATCCCGCTATACCTCCTAAAAGCTAGCAATTCCATGACGCAGTTAGGCGGTATTTATACTAGGGGAGTGAGTTTCACTACTCAACGACTACTCTACTCTAGCCTCGTCGTTACACCAGCACTTGCTTATGTGTGATCCAATTTTAACCTCCGCCCCAGCGACAAATTACAGGGCGAGAGGTAATGTTTTCAGTCGTGTGTGTTGGTTGGTTATTTTAATTTTATTTTGATATTTTTATCGGTCTTCTACAGCGCCCCTCTGGTGACATAGAAAGAAAAAATATATATTGTGGCCACGTTTTACTAGGTCATGCAGTCGAAATACTATTACGTGAGCACGAGATACAAGTTTTGTGTAACCTGGTGTATTGAATACCACAGGACACAACTAAAAAATACGGGTTCTTTATTCTTGACCACTTGGCAAAGGAACAAAATGGCATTAAATGAGACTGTAGTCTTCCCAAAGTGATAAGGCTAATATACACTCCCAAGATCTAAGCTGACTGTAATAAACAACATTACTAAAGGTAATGTAAAATGCATAAATCACTCTAAGGTGCATAAATAACTGTAGGGTCGTTCTTCTATTGACAAAAAACAAAAGAAATCAAACCAAAAACACCCACAGTTGATTACAATAGAACATAAAACCTGTGGTAGCCTACATTAACAGCAACTGAAATGTGCAGCCTTTCTCTATACTCACGTACTGTAGGCTATCCTATCTTGGTGCTGCTAGCTAAATTGCACGTGATGGCAGGTCTTTGACTCTACTCAGGTAGGCTATTATGCAAACAAAAAGAACAATTACAAATATGTACCCAACATTCACTGATAACAGAAATACAGTACATGAACTTGCATACACCAATATGGACGATGCACTCACAGGGTCCTCACAAACCGCAGTGCACGCAGTCCTCAACTTCCCACACGCAGCCCACTGCATGGATATACAATCTGCAAACATCAGACCCACTCACGTCACCAACCCAAGTGAACATGTCATTCAATACTCCATACAAGTCCACTAGCATTCATCTTTAGATCATTTTACAATATACAAAGCTTCACTTTAGAATATTTACCACTTTTATCCAGACTCTACGAAACATGCGGCAATCTCTCCACGAGAGCACATGCGACCTGGTCAAACAGACGACTCTCTTCCAGATACCTCATGCGCTACTTTTGCTAGCTGGGGAGGCCCAGAAAAGCACAGCGCCATCTAGTGGCTTTGGTTCACATCTATTTTCCACTTGGCTACATTTGGTTAACTCGTTCCCACGATTTGGTTAACTTGTGACCATGAAATATTAATTCATGCGCACAATACATTAATTCATTCCCACGTTTTGGTTAAATCGTGGGCACGAAATATTAATATTAATAACCGGGCTCATAATAGAGGATTAGATAAAATTCTAACCAATTTCAAAATCGGTTGCATCACACATAAGGAGAATGTTAACAGATGTTCTTCTTACGAATCTCAAACAAACCCACACTACAAGATTTGAAAATAACGGCTCATCACACACTACAGGATATTATTGTGTCCGAGGCATGGATGTATTAATAGAAGGAGGGAGCAAAGAACCACTGCCTCGCTGTGGTAGTGACGTAATAATCTAAATATCAAACATATTTGATATAATATGTCATTGCTTTGTATGGCTTCATTATTAGTAAGATGCAACTAATCCGTAGTCTATATTGGCTACATTAGGTCTCTTCCGTCGTCAATACTCTGGCCTGCAAATCGCCATTGACTTCATAGTTGATTGAGATATCAAACATATTTGATATGATTGGGGCCGCCCTGATTGGTCTGCGGGCCGATCGGGAGGTCTAAGATTTGATCTGTAAACCCCTCACATTACAAGATAATATGGGCCGAACATTTGCAGTTCGGTGAGCTGGGGATCACGTCACTGCTTTTTGCAGATGATGTGGTCCTGATGGCATCAGCTGCCTGCGACCTCCAGCACTCTCTGGATAGGTTCGCAACTGAGTGTGAAGCGGCTGGGATGAGAATAAGCACTTCTAAATCTGAGGCCATGGTTCTCAGCAGGAAACCGGTGGCCTGTCCGCTCCGAGTAGGAAATGAGTCCTTACCCCAAGTGAAGGAGTTCAAGTATCTGGGGGTCTTGTTCACGAGTGAGGGAACCATGGAGAGGGAGTTTGGCCGGAGAATTGGAGCAGCTGGTGCGGTTCTGCAGTCGCTTTACCGCACTGTTGTGACGAAAAGAGAGCTGAGCCAAAAGGCAAAGCTCTCGATCTACCGGTCTATCTTCGTCCCCACCCTCACCTATGGTCATGAAGGATGGGTCATGACCGAAAGAACGAGATCACGGATACAAGCGGCCGAAATGAGTTTTCTCCGGAGGGTGGCTGGGGTCTCCCTGAGAGATCGGGTGAGAAGTTCAGTCATCCGGGAGAGACTCGGAGTAGAGCCGTTGCTCCTTTGCGTCGAAAGGAGCCAGTTGAGGTGGTTCGGGCATCTAGTGAGGATGCCTCCTGGGCGCCTCCCTAGGGAGCTGTTCCAGGCGTGTCCGGCTGGGAGGAGGCCGCGGGGTAGACCCAGGACCAGGTGGCGGGACTACATCTCCGCACTGGCCTGTGAGCGGCTAAAGATTCCCCAGGCAGAGCTGGTTGATGCTGCTAGGGAAAGGGATGTCTGGGGCCCCCTGCTGGAGCTGCTGCCTCCGCGACCCGACCCTGGATAAGCGGATGAAGATGATGATGATGATGATGATGATGGGCCGAACATCGGCAACGACCAATGTTCCAGACCAAACTTCTCAGATTGTCGGGAGGGTGAATTGGGGATAAATCGGCCCAAAAATCATCTAGTGTGAGCCTGGCATTAATGCAGGTTCTTTGCTCCCTCAGGACACAATAATATCCTGTAATGTGTGATGAGCTGTTATTTTCAAATCTTGTGGTGTGTGTTTGTTTGAGATTCGCTAGAAGAACATCTATTAACATTCTCCTAAATGTGTGATGCAACCCGATTTCAAAATCAGTTAGGATTTTATCTTTAATCCTCTAGTGTGAGCCCGGTTATAAATCTTAATATTTCGTGCCCACCAAAGTGTGGGAACGAATTAATATATCATGCACACAAATTAATAGTTTGTGGCCACGAGTCAACCAAATCGTGGGAACGAGTTAACCAAAACGTGGAAACTAATTGTATCTCGTGCCCAGGCAATAGCATTTAGAGCGCACACAATAGTATAGTCCTCTGTCCTCTATGGCTGCATAAAGTTTTGGCCGGTTTAAATATGTTTTTTTTACCAGCCCATAAAAAATTATATATAGCTTCATTAGGCCTATATCTCCCTAATACCTTGCGTGAATTTGAATGAAATTGTTTGCCATAATGTCATCCAACTGTGGAGTGAGCTTGATACCCAGGTACGATAAACCATATGGCTGCCATACAAATTGTCAGCCCTGCCTAACTCTAGGTGGACAAAGTCTTGATAGAGGCATTGCCTCACACTTTGACCAGTTTATTTTATACCCTGATACGCCTGAAAGAGTCGATCAAGGTGAGAACGTGAGGCACAGTTGTTGCGGGGTTTCTAGACAGTAATAAATATAGTCTGTGTATAGAAGTAGTTTATGTTCCATACTATGTTGTTATTTTGCCTGATAGCAACTGCCTGTGGTTCAAGTACCAGTGCAAAAATTAAGGGCAATAATGGGCAGCCCTGCCTCGTCCCTCTATGAAGCTGAAAAGGGGGGGATATCCTGCCATTTGTTACAACAGATTCTGTAGGGTTGTAATATAGTAATTTGACCAATTTAATAAACGGTGAACCAAGCCCAAATCTTTCCAGTGTTTAAAAAAGGTACGTCCATTCCACACTATTGAATGCTTTCTCAGCATCAAGTGAAAAAACTACAGTTATATCCGTCCTCCCCTGGAGATTTCCCACTTTGTAGATCCCCAATAGACATGTCAGTGAGGTTACACCACTTTAGCATCGCATGTTAATTTCCCATAGACTTTTAAAAAATCCTTATATTTCGAGAATTCAGTCATGAACCCAGCTAATAATTCATCAGAGGAATTGTGATGATAGAAGCCAAAAGTCCATATGGTATCAACCTTGTTTAAAGAAAATCTTTTTTTTGTTTTATGTTTTATTTGCGGTAGCATTGAGAAATACTACACTACCCACAATCCTCAAATGGAAATGTGTACACGGTCAACGGTTGGGCGCAGGCTACTGTGATTGAGTGATTGATGTTTTTCATTCATTTTTGATCTAAGAACATTAACAAGTGTTCTAGCTCACAAATTACTTGCAGGAGACTTTTAATACTAGCAAGATCAGATTTGTCTGTGTCATCGAGTACTAGACCATTGTCTTGCACGTCCATCTCATCGTCAATCATTAAGTAAATTTTCTGCTTTCTAGCTTTTCGAGGTGCCATTTGCTCGCGAAACTATTTATAACTACTTTAGCTAACTTTGATCCAGTTTGTTGGCTTTATAATGGGGATAAAGTAACTCAATTAATCAGAGTAAAAGGCTGTGCGGTCATTACGGTCTCTCGTTTCACCGGAAGTCGCACCCCCTGGTTGGTTGGTTCTTTAGGAGGATTAAGCAAAAACTACTGGAGCGATTTTCATGAAACTCCACGGAGG
Organism: Borostomias antarcticus; assembly: GCF_949987555.1. Classification (NCBI taxonomy): domain Eukaryota; kingdom Metazoa; phylum Chordata; class Actinopteri; order Stomiiformes; family Stomiidae; genus Borostomias; species Borostomias antarcticus. The sequence goes on along the minus strand of NC_140242.1, from coordinate 8,284,763 downwards.
GGTGTAGCATGGGCCAACTTAAACCCCATTTAATTTTGGAGCGGATCCGAATCAAGGGGCGGATCCATTAATTAAAACAAAACTTTGAGTGAAGCCATCTCCCTGTGGGGGGGCGCTAGAGACACAGGGTTTGGACTGGGGTGTCCGGGGGGAGACCCCACACCGGCTGAGACCTGCGGGGGGCACCACAGAGCCGCCCATTCATCTCCATTCATTTTAAAGACTTTTTAGGAGCGAAAAATTCCTCCCATTCATTGTCAATGGGAGGATTTAAATGGTCTAATCTCGACGTCGGAACAGCCAAGAAATGCATTCATGGGCAGAGGTCTGTGCTCTCTGAGCACCATTTCTAGTTTGACATGTGGCAGTTATCATCAGAGGTATCAGTGCAATGTAAGATGTTGCACCTTGTGCTTTCTTGTCCGTGAAGAAGTGTTCTGTTTTTAATGGCAATTCAACCTTATCTTAACCACTCTGACTTTATTTCCCCCTGTCCCTATGCACAAGGAAGTCATTGTCTAAATGACCACTTCCTTATATCATCTGAGCTTTTACATTTGACAGTTATATTGACAATGAATTAAGATTTACAAGAAATCTGGACACATATCGACCAGTATTGTGTTAAATGTTCTAGAAGTCCATTACAAATTGTATTTTTTAATAGGTTTGGAACTATTGCCAATTGTATTATTGCGTTACCTGTGGGAACATACAAAGAGACTACAAATTGGTGGGATTTTGTTGCTTTGTGATGTTAAATTGATATGATAAAAGAAAAAGTTAAAGTGTATTTTACTTGATTTCTTATCTTTATCTTCTTTTATTGTTATTCTTCCATCTTATTTTTCCTGCTTTTTGTGCATTTTATGTCTATTTTATTTGAAGTACTCCATAAATGTAAATTCTCTGTTGTAAAGCACTTGGAGCTGCCTTTGTTTGTATGAAAGGAGTTATACAAATAAAGTATAGTTATTAATTTATTATTTATTAAACAAATAAAATAAAGCAGTTTTATTATTACTATTCATATTATTATCAACAGAAGCACTGCAATGCAACAGAAGCAACTCGATCACTTGAACCAACACCTGACAACACCCTGTCTATATGATAGACAATAACAATTGCCTCTTGCCTGTACAATAGGTAATAACAACTGACTGTACAACAGTATACTTGAATTTCAATAGTTGCACCACCTATATTACTTCCATGATTGGATGGAATAAGTAGATGCTCTATTTGATAGACTGCTAGACTATGGACGGTAATTTGTCTACCTAAGAGTGGAATGAGGAATTGATCAGTGCTGTTAAGATATTGTAAGGACAAGTGATAACAAGAATTCCAATGTACCCAGTACCTGTACTTGTTACATAATACTAAATAAACATTCTATTCTATTTCTATTCTATTTGTAAGGGATAATGAACGAGGGGCGGGTCTTTGTGCTGTTTAAATGACCAGCCGAGAAGGTCATTACCTCCGCGGAGGTCATCTAAACAGCACAAAGACCCGCCCCTCGTTCATTATCCCTCTTATACAACGGCCTTTCAACAGAAAACATAATTCTGAGAACAAAATACATCTATTGCTGATATAAGCTTTGAAAAGTTGATAATTCATGGTTAGTTATACAATTTCCATAACCAGTAACTTTTATAGTCACTCTCCACCCAAATCTAACGCTATGACGTTATCACTCGTCCAGACCCAGGAAGCAGTCTCATTTTATTAGTAGGCTAATTGTTGTATTGTTCTGCTGTTGCATTGTTTTGCTATTCTGTTGCTATTTGTTCACCGCTGTTTTATCTTGGGCAAGCTTGGAAACGCAGTGGTTTCTATATCAATCACTATATCATGTTTGGGATGCTACGGCTCTTGTTTGGGTCAGTTGTATCTTGAACTGCGCATTGATTTAGAACATGTTTGATGCCGGGCGTATATACCGGGCATTGTGGATAAATAATGTATGCCTCTCGAATGCGTCTTGGCCAATCACAATCGAATATTCACACAAGCCGTTGTATAATAAGCATCAATGCAGTGTAAGATATTGCACCTTGTGCTGTCCTGGCCATGGAGAAGTGGGTTAGAATCATGTATGCTGGCCATTGCAAGCGCCTTCATCACATGACACTTCAAAATATCACCAAGCCGATGAGAGCAGGTTAGACAGAATCAATCTCTTCCCAAAACACAACAGGCAGAGCAAGATGGCGATCGGTGCTGATGGTCAACTGTGCAGTCGTGATGCAATTCACTTTACTACTCACGATATACATATCAAAGCCATCTGCTGTTTTTCCATAGGGGCATATAATAACCCCAGCATTGTTGATGAGGATGTTCAGCTGTGTCTCCTCTACAGAAAAGAAGACAAAACATATAAATATCATTAATGTGGTACACAGTTCATCCAAGTTTAAACTCAAGCAGATAGGCTAATCAATGGAAATATCAACAGATGCTGACTTGCTGGCTAAGTAGGCCTAATGTGTTTTGTCATGCCACACACTCATACCCTTGTTGATGACTTCTGCAAACTCCTTGATTGACTTTGTGTCTGCCAAATCAAGTTTCAAGATTATAACATTTTGGTTGCCAGAGCCTTCTTTGACTTCTTCCATGGCCGCCGCTGCTTTCTCCATGTCTCTGCAGGCCATGATGACCCTGGCCCCTATTGAGACATAGTGAAGGGGGAAATGGCTCTAGTAAAAATATTTGTATTACTATTATTTTGACAAGAATCACACTGAGGGACATACTATATCAACCTTGAACTGATGGTTCCACCTAGTGGCACATGATAATATAGCTACAATTGGATGCTTTGTTTCCAGGACTATGGGGGAGATGAGCACCACCCCTCTCATCACCCAAAGTTATCTTCAATCTATAGCTCAACACCAGATATTGATTTATTCTCATTAATAGGTTTGTAGGTCTACTGTAGAAAAAAAACAGGGCTAGTACCTACCAGGGTAGGAATTTCACCATTTTAGGTTGCCGTATGAAAAATGTACAGACTCTTTTCACTTAAAAACCTCTTTTGATGAAGACATCAGGAACACATTAGATATGTATATGTACAGTAGGCTACAAGTGTTAGAAAGGGGAATACCCCTCTTTACAGTGCAATACTATAGGGATCAGTGCATCAGTAGTACAGTTGTACGTTTGTAACCATAGTGACTGACCTCTCATGGCAGACAGGCCTCAACACTGACTACACTGATCTCCTCCCCCCTGCACCTCCTCCCCCTAAACTCACATCCTGTCATTGTCACAACAACAAGCCCATCTCCTGGAGTGACACAGAGGTGGTCGGAGTCTTTTGAACACTCTGCGGGATCTTGACACACACACTTGGTGGCTGATTCTGAAATGAAAAATTAGAATCACAGGGTCAAGTCACACACACACACACAACCACAGACAAGTAAGGTAGTCAAACACAGTGAGATCTAAAATAGGATACTCCACTCGATACATATCTTCCCCTCACCCTAACCCGGGTCCGTATCCTTTTCCTACACCCCACCCTACCCTAACCCCTGCCTCTATCTGGGCCCAGGCACATTCATGCACACACAGACATACACCAGTGTTTGCCATGCCTCTCCTATGATGTTATTAGCCTCTCTTACTCTGAAAATGTAATTTAATGTTATTTATTGCTCAATAAATGTTCTTAGCCGGTAGACAAACATACTCCAGGAGCTTGCTCGATCGCCTCGTTGAGAGGGGTCAGGGAAGAATTTTTACAGCTCACTTATATGGCCCCCGGGTGATTACTGTTTTTTTGCTTCCCTCTGGAATATGTAGGGGTGGGATGTCTGCCCACCTCCCTTGTTCTCTGTTAAGCGCATTGTGTTGCCTCTGGGTATGAAATGCGCTATATAAATAAAGCTTTGATTGATTGATTGATTGATAACTACAGCACACAGGGTCCCATTCTGGCCCTCCTTTTGTGCTATACAGTATTGGTTTACCTTGAGCATGTGGGAACCTTTTCTGGGGCCCAGACCACAGACATACTGGAACAGACTCTGGGTGTAGGGGTGGGATATGGCTTGGTTCACATCCATACCCAACTCATTGACCCGGTTGATGAACTTCAGGCATGTGTTTGACCATTGGAATGAAGTACATTTCAGTCATGAAAGTTCCCCTTATAGACAGAGAAAATGGATGAAATAAAACAGCAATTTTGCGATTACCTAGTTATTTTTAATGTGCACATGAGCCAGCAGTCAACTTGTAGTTGATATGACTCGGTATTATTAGCTATGATATTATTATGGTATTAGAATAAAATCAATGACAATATCCCTGGTCACCACATCACTTCATGCAAGTAACATTAACGGTAATGTTACATAAACAATAAATTAATATTGAGATGAAGGACCAATAATAAAGAAAACGACAGAGTTTGGCTAACGTGGAACACAAACAGAAGTTTTGAAATTAGCGTGCAAACTTGCGTTAGCCATTGAGAGAGTTGTGGACCAACTTGAAAGTATATCATTATTAAAACATCAGGCATTCATGATACAACAATTAATGACCACTATTATGTTAATATTTACCTGTAAACGGGTCACCGATGCTGGTGAAGCTTTGTGGTTCACTTTGTGGTGAACATAGCAATAGCAATAGCAATAGCAATAGAATTAATTATTCCTGGGGCCTCATTTATCATTGAGGTACGCCTTCTTTTACACGGTCTTTTCCGCGATTTCAGGCGTACGCCATCCCCCCCCCACACAGCGAAATCTATCAAGCTGAAAGGGCGAAAATTTAGTCGCCTTTCTACGCGCTTTTGTAGGACACCTCTCAAGTAGCCGTACCGATTTACCATGGATGTATTATAAGAACTGGATACAGCTACTCCATTCACTGGCCGCTATCAACAATGAAGCCCTATTGAACCGCGCCATCTTGGCAAATTTGTAGTCATTTGACTATTTCCGGTGACTTTTGACTTGCGCAGTTGTGCTTTTCTGGCCTTCCGGTGACTTTTGACTTGCGCAGTTGAGCTTCTCTGGCCGACGCGCGTCCACGAAAAAGTTCACATTTATCTGAAATGTAGACGCACGTTCCCGGCTCTCTCGGCTCTCCCCGCTTTGATTTAGCAATGAAAACCGGCTTGCATATTAACCTGTTTTTGTCAAATATATCAATTGGAGAAATTATTTTTTCATCCAGGCATCTTAGTTTTAACAGGTTAAATATAACTGAACATGTTTCGTTTGCTAGTAGATGGTATTCATTCCGTTCGCGATAACGTTATTGCAGCCAGGCTAAATTCCTCCAGGGAGCCAGTGACCGGCGAGTTGAAGAGCTTCACTCCCCGCCAGCAGGAGCATTGGCCGCGGCTACCGCATCTCGGATAACCCGCTGAGTTCCTGGCTGCTATTTCACACTCGCCCTTGATCAATCCCAATACCGATCCATGGTAATAATGAATCAATCGTTCAGATCAGATCGGCAGTGCTGCATGCATGTTACAACATCATTGTTAGCTTTATTAACATAACCATAGCCTACATTTATCTCTAACGTTAGGCTATCCATCTTACACCAGTCGGCCATTCGATAGCTGGAAGCGGTCAACGCCAACGTTGACTGAAAACACCCAAACTCAGTGTATCGTTTCATCTTCATGCTACACATCAACTCCTTTACATTGTATGTGAATAAATTCCTGTTATTCTAAAAATATCCCATTTCTGTCCATTCCTGGAAAAGGCTAATAATTGCTGTCAAATGATCACTCCAGTTTATCAACGTATCCCACTACCATTTCAACTATGCACAGGAGATTGTCTTATATATATATGTGTGTGTATGGAGCAATTGTTTTTAATGTCCGACTTTTGTCTGTGCTGTTCAGTAAATGTGCATCTGTCCTAATTTATTGTAGCCTATCTGCTACACAACCTAGTTCAAATTTATGAATCTCCCGCGGCGTGATCATTTCCAAACCAAATTGCGGGGGGGGGGGGGGGGGGGGGCATTAAAAGCATTACAAATTAGACATTAAAAGCATTAAAACGAAATGTGAAACAGCATGACAACATACATATTCCTTGATTATTTGTATGCTGTGTTATCCCGTCTGAGTTTGTCCTGTTCGTGATTGGTCTCGTGTTCCCACTCGATAGGCTTGCACCTTGACGTTGGTGAGTGGGCTTTAAACCATGACGGGCTGTATGTGTATGTGTGTATGTATGTGGTTTGTGTGTCATATTCTATTATTGAAATGTAATAACAGAAACAGTGTGCCTCCTCTTATCCTCACAGCTCAAGCCATTTTTAGGAGACCAGTTCACACCTCAACCAGACCTGCTGCTGTTTAGGACCTGCTTTAAGCCCTTTTTTGTGGTGTCCGTTTTCTGTGTTCTGTGTCAAGTAAGCCAACCCACCTTCAATGCAGTGTAGCCTCCACATTTGAATGGTTACAGCAGTCTTGTCGTCTACAAGCAACAGTCTCTGGCTTTGCATGGCAATTTATGTAGTATCATCCGAGTTCTACAAATGCTGTACTTTTTTGTACTGTAAGTAACCCCTCAATTATTCAATTTTACTGGGGAGCAGTGACCATAGCCTACTTGCCAACCCTCCTGACTTCCGCGGGAGATTCATAAATTTGAACTAGGTTGTGTAGTAGATAGATAGGCTACAATAAATTAGGACAGATGCACATTTACTGAACAGCACAGACAAAAGTCGGACATTAAAAACAATTGCTCCATACACACATATATATATATATATATAATGTTTCACATTTCGTTTTAATGCTTTTAATGTCTAATTTGTAATGCTTTTAATGCCCCCCCCCCCCCCCCCCCCCGCAATTTGGTTTGGAAATGCTCCCTATTTCTGAGGTCCCAAGGTTGGTGAGTATGGCAAGCTATAAGCTATTAATACAAGCATACCGCTCAAAAAGGGCTTAATACATACAACAAACTGATCAGGCTAATCATTTTTTAATGAAAATGACCACAAGACAACCTCCTGTGCATAGTTGAAATGGTAGTGGGATACGTTGATAAACTGGAGTGATCATTTGACAGCAATTATTAGCCTTTTCCAGGAATGGACAGAAATGGGATATTTTTAGAATAACAGGAATTTATTCACATACAATGTAAAGGAGTTGATGTGTAGCATGAAGATGAAACGATACACTGAGTTTGGGCGTTCACCGCTTCCATTTATCGAATGGCCGACTGGTGTAAGATGGATAGCCTAACGTTAGAGAGATAAATGTAGGCTATGGTTATGTTAATAAAGGTAACAATGATGTTGTAACATGCATGCAGCACTTCCGATCTGATCTGAACGATTGATTCATTGTTACCATGGATCGGTATTGGGATTGATCAAGGGCGAGTGTGAAATAGCAGCCAGGAACTCAGCGGGTTATCCGAGATGCGGTAGCCGCGGCCAATGCTCCTGCTGGCGGGGAGTGAAGCTCTTCAACTCGCCGGTCACTGGCTCCCTGGAGGAATTTAGCCTGGCTGCAATAACGTTATCGCGAACGGAATGAATACCATCCACTAGCAAACAAAACATGTTCAATTATATTTAACCTGTTAAAACTAAGATGCCAGGATCAAAAAATAATTTCTCCAATTGATATATTTGACAAAAACAGGTTAATATGCAAGCCGGTTTTCATTGCTAAATCAAAGCGGGGAGAGCCGAGAGAGCCGGGAACGCGCGTCTACATTTCAGATAAATGTGAACTTTTTTGTGGACGCGCGTCGGCCAGAGAAACTCAACTGCGCAAGTCAAAAGTCACCGGAAATAGCCAAGTGACTACAAATCTAGCCAAGATGGCGCGGTTCAATAGGCCTTCACTTTAGATTTCGAATCCTGGGGGCTTGCGATTTACACGGTTTTCTACACCCTTTTTGAACACAGGGGGAACTGACGACGCAGGTGGTGCGTCGGTGAATTACAATGTTTGATGGAGAGAATAAGAGCGAAAGTTTATGAACGCACAATCATGTAGGCTAATAGCCCAATTCAGCACCAACATATATCGCAATGCAAGATCGTGTCCTCTAACCGGCTCATTAATGGTCCGATATGGATTTGTTCCGCAAACTTAACCTATGCGCACACCTAATGCAGGCACTCCATCAAACGGCAATAATTGACCAATTAGATTGTCATTAATATGTGATCATGTGGACCTGTTTGCTGTTTGGTAAGCATATAAATGACAGTCATCCTGTGCGTAATGCGAGCCTAAATGAATCCGGCGCTACTCGAGATAGAACTCCAAAGAGGTGACGGCGATGGCGACTGCACCCACATAAGGGCACCATCATTGAATGAATACGTCTATGTGAATCGCAAAAATGTGCACACTATAAATACCCAAATCATATGTGACGCCGACATGCTCATCACAAGTGTAGTGGCACGGTGGCCTGGCTCGACGCAGTACTCATCAATCCTGGCGCACAGCAGGGTAGGGGCTAGACTGGAGGCAGGCGCTGCGCGTGACGGCTGGCTTGTTGGTGTGTGCATAGCCAAGATATATTCTTTTTCTTCTTTACTTTAATCTTTATTAGCATTTTCCATCCATACAACGACAATACAATAAAACATAAAAACTTACAATAACAGCTTATGGGTACTTCCATCCATGCAGCTTTTTCCTCTTAATCAAATATTACAATTTCAATATTAGTGGTATCATCACACTTCCTTCTAGAATCCATCCATTTTTCCCATCTCCCTTCAAACTTTCCTTCCTGCATCCTCAATGCATGCGTGAACTTCTCCCTAACATAAATCTTCTCCACAACACCCAGCCACTGCTCCTTGGTTGGGGGTTCCACCTTATACCAAGCGCTCATTATTGTCTTTTTACTAGCAACCAATAGTACTTTCACTAGGTATCTGTCCCCTCCTTGTACATCATCCTGTGTTATGTTTGCCAAGATATATATTCAAAGCTGATAAGAATGAGAACCAGTCAAGACCCCACCACAAAATGAGGACCCAAGCCCTCAGCCCCCTCCCCGTCATGAGGGTTACCAGCGGGGCCAAAGGGCCCGCACTGAGGTCATGCGCCAGCTATGAAGACAAAGTCAGGTTCACATTGTTACCATTTTATTGTCTGTTGGTGGGTGACTGTGTGAGGTGTGTGAGTGCGTTTGTGAGTGCATGTGTGAGGTCCGTGAGTGTGGTAGTGAGTGACTGTGTGAGGTCCGTGACAGCATGTGTGGGAATGAAGTGCAGTGAGGATGTCCTGTTGGCTCTGGTGGTGTAATGTGGTGACCTCCACCAACTGCTGCACAACTGCCCCAATCCCTTCTGCCATGTCCCTCTGGGCCTCTAGGGTCATGAGCCTCCAGCACAGCGTCTGAGAGGAAGCCCAGCCCTCAGGGACCCTTGAGGCAGGGACGCTGGCAGCCGGAGGTGGAGGCGTGGGCGGTGGAGACGGAGACGGAGGCGCTGGAGATGGCACTGGAGGTGGAGGCCGGCGCGCTGGAGGTGGAGGCACTGGAGGTCGTGGCGCTGGAGGTGGAGGCTGCAACCGGCGGGGGCACGACCGTCAGGTCAAGGACCACTGCAGACTCCCCCTCCTCTGAGTCCCACCCCACGTCAGAGTCTGGAGAAACAATTTCAGTCATTTTCTTTGAGTTTGTCTGTTAACTTGATTATGCATTAAACATTTCATTGTGTAGCCATATTCAATTGATATGTTTTTCTGTTGGCAGCCAAATAAATGCTTAAGTGTGATTTACCGGGTGATTTAGATGAGAGTCTTAATTTCCAAGAGGGGAAAATGTTTAATGTGGTCTAACATTATGAAGTGATCATCTGTGTTATCGTTCCCTGTTTTTGGTCCTAAATCAATCATAGCCTACCACAGAATGTGTGGAATGTTTGCTTTCCTCACAGCCACATAATACAGCATGTCCGTGTAGCCTACGCCAAATACAGGATGCACGAAACGTACAGTAGGCTACCTAAACTGTAGGAGCAATCAGACAAATGTAGGCTCGTACAAATACCTTCCGAAGATGATTTTCTTTCCTCGCGTGGACCTCACCAACAAGCACATGCACCTCCGTCTCCGAAAAGTTTCTCTTCTTTCCGCGTTTTTCCATAAACGTAATTGTCTTGCCTTTTTTTCTCCACGCTATATTATGTCGGTTCCTTCCGGGGTATCCACGTTGTGCGCTGTCATAGTTTTGACCATATATGGTTGAATTTGGGCGTGGCGAGGGCGGAACACGAGGCGCGTGCACGTCCGCTGTCTTCTACGACACCGTCGGATTTTTCGTTGAGGAATCGGCGCAGCAGCGTGTACGCCATGTTTGACAGATCCGAAAAGCGTGTAGCCTAAATATTCTCGTCGTACGCGGCAGTTCGCCCTTTTCTCGTTTTCGTCGTACGCCCTCTTTTACACCTGAATTTACACGCTCTGGGGCCTCATATATCACCTCTGCCGTCACCTCTTTGGAGTTCTATCTCGGCCAGTAGGCCGAGTAGCGCCGGATTCATTTAGGCTCGCATTACGCACAGGAGGACTGTCATTTATATGCTTACCAAACAGCAAACAGGTCCACATGATCACATATTAATGATAATCTAATTGGTCAATTATTGCCGTTTGATGGAGTGCCTGCATTAGGTGTGCGCATAGGTTAAGTATGGGGAACAAATCCATATCGGACCATTAATGAGCCGGTTAGAGGACACGATCTTGCATTGCGATATATGTTTGTGCTGAATTGGGCTATTAGCCTACATGATTGTGCGTTCATAAACTTTCGCTCTTATTCTCTCCATCAAACATTGTAATTCACCGACGCACCACCTGCGTCGTCAGTTCCCCCTGTGTTCAAAAAGGGTGTAGAAACCCGTGTAAATCGGTACGACAAGTTGAGAGGTGTCCTACAAAAGCGCGTAGAAAGGCGACTAAATATCCGCCCTTTTGGCTTGATAGATCGCGCTGTGGGGGGGGGAAACTGCGTACGCCTGAAATCGCGGAAAAGACCGTGTAAAAGAAGGCGTACCTCAATGATAAATGAGGCCCCAGGGCTCTCTCTTCAACTGACTTTTACACTGGATTCTCTATTTAAAACAACACTATGGATATTATGTACATCATTTGCTACGAGACTGGACGGGCCTAGCCTCCTTTTCCTTTGAAAGGACCTTGTGTCATAGAGCAGTGCATCTTCTAAGGTTGTCAGGCAGTACTTGCGCACTGGTTTTGTTTGGGTGGAGCCCATCTGTTATTAGCAGGGAAGATATCACCAATAAGAGATCAGTTATTCGCAAAATCGAATCCAGTCGCTGTGCAGAGCTTTTGTAGCCAGGAGTGGAGGGCATAAAGTCTAGACCACTTCTCGCCTCCTCTCTGAAGGGTGGGGACTGAGGAGGGGGGCAGAAATTATGACTTTGAGAGCCGAGTCCAGAAGGGAGGAAAATAAATTAACATAGTTCGTTTTTTAAGGCGCCAGACTTGAGATCCATGATGTAATTTGTGCCAATGTTCAGAATGATGTTTTGGAGGCAGGGGTGATGGTAGGGAGCCTCCGGTGAAAGATCTGACTCCTCTAGGTTGATGGTTTGTCCTGGGGGGCCGCATTGCTCTCTGGTCCCCCCGTCCTGAGTGGTGCGGGGCTCCGCTCCCCTCTGACCCTTCTAAGCTGGGGTGTGTGAGAGTGTGTTGTGTGCCGTGGTGTGTGTGTGTGTGGGGGGGGGGGGGGGGGGGGGCTGGCTCTGAGGAAGGCCATGTCAACTGTGAGGCTCCTCCCACTGGGTCCTGCTACCTCACTGCTGGGGGGAGGGGGGGATATGAAGTGATATGATATTATGCCTTTTCTGCATCAATTTGTGGTGGAAATGTATTTATTTATGTAAAGGAAAACACAATTCAGGCACCAGGTAACATTGAAAAAATAATAGAATATAATGCAGAAAGGCTCATTCTGTATTGCTTTCAAATATTTATTATCCTGTAGATCATTAACATGCTCATACAAGCTGTACAGTAGGTAGGTAGGTGGCCTACAGTAGATAGGTAGTATAGGTAGGTAGATACTTTATTGATCCCCAGGGGAAAATTGCATGAACAAGTATATTATTCAGCTGGAAATGTCTTTATTTATGTAATGGAAAATACACAATTCAGGCACCAGGTGACATTTAAAAAATAATAGGATGTACAGTAATGCAGAAATGCTCTTATATTGCTTTCAAATATTTATTCTGTCATTTATTACAAAGCCTTATGAAATTGCACAGTATTTCAATGATTATTTTGTATCTAAGGTGGAAAACTTGAGAAGAAATATGAATGGTGGACAGGTGGTGTGTACTTAATTAACTGAAATGTCAGACATCATCATGAAGGATAAAGAATGTACATCTGAATTAAGGACCATGGAAACCAAAAGAGTGTTGGAAATGTTATTAGCTATTAAAACTGAAAAGCCATCAGGCTTAGATGGTAGCCTATAGATGGTAGGTTACTGAGAATTTCAGCACAGCAGATAGTAGTTGTAGTAACACACATTATTAATCAGAGTATAAAATGGGGAGTAGGCCCTCATCTTTGCCTCCTTCCAAGCCTAATTCCATTGCCTAAAAATGCAAAAGCAACGCTAACAGGTGCGAATAGCAGACCTGTAGGCATTTTGTCTGGATTAGCAAAATTAATGGAGAAAATTAAACTAAACTCAGATTCACAGCATGTTTACAGGGATGGCTATTCAACGTGCACGGCTCTAGCTCAAATTGTGGATAATTGTCTTAGGAACATGGATGAGAAAAAGGTGGTACTGTAGGGGTCAGTTTTATTAGACTTTAGTGCGGCATTCGACGGGATAGACCATGAAATGTTAGTAGATAAACTAAGAGCTTATAGTTTCAAGCAGTGGCGATTTTACATTAGGGGCAGGTGGGGCAGTGCCCCACCAGGTGGCGCTGTTGTGCAAGATGCATCTTAGCCTACAACTGTGTTTCGGAAAAATCTAATTTATAATTAATACAAAATAGTGATTCAGTGGTGAAAATAGCATGTATAAATATAATAAACCTGACTGACACTATATATAGTGCTGTTTTGCAGTAATTCCCTTTGTATGAGTGTGTCACAGACTGCTCTGACTCGGCAGAGGGGCACCTAAACGTTCTCCCCTACTGTTGCTATAGCGACAATGTGAGCGTGGTCGGGAGTAATGTGAAAAAATATCACGCAGATTTAATTGGGTGGAGGGGCAGAGAAGTCTCTTCCCCTACGAAATCTACCTGGCAACAGGTTTAGCCCGGGAATAATAAAACAACGTTGATCAAAGTTGAACTACTGGGTCATTGTCGATGTCGATCTACGTTAGCCAATGCTGCTAGCTAAAGTTTTGTAGAGATTAAAAGTGTTTTCAGGTGCAACAATGAATAGTGTAGATTATTTGTTGAATGTGCGGTTTAGTACATTGAAACTTGAAGAGAAACTGGAAATAAAACGTTTAGGGCCATACGACCAGAAGAATTGGTGCTGCTTCAGGCTGCAGATAAGGTAACCCGTACCTTCAAACAGGAATGGTTTGAGAAAAAGAAGTGGCTAACTGCTAGCACCTCGAAAAGTGCGCTGTTCTGTTTCCCTTGTATTCTTTTTGGTGGAGACTCTGTTTGGGCATCGTCTGGATTCAAAGACATCTGTCAGAAAGAACAGCGAAGCATGAAAGCTCTGCGTCCCATCTGAACTGTGCCATGAAGCTGGGTTTACTGGGGCAGCTCAACGTCCAGGCACAACTAGATGATGCGTTTCGCCGTTCCATCGCGGAGCACAACAAACAGACCGAGGAGAATCGGTAAAGTGCACTTTTATTAAACTGTGTGGGAAGTGTGAAATGGGTTTGCGTGGTCACGAGTCAGCGAACTCACTGAACCCAGGCATTTTTCGGTGCATTTTTGAGACGATGTGTGAGGGGGACTAATGTGGACAGTGCGCCTTCACTCTAGTAGACTATTTGGGAGTGATATACAGTAAGTGGAGTACTAATAGGTTATGCGTAGTGCCCAGGTCTGATGGGTGCACACCTGTCACTTTCAGAACCCTGGACCGGGCATGCGCTCTCTTATGGGTCTAATTAGCCTACTCTGCGTGTGTTAATGTGTCGTTATCTTTGTGTGTTGTAGCCTCTGCTCTGATGTACCTACCGTAGACTAATTGGCTACCTTCAGTTCTTGTGATGGTGACATAATATAAAACTGCCCCTCCAGAAATGCCATGCTAAAATCGCCACTGGTTTCAAGTCTGTAGCAAGTTATTTGTCAGGTAGAAAACAGAGAGTGTTCTTTAATGGGAGCCTATCGGATAGTAGAGATGTAAAATCTGGTGTACTACAAGGGAGCTCTCTAAGTCCATTATTATTTACCATTGGTCCTGAATAGGGCTAATTTGGCTACATACGCTGATGATACAACATTATATATGGCCTCATCTACTGTGGAGAAGCTATCAGAAGATCCTAATAAAGAGTTGCAGCAGGTATTGGAGTGGGTTAAGAAATATAAAATTGTGTTAAATATTTCAAAAACTAAGTAGCCTATATATTATTTGGAACTCAATTTATGTTACAGTAAAATCCTAAATTAAATTTAGCATTAGATAAAACAGAAATTGTACAAGTTGATCAAGCAAAATTACTTGGTGTAACGTTAGAAACCTGTCATGGTCTACACACATAAATTATATATTAAAGAAAAAGGGGAGAGGATTAGCAGTGATTAGGAGATGTGCTAATTATTTAACAGAGACATCGGTGGTGCAGGTTATACAAGCTCTGGTTTTGGCACATTTAGATTATTGTACAGCTGTGTGGTCAGGTGCTGCAAAAAGGCAGCTAAATTAGCACTTAAATGTAGGAATAGAACAAATGTAATAAAAATGCATAAGAGTCTTATTAATTTTTTAGAAATATTTGTGTGAAGAAGGAACCATATTATTTATATGAATCTATTAGTTATACAAGTGATAGACATGCGTATTTAACAAGACAGGTGGCATTAGAAGGTTTTACTATGCCAAAACCTAGGACAAATGCATTAAAGAGTACGGTGATGTATAGGGCAATGTCAGCGTGGAACTCCCTACCACCAGAAGTTATTAATTTGAGGGGACTATAATCCCATACAAGCACTGATTAAAGTCGCACAGTAATGGACGTTTGAGATCATCTAACTTCCGTAGTTTGATGTATTTCCGACGCAAACAAGCTATGAGGGTGGGACATAGTTTAGAGGAATTTGATTGGAACATTGACAAGTGGACGGGTTTTAAGAACTTTAGACAGATTCGATAGAGGGATTGAAATTTGTTGGTTTAATTGAGACCTTGTTGTAGGACTGATAATGAATTATTTTTGAGTTGGTATTGATGCTGTGAAGGAGTGAGGAGTGGTTCCTCTATTGATAAAGGAATTAGTTTTAATTAATTGTTAACTTGTTAATTTTTTATTGTATTTTAGTTTGTGTTTGTATGTAGAGTATGTATGTTTGTATGATTTGTATACTGTATTTGTTTGTATATTTGTATGATTTGTATATTTGTTTGTATTAGCCTATATGTAGACCCCAGTAAGAATACCTGTCACATTGGGTGATAGCTAATGAGGATCCGGAATAAACATTAAACATTCTCCTGTAGTATGATCATTTACATTCTCATATAAACATTAAGGTGTGTAGGTACAGTAGAAGGTAGGTAGGTAGGTACTGTATTGATCCCCAGGGGAAAATTGCATGAACTAGTATATTTAACTTCTATTCAGCTGATTGAGTACACAATCTAACAAATCTATGAAATCTAACATTATACAGTAGAAACCATCTGCATGAATCGTATAGCCTACAGTAGAAACCAGTTGCACACGTATGAATAAATAAATGAATGAATAAAGTCTATTGACTATAAAATACAATAAGTTGAAGGTTAGCTAGAAAAAGATAAAAGCAACTATTGCACTACAGCAACATTACATCTCGCTTGTTAAGGCCAGACAGAAAAGGGTTTGTAAATTCCCCAAATCCCCCTTTTTCCAGCTCAGTCAGGGCTCTGAAAACGTGTTGTACATAAATACACGGACAGTATGTCAGGGGCAGTGAGGGTCAGTAGCAAGCCCGATTTAATGCACGCTAATACGACGCAACGGCGTAAAGGGCCCACAGCCCGCTGTGGGCCCTTTCCGCTGCACAGTCCGCTACGGGCGTCCTGCGTTCCTTGGAGCGGACTCGAAGTGGCTCAAGTTCAAAGCTCCGCTAATATAAGCGCGATTCGATTGCCGATTTGATTGGCTCTGTGACTGGAGTATTTACATACCGTGATTTGATTAGCTGGTGATTTGACTGGCTGCTTGAGTGAAGTTTTGTGAGCGACTTCGACTTGAGAGACAACATAATATAGCCAAAGATGTCAATTGAAACTCAAAGAAAAGTGAAAGTTGGTCGACTAAACGTAAAAAAACTAAGAGGAAACACATTTACTGACAAAAATCCCAAAGTTAACGGGGTATTTCAAAGTAGCTGCAAGTGCTGGGCCTGAGGACGAAGACCCTGCGTCAACATTGGCCGATGAGTCGCCGGCAGTTAGAGCTGAGGAGACGGGCAACATCAGCCACAAGCAGGCTAGGCCTTTTGCACACCAGATATTTTGAGCTTGTAAACAAGAATGACAAGTTTAATTAATAAGGTTGATTAACGTTCTACTCCATTGTAACAGGGCCGTAATCAAAGCTATTAATTACACCGATGTAGGCTACGCCTACGATGGATGCCCTGTCAAAGTAGCTAGCTACCTGCCGGGCTATGCTCTATAGCTAGCATAGCTTTACTCGTTTTTGAAAATGTAGCGAAAGCTTTAGCTAAATTCAGCTGCTGCAATGCTTCATAAGAAATACCATTAAGATTAATAAGAAAGATGGACCTGTCTTCAGTATTTCCAAAGATGGATATAGCCTTAAGGATTTACTTAACTCTGCCTGTATCCAATGCCTCTCGAGAGCACTCCTTTTCAAAACTCAGACCTCAAAAACAGACTGCGCTCTACAATGGGACAAGAAAGACTCAACCACTTGACATTGATGTCTTTGGAAAATGACATTCTGAGAGCCCTTTACTGCTCTAATTAAGAACTTTGCCAGGCGTAAAGCCAGGAAGAAGCCTTTTTAAAGGTAAGAATGCATTGAATGCAAATCAAATTTAAACCTAAGGCATTATTAGCCTACCTGCGTGTTTCTATTGATCAGTAGGCTATCTTATGCTTGCTCTAATTGTGAGTGGACAGAATGATGCGTGCAGCCAGGTTGTATGTGATGAATAGGTTTTTGTTATTGATGCTCAGGGCTTGTGTTGGTGAGGGAGGGGGGTTAAAGGGAGCTTGCCTGCGTCATTAGTTCAGAGTGATGTTGGCGCTAGAGTGTGGATGTTGCTGGACCGGAGTGTGTGCGCCTGGCTTAAGAGTAGAATTGTAAATTTTGACTTATAAATATGAAACTTGGCTCAAATAATAAGCAAATTAATAATACAATATGCTGAGTTGCAGAGATTGTTACAATATAGTGAAATTCTTTGTGTGTGTTGGTAGCAGTGGCGGGGGTGGTGTTGCTGGTGGTGGTGAGGGTACTGTTACTGGGAGGGGGGGGGGGGGGCTAGGAAAATGCCTAGCCCCGGGGCCCATGGGTGTCTTAATGCGGGCCTGGTCAGTAGTACATGTCTCATTAACTATTCCATGACTGGTAACTCTAGGAACATGTTGTTTAATTGATGTTTCTGACCTGTTATTCCCAATTCTTGGTAATTGTATCACTTCGTTACCTGGTGGTGTGTAAGTGTTTGACTGACCTGCTTTATTTTTTCCCTCACTGACTTGAGCACTACAGCTAAAGAGGGTGAGAAACACTGGGATGAAGGTAATACCATGGAGGGCCCCAAAGGAAATGACCAGGAACATGATCTTAAAGAAGGTTCTGAAGATGTAGCTCTCAGCTGCAGCTAGCACCACCACACCTAAAATAGTAGACACAGCTCCCTGAATAATAGGATACCCCAAGTTGAAGATTGCATCTATTGCTTTTTTATCAGCTGTGGACTCTTTACTTGAGACAAAGTGATAAGAAATATGCGCAGAGAAGTCCACAGAGAAACCAATGCAGATGACCAGATTGATCATGGATACGGAGTCTAGATTAACATCCCATAATGCCATGAAACCAGAAACTCCCACTATGATAGAGGCAATGGCAAAGGTCACCCACAGAGAACATATGGGATTGGGAATCAACAAAAGGGAGATTACCAGCATGATGATAGTGGCCACGACAATGTTTTGGATGGTGTTACTAACAATGACTTCATACTGGTCATAGAAAATGAAAGCAGGATGGTAAACAAGCAGCGCCCCGGGACAGTGCTGAGCTGTCTCTCTGAACTTAATCAACATGTTTTTTTCATCTAGGGCCGTACGAATGTTGACTGTCTGAACAAACATTCTAGAGGCATATATCGCAGACACAGAAAAGTTCACATCTTGTCTAAAATCGTGTGTCATACTTGACAAACTGAAAAAATTTGGTAAATTATCAATGAACACTTTTTTGTCATTGAGATTCAGATTGGTTGCCTTTCCATAATTTAGATATTGATGAAGCCAAGATATAACCATATCTTTGGCAACCAATGGTTGATCATCAATGTTTAAATTCTCAAATTTTTGTAGACAAATATCCAGTTGCTCCCGGGCACTGACATCCCAATATTTGAACTCTGTGTCTGTCACAACAAGCATAACATTTGGTCCATACTCAGAAAAGTAGTCACGCTCATTATCGTAATAGCTACCGACATATGAGTCATCAGTTGCTAAATTTTTCAGATCGATGCCCTCTTCCATTTGGCAGCAACCATAAATGCTTATAGCCAAATACCCAGCATAAAGCAGCATCACAAATACTTTGGTTAATTTATTTGTCAGAAATGGCCCATAATAACGCTTGAAAAAGTTGTTAATTGGCATTAATTCTTCTTCCCTGGTCTGTTTATCATAAGCTCCCCCTACAGAACACAGATTATACTTATCAGAGTCAGGTTTTGGAACTGTCAGGCAAGTCAGCCAGTGTCTGTTGCTCGCCTCTCGTTGTCCATTCAGTGCCAAGAAGGCACCAAAGAAGGTTACATTGTATAAGTAACAGAACATAACAGCTGTGCCAGTGTACATACAGAAAGACTGTACTGAACCAAAGGGAGTTAGGAGACCTACGTAGAAAGCCAAGGCATTGGTCAGTGTGGTGATGGTGATGGAAACAGCTGCATCTTTGTATGTCTCTGCCATACGGTCCTCTAGAGAGATGTCAACTTTAGTATGCTGCCAGCAAGATATCATGATGAACATATCGTCAACACCAATTCCTTTAGAGAGAGTAAAAGTAAGTTTAGTAAATGTGGCCTTTGATCAAAAGCAAAATGATACAAACAAAGTAAAGAAAGCAATGTTGCATTGCAAATGATTTGTGAGTAAATGTATGTGTTATATGTTATGATTAATAAGACTCATAGTTTGGAAACTTACCCAGAATCAAGAACGGAGCTGTGGCCACAGTCATGGCGAAGGGCATTCCACAGTAGAGCAACAACCCAAAACTGGACAGCACGGCCATGCCAGCTGAGATGACACCAAAGGAAGCCACCCAGACCTTGTTCCTCACACAGTCCAACCTAGAACGACAAGCAGAAGAAACAACAATTCACATCCTTTTAACTGCACACTGCTTTTAGATTTTTTATTTGGCAATTTGTACCACAACCTCTCACAAGAGTAATTTTTTCATGAATATAATGTACAGCTGTGGTCAAAAGTTTACATATACTTGTAAACTACATGTCATGGCAGTCGTGGGTTTCCAATAATTTATACAACTCTGTTTTTCTTCAATAGAGTGATTGGAGCACATACGTCTTTGTCACAAAAATAATTTATGAAGTTTGGTTCTTTTATGAAATTATAATGGGTCTACTTAAAATGTGACCAAATCTGCTGGGTCAAAAATATACATACAGCAACAGGAATTATCAATTTTGGTGATGTAGAAAGTTGTGTGTCAATCAAATTAGCTTTGTGGTATGGCCTCATAACGTCTTATGAATTATTATGATCGACTACAGCTGGTGACTTCTCTGAGACCATTTAAATAGGGCATATTTGATACAATCATTAGACTCAGCCACAAACGCTACAATGGGAAAGTCAAAGGAGCTCAGCACGGATCTGGAAAAGGGGATCATTCACTTGAACAAGTCAGGAAAGTCACTTGGAGCCATTTCAATGCAGCTACAGGTCCCAAGATCAACTGTGCAAACAATTGTTTAAGTACTGTATAAAGTGCATGGCAAAATTGTGTCACTGCGAGCTATCACCTGCTGCTGAGAGAAAATTGGTCAGGTTGGTCAAGAGTCAACCGAGAACCACCAAAAAGCAGGTCTGCAATGAATTAGAAGCTGCTGGAACACAGGTGTCAGTGTCCACAGTCAAGCCTGTCGTGCAATAAGGAAGCCCTTGCTCTAGAAGTGGCACCTTAGGAGTAGTAAAGGGAAAATGCATGTTTAGCCCTGTTTTAAGGTTACTTATGATCATATACAATGGTTCAGATCAAAACGTTGACAAAATTAGCACTTTTGAGAAAGTCTGATAATTGCTCTACCACCGTTTTGGTCATACAATGGATGTGGGTGGGCACCTTGAAAAATCTTTCAAAAACATGTTAAACTCTCGATTTCAAAGACAAGAAGCTCACCGAGGTGTTAGTTGGCGTTCTGACATATAATTCGCCATAAAGTAAGATTCTAGTTCATCTGGAAGGGCTTTTTTTTAATATTAAGCATAGGACTATTTAGTCACAGCACATACGTGTGTAAACTTTCGCAAACTAGGTAGCCTAGCAACATAAACAATAATAATAGCTACCGTAAGTAGTTCCGCTTCCTGAATCCCCTCTGCGGATTGATTTACACATCTACAACGGTCGTAATGTACTGTATGCCATTTTATATTTAAAGGTGTAATATGTTATATGTGGATTAAAAGAAACGAAAGAAATATTTTTTTTCTAAAATAATACATCCATAGGGCTTTGTGAAGGCTGCAGAGTAAAAGTATTGCTTTTCCATAAAAAATGATATTTTGTCTGAAATTATTACATTATGAAATTTTGATGGCCCGACAATGACACTGTTGATATCATACCAGCCAATAGTATTACAGCGTTGGTACTGCACGCTGGGTTGCCAGGTACTATTCTAGCTTCACCACTGTGAGATTAGCAGTAGCCAGCAAACGTTATACCTCCATGAATTAGCAGCATTATCGATGTTGTTAGCATCAAGTGTATGTGCGACTATAAAACGGCAGCTTTTCCGTCCACTTCTGCTCACTCTTTTCAGCTAAACGTTTGGTAAAATGGTCGAGTTTTGTCGTCCTCCTTCTCCGCCTAAGCCCCGGCGAACCGTGCGATACGAATCTCAAAAGCTCAGTGACCGAAGAAGGAGAAAAAGTCGGATAAATATCGGCCAGCCTTTGCTCGTTGGATGGAGTTTATGGAGTTTCATGGGATAAAGTCGCATGGTGACATGGCTACTTTTCTACTAAACCGGTAAGCTAGCTAACTAGCTATCGTTATCTTTCTTGGAATCTGCATAGCCAGACCTAATGTTATCTCCACACTACAGCATCTAACGTAATTATTACATGGCACTCTGAAATACTTGATTGTGATTACTGTTGACTACTGAAATACGTTGTGTTGTTGCAGTTCTTATCTTTAGACACTAGATGGGGGAAATAATCCACATACTACATAGCCTATTATACCTTTAATAATACACTTCATAATATATGATAATCAATATATTACAATATGTTGAATAATACATATTCATGTTTCTCATATTTCTTATTGGAGAAACCCAATGGGTTGGGTTGGATCTTGGGCACAGTTGGGTGTTCCAACAGAACAATGACCTCAAACACACATCAAAAGTGGTAAAGGAATGGCTAAATCAAGCTAGAATTAAGGTTTTAGAATGACCTTCCCAAAGTCCTGACTTAAACCCCAACGAGAACATGTGGACAGTGCTGAAGAAACAAGTTCATGTCAGAAAGCCAAGAAATTTAGCTGAACTGTACCGATTCTGTCACCTAGTTTAGGTGAAAATGGTCAAAGGACATGTAACCAAATATTAGCATCACTGTACGTATATTCTTGACCCAGGACCAGCAGATTTGGTTACATTTTCAGAAGACCCATATAACTTTCATAAAAGTTTCACTTCTTCAACTTCAGGTTTTTTTGTGACAAAGTATGTGCTCCAATCACTCTATCACAGGAAAATAAGAGTTGAAGAAATTATTGGAAACCCAAGACTGCCATGACATACATGTTCTTTACAAGTGTATGTAAACTATTGACCACTGCTGTAGGTACAGTAGTTGTATATTAGGATCAGTGTCTAGTGGTGACTGAAGAAGTGGGTATAATGTCAGCGGATATAATGTCAGTGGGTATAATGTCAATTTACCTCTACCCCAGTGACAGTAAAGGGCGAGAGATAATGTTTTCGGTGACGTGTTTGTCCGTCCATTCGTTAGCAGGATTATGTAAAAACTACCAGACCGATTTTCATGAAACTCGGTGGAAGGGTGAAGCAGGGCGAACTTAGAAACCATTACATTTTGGAGTGGATGTGAATCACAGGGCGTGTCCACGAGCTGCCCAAACATGGCCAGCCATTCACCTCCATTCATTTTTTCGACTAGGATTATGCAAAAAAATACCAAATCTTTTTATGAAACTTGTGGTGGGATGTTGCATGGGCCAACTTAGAATCCAATCATATACAAATCATGGGTGGATCCACAAGCCATTTCTTGATTTGTCCATTCACCTCCATTAGTTTTTGGACCAGGATTACACAAAAACTACCATTCCGTTTTTTATGAAACTCAGTGGAGGGCTGTAGCATGGGCCATCCTAGAAACCATTACATTTTGAGCAGATTCGAATCACGGGGCAGGTCAACAAGCTGCCCAAACATGGATGGACATTCACCTGCATTCACTTTTTGGACTGTGGCTCAGGAGCAAAAAATCCCCCCCATTTATTGTCAATTCTCACCATGGGAAGGTCACAGAGATACCGGGTTTGAACTGGCATAACACTCTCGACCTAACAAATGCAGCAATACCAAATATGTCCTGATCATACGCACGTGTGCGCGCACAGAGACACGACATGCATTCATGGGTGGAGGTCTGTGCTCACAGAGCGCCATTTGTACTCTGATATTGCTTTTACAGTTTTTACATCAGTGGTGGATAAGTGTAGCCTATACTGTGTTTCTGTGGATAAATAAGTGAGCATATTTATACAGTACAAATATACCTCCGTCACCACACTACTGATGATGCTGCAATCAAATGTGCAGAATTTAAAAGAAAAGTACAGTAAACCATACCTCATACAAGATACGATTGAGAAGGTAATGGCCAGGGCATATGTCGCGGAGAAGAGTGGAATAATGGAGTCAGAATTTTTCTCAAATTCTTCTTGCCTTGACAGTGAAGTGAAATAAGAAATGGACACCTGCAATGATCAAGGAGAGATTAGATGTTTGTGATGATTGGATTCTGAAATTGAATCTGAAACTCAGCACAAGCTGAAGCACAACTAGCAATTCATCAAGACAGATTGATGAAAACAACCGTTTCGCGGCAGAAAATAGATTTAGAAACTGCATTCTAAGTGCCCCGACCACCGCCATTACATGGATATACTGGCTCGCGCTGGATTTTAAATTTCTTCTACATGCCTCCGAACTACACCAAAGTGATCTCGGTGAGTCAAACGTCTTATAATATGTCGTAAATAAGGTCCAGGTTGTCAAAAACGAGCATTGTCCTTTAAGGGTTGTAGGGGGCCTAAACCGCTATTAGTTCAATATAGCACTTATGACATTTCAAATGGCACACATTTCTCTTAAAAGTAGTTCTTACCTGTCCTCCTTTCATCTTAGAAGCGATGTTTATGAATTCTCTCAGCCACATGTTATTTGCGGTCTCGTTATCGTTCAAGAAATAGAAGAGTCTAACTGCGCGTGCGATCTCAATTTGCCCTGATGAGGTATTGAGCGTCACGCCACCGATTTCAGATGCCGTGAAAATACTGGCGTTGAATGGGTACGTTATAAATGTGCTCTCAGCCTCTCCTGGATTTTTCACAATATCAAAAATTGCATTAATCATACATTCCCCGCCTTTCTTTGCACAAAGGTCTTTGAAACTAAGTGTATCTACGGTAAAATCTCTGACGTGTTGATCTATTTGAGCTACATCTTCAAAAGCACGGTTTGTGAGGATATTTGTTGGGTTTGTCAAAATGAGAGACGCAAAGGTCCCTTCAGTGTACATTCTCAAACGAGAGAAATCAGTGGCATTGTATGGAAAGTTTGTTTTGACCACCAGTCTCTCCTCCTTAGCAGGTCCATTCATAGGTGTAAACTGTTCTTCGATGTCGTTTGCTTGTCTGTCTGCAAGGAAGTAGAATCCTCCGCCGAGACCAGCAGAAATGAACAAGGGAATTATCAAAAACCACCAGGGATGTCTTCCAACAAATTTGCCAAGCTTCTCAAAACCCTCGGCTAAAGGTTTTTCAATGCAGTTCGTATTGCACCTAGGCATTTTATAAATAGGCCTACTGTTTCAACTTGTAAAGGACGGTTTGAGAAAATCTATGCTGCTGAGACAACTTGCTTTGAAATTTCCATTCAGGTCCGATGGCAACTTCTCAAAACCCTTGGGTTTTCAGTGCATCCAGGCATTCCGTAGATACTTTTTCAACTTCAAAACCATATCTGAATGTGGCAGGATGACACTGTCTTCTTAAGAACGCCCATCACACCAGGAAGGCTTATTCCATGGAACAATGATGGTAGATACACATTTGGTTACACATTAACTCGTGTTATGGTTTCCTAGCAAGTTATAAAATAATTCACTGTCCATTTCCTTATAGCCTATAGGCCTATAAGGAAGGGTTAGCCTATGGAGTTAATACCCGATCGTAATTTCCACAGATCAATATACAGTTGTCATTCAATAACCACGATTCTAAGCACTGTTGATTTTGAAACATGCAATATCTAGAAGTATTTGAATTTATTGAGAGGATAGCCCCTTGAGATGTAGAATCTCACTTTTCGACTAATAGCCTAGTTTTACAAGGTGGCCTATGACAAATTACCCACAGCCCATTTCCTAGTTACAGTGAAGTTGTAAATAGCCTATAAAATATTATATTTCCTTTTATGTTTAAGCCTTTATGATGTTTGCGTTAGAACATTGATGGAGTGATTATTGAAAACGCTATCAGCTGGCGTTGCCTGTAGCAACGTAATCGAGTAGGCCAGGGCTACCCAGAAGTTCTCAGCTTCCATTAGCAACGGTAGCAATGGAGAACTGTCCGATTACCTACGCTATGGCTGAAAGCAACGCAGTTTGCGAAATATTGAACACTGCAAAACCACATATATATATATATATATATATATATAGGCTATATATATATAGGCTATAAATATTTAACGGCAGTGCAGGGTTGTTGTATAAAAGCAACACATTTATGCTTTATCGTATTGGCACGGCTGTGTAGCCTAGGCCTACTCCCATTCGTGTGTTAGCCTATTGCTCATAATATTACTTAGACTACTATAGCCTGATACGCCCATAAATGCAGGACATGTTTGGTATTGCTGCACCCGTTAGGTCGAGAGCGAGAGCCAGTCCAAACCCCATGTCTCTGATGTGACCTTCCCACGTCGAGATATCGTTTCAATCCCCCCAATTGAATGAATGGCTACACATTTTCGTTCCTGAGCATGTCCTAAAAATTAATGGAGGTGAATGGGCGGTCGTGTTTGGGTGATTTGGGCTTCGTTCAAAGTTTTGTTTTAATTTGTGGATCCACCCCGTGATTCCGATCAGCACCAAAATTCACCAGCCCATGCCAAGTTGGCCCATGCTACTCCACCGAGTTAATCAGTCTGGCAGTTTTTGCCTTGTGGATGAGGCGGAGTTAGGCTTAACAGAAAACATTGATGGTAAACTTCCATTAAGTTATATCCAATCTACTTGATTGTAATAGTATGTAGGCTATGCTACTGATTCAGAATGTTTTATAATAGGCTAGTGATTTAATTAATGTATGAAGTTAAAGTTTACTTTTCTGTCATTGCACATGAGCGCAAAAAAATTAAATGGAAATACCTAAAGTGTTTTTACACGTAGCCTACTAAACGTTTTTACGCATACACATGGCAAACAGTAAAATACATATAAAGTGCAGTGCCAAATATAAACAGTATGTCAATGTAATTTTACCATTCATACAAATCAATGTAGCACATAGTGCTTTACATAAAAAATCTTCCTTCCTGCTTTCTTGTGTGTCGTATTGCATTTTGTATGTCGCTCTTTCTTCCTTTTTATGTGTTATTTGTATTGTGAAGCGCTTTGTGCATTCGTGCTGTGAAAGGCGCTATATAAATAAAGTTTACTTACTGACTTACTTACTATAAAAAGAGATGGATAAAAACATAAATCATGTAGACACAATGAGAACAGATTAAAGAAGTATGATTATGACCTAGCCTGCTTAAAGCAAGCTATTTTTCCTGCTGCTAATGTTTTTATTTTTCCTGCTGCTAATGTTATGTTATATTCAATGTTGATGTCAAAGGCAGACATAAAAAGCTCCAATACACATTTATGTATTTGCCAAAGCATTATTAACATTCACATTTATGTGAATCTTATCTTCAATGTTTTTCATATAAAATATAGGCTAAAAGAATGTCACAATCTGAAAGAAGCTAAAATTATTCTTTCAGGTGAGGGGTTGGATAATTTTTGGAATATTCTTCTGGAAGGAAAGAACTGCACAGTGCCGATTCCAAATGAGAGGTTTAATAGTGCTCACTGGTACGATCCAGACAACAGCAAACCGGGGAAGACTCACACTATGAAAGCTGCTCTTATGGATGGGTTCGTATGAAGTCTCTTTGACCCTCACCATTTTTTCTAGCACCACAGTATGTTAAAATGACTAGTTTAATCACTGCAGTCAAGCCAGCCGTCAATTCGGAAATGCAAGTTATGTGGGCCGCAGTTTATTTCCTTTTGCGCATATACAGTAGCGTTTCTATCTTATATGCCACCCTGGGCGAAACCCATCATTCACAATCGGAAAGCCCGTTCATTTTACGTTTACAAAACGAAACTGAGTGCCATCTCACCGCTACGGCGCCCCCACCCCCCGGCCCCGTGCCGACGTAAAATGAACGGGCTTTCCGATTGTGAATGATAAAAACTGTCGGGGCGGGGGGGGGGGGGGGGGGGGTGGGTGACAGGCAATTCTGATTGACGTGCGATTTGTTGACGGGGGTGGGGGGGGCAAGGAGTTTTTTATTCTGCTCCTCTTGCCGCCCCCCCCCCCGAGATGTCGCCCTGGGCGCCTGCCCATGATGCTCATGCCTAAATACGCCACTGCGCATATACCAGCGTTATTTCACTTTTTTCCCCTTGCAGAACTGAATGAGGTTTGCCGCCGTAGCGTTCATTTGAGTCAACTAACTGGCCCAATACCAAACCAACCCATGTCCACTTCCACTCTACCACCGAGTGTCACTCCAAATTAAGTTTCACTCGCAGCTGTGGAGGGCACTCTCAATTGAGGGGGAAGGTGAATGGACAGACAATTGTGGGACGGACTACTCACGTCACCGGAAGGAAGCAGCCGTCACCATGGCATGTAGACCTATAGGTTATTTATGGGAAAAATGTTCATGATTTATATTTTATTTTATATATTTATAATAAAAATATAAATCAATATAATTAAATACATACATATATAATGAGAAATTATCCAATGTCCAAACGGAGACAAATTACATTACATAACAGGCTGATGCTTTTATCCAAAGCGACTTACAATAATTGCATTTAACATAGGAAAAGCCAACATGCTACTACTTGCCAGAGCTCACAAGTGCATCTCCTTTCTAAAACAAGTGACTAAGAGCATAATCTAGTGCTGAAGGCAAAGTGCAAGAATAGCAAACAAAAAATACAATAGGTGCTTAAGAGGATCGTGGTAGTACTTCTTGAAGAGATGAGTTTCAGCCTGTGGCGAAAGACAGGCAGTGACTCTCCTGTCCTGACGTCAGTGGGCAGTTCATTCCACCACTGCGGGGCCAGAACAGAAAAGATCTGTGACTGAGTGACAGGGCAACCAGTCGCCCCGAGGTAACAGAGCGTAGCGGTCGGAAGGGGGTATAGGGTTTGACAATGGCCTGGAGGTAGGAGGGAGCGGTTCCTTTCATTGCCCTGTAGGCTAGTATCCTAGTTTTTAACTGAAAATAAATAAATAAATAACTTACGCCCATGCCTCTTTGGCAGTATTATTTTTCTGTGTGAAGAGAAAAGTGTAGAAGTTATGTAGTACAGTGTAGGAAGACTGAACTTTATTTATATGCTGTTGACTGGTGTCCGTTGATGTTCTGACAAAAAGATCACCACAAAGTATGCTTCCGACCGATTATTAATCAATTAGCATAGAACTATTTTCACTCGCAGTACATACATTTGTAAACTTCTGCTTGAACTTTGGGAGGTCTTGACTGAGTTTGGAAGCTACCATAGAAGAAGAGCCGCTTCCGAGTCACAGGTCTACTGTAAACAACAACAAGTCGGGAAGCCTAGGATTGCTTTGCAGTTGGTATTTCATTGATAGTGTTCGGTAGAAGTGTTTGTTGATCAAAATAAATATGGGACGCGGATTAATCTAAACATCGCTAAACATCGCTTGTCAATACAAATCAATGGATATAATATGATCAATAAAACCTGATCGGAAGCATACTTTGTGGCGATTTTATCCCAGAACATCAACAGACACCAATGACCACTCAGTGAGTTTCCAGTCTTTGGATACGAGAGTTTATGGTGTTTTTCAGGGATTTTGTCTATGCACCTATGGATCTATTGAGTGTGTTAGCAACGATGGGCTATATCTCGAGAGTGCACCGTTTGACTAAACTATGATATCGGCCGTTGTATATGATCGTATATATGTAGTATAACATGGCTTATAATGCAAAATTCTGAACCTGTCCTTTAAATTTTGGAGCAGATCCGAATTGCGTGGCAGGTCCATGAGCCGCCCAAACACGGCCGGCCATTCACTGCCATTCATTTTTCACCACACAGATTTTCATGAAACTCAGTGGTGTTAGCTCTGAACCCGGACCCTGGACCCGTGTAGTTTAACGAAAATAGCTAACAATAGCAAAACACTCCAAAGCTAGCAACAGCTTAGGTCATACCCCTATGAAGGGCTAGGAACGTCTAAGCCCCGAGCGAAGGTTGCAGCGTGCTCTAGTAGAGGCTCCGCTAACAGGCAACAGGTGTGTTGAGTTGTTGAATGATTGCTGCTGCTGCCGAGCGGAGCTAGCCTCTCCGGCGGAAGGTGGAGTCCAGAGTCCGCATCCCCGGGGTGCGATCCTTGCTCGCCTTGCCACGCCTGATCCGTAGCCGCAGACCTGACCCAGAGCGACTCGACTTCCAGACCGGCCTCGAAGTCCGAGCCGGGCCCACAACAGGGGGAGCGGTGTACCATGGGTCAACTCAGAACACATTAAATTTTGGATTGGATCCAAATCATGGGGCGGGTCCACAAGCCGTTTCTTGGTTTGTTTGATTGTTAGCAGGATTACGCAAAAACTACCAGACCACGTTTCATGAAACTTGTTAGAGGAGTATACTGTAGCATGGGCCAGTTTAGAAACCATTCAATATTGGCATGCATAGAGCCATGAAATGCATTTGGGGTGGAGGTCTGTGCTCTCTGAATACCATTTCTAGTATGAGTATACAATAATAAAAAATGATCTTGTTTCTTTTTTATTCTCAGGTTCAATGAACTTGACAATAGGTTATTTGGCATCACTGATGCAGAGGCGGAACACATGGACCCCCAGCATAAAGTCCTGCTGCAGTGCACTTATAGGGCTCTGGAGAGCGCTGGTTTGCCAATGGAAAAGGCCAGTGGCAGTAGGACTTGAGTATTCCTGGGTATGTTACATTAACTGTTCAAATCCTTTCAAAGTAGCTTGCTTGTACAGTATAACACCTCTGTGTAATCCTCTTTGTTTCCTTATAGGGTTGATGAACAGAGACTATGAGCTGACAACAGGTCAACACAACCCAGTTTTGCTCAACCACTGGGCGGCCACTGGGAAAGCCATGAGCATCGCAGCCAACCGAATATCCTACACGTTCAACCTCACTGGTCCCTCCCTTGCCATAGACAGTGCCTGCTCCTCCTCTCTCGTGGCGCTGCACCTTGCCTGTCAAGCCCTGAGACAAGGTAGCATTCTAAACAGTACTGTATCCACTTAAAGATCAATCACCTACTGGTATCAGGGAGTGGTTGTCTAAATCCTCTACATCCTCCAAACGAATACCAAATAAGTAAATGATTCTCATCAAATTATTCTTTTTTTGTCTTATCATGTAAGTGCTGAACATTTTTTGGTTTACCAGGTGACTGTGAGATGGCTCTGTGTGGGGGTGTCAGTTGCCTCATAGAGCCAACAGTCTTTGTAGTTCTCAGCAAAGCAAAGATGATCTCACCTGAGGGCACCAGCAAACCCTTCTCCAGCAGAGCAGATGGCTACGGAAGAGGAGAGGGCTGTGGGATTGTCCTGCTGAAGCCACTGAAACAAGTGAGCTTTTTATTTGGTCTTTCCATTTCTTTTTGTACAGTATAATGGTGAAGAAGTATTCATGACACTTATACATACAGTATTCAACATTTTTGGTATCCTATTTCAGGCTTTACGAGACTGTGACTATGTATGGGGCATCATCAGCAAAACTGCAGTCAACCAAGATGGGCGCATGGTCACTCCAATCACCAGGCCATCCATGGTCCAGCAGGAGGAGCTGCTGCGCAGAATCTACTCCGAGTCTGACCTGTCAGATGTCCAGTACATAGAGGCTCATGGGACTGGAACCCCAGTCGGCGACCCTATTGAGGCAGAGAGCATCTCCAAGGTCATCGCCACAGCCAGACCTCCAGGTTCACAGACACTCTGCATGGGCTCTGTGAAAGGTAACATCGGACACACAGAATCTGCAGCAGGAGTGGCAGGGCTGATCAAGGTGCTTTTAATGATGAAACATGAAACCATTGTACCCTCTGTGTTCTACTCTGAGGACAGTGCCAGCATAGATGCCAAAGCTCTGAATGTGAAAATTCCCACAAAAGCAGAAAAGTGGGAACATGCTGCTTCTGTCAAAAAGGTTGCAGGGATCAATAACTTTTGTTTTGGGGGTACAAATGCCCACACCATCGTTAAACAGTATGACCAATCGGCTACCAGCACAGCTAAAGTTAAGCGGTCACATGGATATTTTGTCATCTCGGCAGCCTCTGAAAAATCACTCACCATGATGATGAAGGACACGATTAAACAGATAGGTGCAGAGAACAGAGTGGACCTACAAAACTTGACTTATACATCAGCATGCAGGAGAGGCCACTTGAAAAACAAATACAGGAAGGCTTTCACAACAACCTCTCTGCCTGATCTGAAAAGTCAGCTCAAATCTGCTCTTAACAAAAAGCTGACTGCTTCAAAGTTAGATCCAAGGTTGGTGTTTGTCTTCTGTGGCAATGGTGTCACGTACCAAGGCATGTGCAAACAGCTCCTGAGAGAGGAACCTGTGTTCAGAGAGATGGTCAGTGAGGTTGAGACTTTTTTTCAAAGATATCAAACTATGTCGATCATAGGCAAACTGGAAAGTGAGTCTAGTGTGAGTGATGACTTTTCAAGTCCAGAGGTTGTCCAGACACTCCTCTTTGCCATTCAGGTTGGCATTGCCAGCCTCTTGAAGCACTGGGGTGTTAAACCAGATGCCATTGTTGGACATTCTGTCGGCGAAGTCGCTGCTGCCCATTGTTCCGGTCTCTTGTCCCTTGCTGATGCAGTGAAGGTGATTTACTACCGCAGTACTTTGCAGTGTAAGGTCACAGGAGGGAAAATGCTTGTGGTCAGCAACATGCCTGTATCTGAGGTTAAGAAATTCCTTCCAGATTACTCTGCATGGCTGCATACAACAGCCCCGAGTCCTGCACCCTCTCAGGTGACGCAGATGCTGTAGACAGTCTCCATCAGAAGCTAAGCAGCTCAGACAAGAATAAGAAGCTGTTCATCCATGCCCTGGCGGTTCCTGCTGCTTACCACAGCCATATGATGGACCCCATCCTGTCTCAAGTAGAGAACAGTATTGGATCATTGCAGGGGAATGAGACAGAGACTGAATTGTTCTCAACAGTGACAGGGAAGGAAGTAAAGCATCCATACTTCAGCACAGGAGAATACTGGGCCAGGAACATCAGAGAGCCTGTGGCATTTGAGCAGGCAGTGATATCATCAGCCAAGGAGAAGAAAAATGTGGTCTTTGTAGAGATAGGCCCTAGAAGGGCTTTACAAAGGAACATCATGGAGACTCTTGGAAATGACACCACAGTTCTTTCCTCTGTGCAACCAGATAAAGACCATGAGACAATACTGTCTGTTGTATCCAAACGGTTTGAGCTGGGAGTCCAGGTAGACTGGGACCAGTTCTACAGAGGATGTGAGACACCACCAACGCCTTTCCCAAGGTACTATTTTGATTGTGTGAAGAAAGACATCACCTTTGAAGCAGCACAGAAAGGTACCTCGAGTAGCCACCCTGTACTAGCTCAGACAGGAAATGATGGTAGAACCTTCAGCTGTGACCTGTCCTCAACCTCGGTGTCTTACCTGCAAGATCATAGAAACAATGATGTCGCTATCGTCCCTGGTGCCTTGTATGCTGAACTGGGTCTTGCTGCATTCATGGCCAGTGCCAAACCAAAGGTTCCACTCAACACATTGCAACTCAGTGTTAGCTTTCAGAGTCCATTTCTCCTAACACCACATTCTCCTGAGATGAGTGTGAAACTGGTCCCCACTGGAAATGAGACAAAGTTCATGATACAGTCCCCAACTGCAACCTATGCATCAGGAAGCATAACATATGAGCCAAGGAGGTTGGCTGAGGAACAGTACATATCTTTAGACGCCGTTTACAAGCGATGCACATCAATCACAAATACTGAGGAGTTTTACGATTACCTCAGTTTGAGAGGGTTTCAGTACGGCTCTGTTTTCAGAAACAAGGGGAATGTGCACTATGGGGAGGATCTGATGGAGGCCATCTCTGCTGTGACTGTCCCTAAGGATTTGTTGCCTCAGTTGCACGATTTCTGCATTCACCCTGTAGTGCTAGACTACTTACTTCAACTGACCCTTGTCACAGTTTCAAACACATTCATGGCCAGGCCTGGCTTTCCTGTTGAAATTGGCAGTTTGACTGTGCATGCACCATTGCAGCCTGAGATGGTTCTCTACTTGAGAGCTTCCAATGTTGAAGCTGACCATTTTGAAGTGTCCGGCTGCTTCACAGACAAGGCTGGTTGGGTCTTGGTTGAGCTTATGCATGTGATAGTCAAATACCTAGGGAGTCAGTCTCTTGTTGTTGAAGAATACTTCTTTCACAATGAATTCCAAGCCATTTCAACTGATAGTCATCCCACCCACTCTCCCACAGCACTGGTCTTCGCTGACCAATTAGGAGTCACCAAAGCCATGCAAAAGCATTTGAACCCAACATCAAAATACATCTCTCTCGTGCATGCCAATGACCTTTTGAGCCATGGATTCAAGTCATTGCTGTCGAAGTTCAATATTTCAGAGGTGGGCAGCAGGTTTGAAGAAATTTTGTTCATATGGGGTTTTGAAAATGTCACCTCTCACAAAACTGAGCCTGTCTTGCAGAGCATGGTTAGCTGCTGTGAGATGTTCCGACAAATAGTGTTGGAGCTGAAAGCCATGGAATTTAAGAATTCCATCAGAGTGATAACCTACCGCTCAGCAGAGATCACAATGGACCACATCAGCCCTGGCTTCGTCCTGTCAGGAATGACTAGATCATGTGCTGCAGAGATGGCAGATCTCTCATTTCAGCTGATTGACATCAACTCTGTCTCCACTAAGGACATCAGAGCTCTGACTCAGGTCTTAAGCTCATATCCATGCAGACAGTATCCAGAATTGGTGGTGAAAGATGGTCAGGTACTACAACCGTGCATTGTCCATACGCCCCATGAAAACATACTCACACAGGGGAATGTTCACTCCTCAAAGTCTCCACAGTATGTCCTCCAAACTGCTGACCCATACAGAATGATCAGCTTGTCTGCCATTCCTTGTGATGATGACAACAACCCTATCCAAGAGAAATCAGTTCAGATTCAGCTCAATAAGATGTGTGTTCATACATCAGACTACTGCCCTGTCAGTGTCTCTGATCTGAAATTTGGCCAGACAATGTATTGGAACAAACAGACTTCTCAGAACCACACGCTTCTGGCTCTAGACTTCAGTGGTACTGTCACTGCTCTAGGGAAAGATGTCAAACTGAAAGTTGGGGATCAGATTGTCTCTTGTTATCCTGTAGTTGCCACCTCCAATATTGTAATATTATTGGAATAATATTGTCTGCTAAATGACTGTAATGTAATGTAATTCCTGAAGGAGCGTGCTACAAAACAAAGAGGTTCCCATTTCTGAGTGAGATTCCATGTGTCTCCTACTTTGTGCTGGCATGGGAGATCTTGCATCGGGTGTTACCTAAAGTAAAAAAACAGAAAAAGATGGGTATAATCTCCTCTGTTCCTGACTCAGTGTTGGTGAGAGTATTAGCTTGCACTGCCAAAAAGTCACAATGGAATGCCATGGTTCTGCCACAAATGAGTGATCAGCTTCAGAACGTGAATAAGTTTGATGCACTCATTCTTTTTCCACCGTTTGACAAAGCTCAGTTTGCAACAGCTTGCAGTGTTTCAGGTGTGACACACATTGTTGGTGTTTATGAGAACCAAGAGCAGTCCTCCATCTCACAAAATGTCTTCAGGGATGGCAATGACAATGTTTGCATTCACACACTTGATTTCTAGCAGCAAATGGCCTGATGGTGATGGAGGTAGGGGAAATCCTTGAGAGCTTGGAACAAGGCCTCCTGCTGAACAGGCCACAGCAGGCTGTTTGCAAGTTCAGCCTCAAAAACCTGAGTCAACATGTATTCATGCAAAATGCCTCCCTTCGCATGCGTTTAGGTGCACTGGTAGAGGAGGGACTCAAAAAAGGGAAATCGGTAGAAGCTAGAGATAACCAAACTACTGAATCCAAGTCTCCAAGTGAATATGTCATGTCAGTGCTCAAGGAAATAATGGGATTTGAGAACGATGAGCTGAATGATGATTCCTCTCTCTCTGCGTTGGGGATAGATTCAATGCTGGCCATGACGCTGCAGAATGTGATCTTTCAAGACAGGGGTGTGAATGTTCCCCTGGTTACATTGCTGGATCCCAATAGCACACTGACTACCTTGGTGAAAATCCTGAGGGAGAGTGACAACATAGAAGTGACTGACCTGTTTACTGCACTGTAGAGATTGATTTAGATTAAATTAAATTACACTATTATCAGTCGGAATATAGGTTTTTGATTACACAGTGTAGTTTTTTTGGTAATATTTTTTTACGATTGTAGTTTAATGGTATTTCAACATTTGTAAATAGTATTAAAATAAGTGTTTTCTTGTATTGAGCTACTAGATTACATGAGGCAGAATGTGTATATTTCTCCTGAGAAATGTATGTCCTGATACATTTCCTTGTGACCACTATTATATTTTGTATCTTCCTTTTTTCCCTGACATTTCATTGTGATATTACTGTATGTGCATACTGTACATGATGTAGTTGATAATACTTTTGTCAACTGCTCAATACTACTCCTGATATAGTCTGCATCCTTCTTGTGAAGCACCATCTCTCTTGAGTATATTTTTTGTGACATTTCATTGTGATATTACTGTACATCATGTAGGCTAGTTGGTAGTTGTCGACTCAATAATACTTGTATTACACTCTGCAGCCTTTGATGCTAGAAAATGGAATGAAAGACATTGGTCATTGTGTAACAGATGTTGATGATGTCTATATGTTCAGATCAATAAACAAAATTAATTTCTGCATTTTGTCTGTGATTTCTACTGGCAACTGTGCAACATGCAGGCGGGATGCGTCTAAAGGCGCTATGCTATGTGAGTTAAATTAATTCCACTGAAAGGAATAGCTTTGGTTACTTGGACATCCAATATTAATACAATGTACAATCTATCTATCTATCTATCTATCTATCTATCTATCTATTGAAGTAGGCAAAACTTCAC
Source organism: Borostomias antarcticus (assembly GCF_949987555.1). Lineage (NCBI taxonomy): Eukaryota > Metazoa > Chordata > Actinopteri > Stomiiformes > Stomiidae > Borostomias > Borostomias antarcticus. Next base: position 8,248,276 of record NC_140242.1, on the reverse strand, counting down.
CTTTTTGTTGTTTTCCATATAAACACAGTATTGCTAGCCTGCCACAGTAGAGAGGGACTGAACTCTGATAACCTCTAGGCCTAGACACTGTATAAATACACACACAGCCTTGATTCCAATAGGAGTGCTCCTGGATGCATCTACAGCTGACCAGTGATTTTTTGTAAGGAGTAGGCTAAGCAGTCAACAACAGGTGTGGGATTGCTCAACAAGACATTAGCAACGGTCTAATCTTGACCTGGCTGATTGACAAATGGCCATATTGAGCACGATTACAGCCTTCTACCATAACCTGATATGTCACATGTCACCTCCACCCCCTGGCAAAATGTATTTAAGACAGCCCCATACTGTTGGGTTAGCTTTTAGCCCCTTAGCCGTTAGCATCTTTAGCTGGCTAGCCTTTAGCTTCAATCAATCAATCAATCAATCAAAGCTTTATTTGTATAGCGCATTTCATACCCAGAGGCAACACAATGCGCTTTACAGAGAACAAGGGAGGTGGGCATACGACCCACTCTCTACATCAGCGTGTTAGCATGCTAATCCCAACAGCCGTGTCCGTCATGCCGCATACCTCTGTGCTACTTCCACTCTGCTACGACAACACTCTGTACGGTAACCATGTCATATGATTGTACTCTGCCTAGTTTTGTATCTAGGCTATTGACTGTAACCCTATATGCTTATTGTTTATGAATAAATGTCTACGTCAATAGACGTCTGTTTTATCCACCTGTCTTTATCTGAAATTCGATACACATCACTATCTATCATATTGAAGCACACCACGGCATATCATTCAAAATACCATATTTAATGCTCCCCAAACAACTAGTGTATCCTGACCTAAGACACATTGAGAAGTAACTTCAAAAAGATACAGACTTTGTGTGGCACTTCTGTTTGGCCATTGGTCAGACTGATACCCAAATGCAAAGGGTTTTATGGTGACCATTCTGTCCGAGCTTTATTTCCATATGTCCACATGCAAGGAAGTAGAAGCCAAAATAAGATTAGAATGTCACTTCATCAAGTAATTTGGCTGTTTCACTCACCCATGTGGTTGACAAAGCATCACAGCTGTTGGGAAATGCTCATTTAGTTGATACATCTCCACTACATAGACGTTTCTTAGGTACACTTAAAGGAATAGTAAAGGGAAAATGCATGTTTAGCCCTGTTTTAAGGTTACTTATGATCATATACAATGATTCAGATCAAAACGTTGACAAAATTCGCATTTTAGAGAAAGTTGATGATTGCTCTACCACCGTTTTGGTCATACAATGGATGTGGATGGGCATCTTGGAAAATCATTAAAAAACATGTTAAACTCGATTTCAAAGACAAGAAACTCACCTAGGTGTTAGTTGGCGTTCTGGCATATAATTCGCCATAAAGTAAGATTCTAGTTCATCTGGAAAGGCTTTTTAAAAATATTTAGCATCGAACTATTTACTCGCAGCACATACGTGTGTAAACGCTTTAACTGATTCCGATATTGCGCAATGCCTTGATCTCGCGGTAGGCGACGTCCGTGGATTCCGCTCAGCTTCCTTATATGAAAAGCTAGCCGCAACAACAAGACAGGGCTGAGTTTCCCAGAGGCATTGTAGCGCTACGTTCATCGTAAGCTACGGCGTTCATCGTAGCACTACGATGCCTCTTGGAAACTCAGCAGGCTCGTGCGAAGCATTTGTTTGGGATCTCTACAATGACACGCTATTGTGCCGTTGCCAATTGTGGCAAAATCCGTTAATCTGTAACTTGTCATAGACTTCCCTACAACGATCCCGCAAGATTGAAGTTGTGGCTAGAATCTCTTTACTTGGACGTAAACACACCCGTGGATATTCTTCGGGTCTTAGATTACCGTGTGTGCGCTTTACATTTTGAGGACAAATGTTATAAGCCTAGGCTATTCTCGAAGAAATCTCCCAAAAGGGTCTTCCTCAAACGTGATGCTGTTCCAACTTTAAATAGAGGAACGACAGAAGACGAACGAGTGGAAGAACTTGAGGTAAGTTCTTATTGCCAGCTGTGTGTGTGTGTGTGCGCCCGTGTGTGTGTGTGTGTGTTGAAGCATAATAATAATAATAATCCCTTTGCTAAGACTAACTTTAGAAAAATAGAATTGTAAGAAGTGGTCTTACAGCATGGAATTATCAAAACTGTAGCTCGGACCAGGAAGTTACAGAATTAATTGACTTCTACTTTCAAATTGTACAGTATGGCTAGCTGGACATAATTTATAAAGCATCATATAATACAGTTTATGATATACATACTGTAGACATGATTATGACTTGTTTGTTTCAAAGATTTAAAAGGGGACATTTGGGCTTTGCACTTCCCCACATACAGTATTTTATGATCCCCATTCCTTTATAACCTTTAACCACTTGGATTTTTATTTTCACTTGTTCCTCCTACGCACAAGGAAGTAATTGCCTAAATGACAGACTTCATTTCGCTCTGAATTGTGTTCTCTGTGTCACTAGTTCGCTAGACCCATGTTAAGGAATTGCCTAGAATGGGATTCAAAGCAATGTTTTTCTGAGCTTGCCTGTTTGCGAGACAGGGCTCTATCCCGCTATACCTCCTAAAAGCTAGCAATTCCATGACGCAGTTAGACGGTATTTATACTAGGGGAGTGAGTTTCACTACTCAACGACTACTCTAGCCTCGTCGTTACACCAGCACTTGCTTATGTGTGATCCAATTTTAACCTCCGCCCCAGCGACAAATTACAGTAGGGCGAGAGGTAATGTTTATTAGGTAATGTCGTGTGTGTTGGTTGGTTGGTTATTTTAATTTTATTTTGATATTTTTATCGGTCTTCTACGACGCCCCTCTGGTGACATAGAAAGAAAAAATATATATTGTGGCCACGTTTTACTAGGTCATGCAGTCGAAATACTATTACGTGGGCACGAGATACAAGTTTTGGTTAACTCGTTTCCACGATTTGGTTAACTTGTGACCATGAAATATTAATTCATGCGCACAATACATTAATTCATTCCCACGTTCTGGTTAAATCGTGGGCACGAAATATTAATATTAATAACCGGGCTCATAATAGAGGATTAGATAAAATTCTAACCAATTTCAAAATCGGTTGCATCACACATAAGGAGAATGTTAACAGATGTTCTTCTTACGAATCTCAAACAAACCCACACTACAAGATTTGAAAATAACGGCTCATCACACACTACAGGATATTATTGTGTCCGAGGCATGGATGTATTAATAGAAGGAGGGAGCAAAGAACCACTGCCTCGCTGTGGTAGTGACGTAATAATCTAAATATCAAACATATTTGATATAATATGTCATTGCTTTGTATGGCTTCATTATTAGTAAGAGGCAACTTATCCGTAGTCTATATTGGCTACATTAGGTCTCTTCCGTCGTCAATACTCTGGCCTGCAAATCGCCATTGACTTCATAGTTGATTGAGATATCAAACATATTTGATATGATTGGGGCCGCCCTGATTGGTCTGCGGGCCGATCGGGAGGTCTAAGATTTGATCTGTAAAGCCCTCACATTACAAGATAATATGGGCCGAACATCGGCAACGACCAATGTTCCAGACCAAACTTCTCAGATTGTCGGGAGGGTGAATTGGGGATAAATCAGCCCAAAAATCATCTAGTGTGAGCCTGGCATTAATGCAGATTCTTTGCACCCTCAGGACACAATAATATCCTGTAATGTGTGATGAGCTGTTATTTTCAAATCTTGTGGTGTGTGTTTGTTTGAGATTCGCTAGAAGAACATCTATTAACATTCTCCTAAATGTGTGATGCAACCCGATTTCAAAATCGGTTAGGATTTTATCTTTAATCCTCTAGTGTGAGCCCGGTTATTAATCTTAATATTTCGTGCCCACCAAAGTGTGGGAATTAATATATCATGCACACAAATTAATATTTTGTGGCCACGAGTCAACCAAATCGTGGGAACGAGTTAACCAAAACGTGGAAACTAATTGTATCTCGTGCCCAGGCAATAGCATTTAGAGCGCACACAATAGTATAGTCCTCTGTCCTCTATGGCTGCATAAAGTTTTGGCTGGTTTATATATGTTTTTTTTACCAGCCCATAAAAAATTATATATAGCTTCATTATATCTCCATAATACCTTGCGTGAATTTGAATGAAATTGTTTGCCATAATGTCATCCAACTGTGGAGTGAGCTTGATACCCAGGTATGATAAACCATATGGCTGCCATACAAATTGCCAGCCCTGCCTAACTCTAGGTGGACAAAGTCTTGATAGAGGCATTGCCTCACACTTTGACCAGTTTATTTTATACCCTGATACGCCTGAAAGAGTCGATCAAGGTGAGAACGTGAGGCACAGTTGTTGCGGGGTTTCTAGACAGTAATAAATATAATCTGTGTATAGAAGTAGTTTATGTTCCATACTATGTTGTTATTTTGCCTGATAGCAACTGCCTGTGGTTCAAGTACCAGTGCAAAAATTAAGGGCAATAATGGGCAGCGCTGTCTCGTCCCTCTATGAAGCTGAAAAGGGGGGGATATCCTGCCATTTGTTACCACAGATTCTGTAGGGTTGTAATATAGTAATTTGACCAATTTAATAAACGGTGAACCAAGCCCAAATCTTTCCAGTGTTTAAAAAAGGTACGTCCATTCCACACTATTGAATGCTTTCTCAGCATCAAGTGAAAAAACTACAGTTATATCCGTCCTCCCCTGGAGATTTCCCACTTTGTAGATCCCCAATAGACATGTCAGTGAGGTTCATGGATGTATTATATAAACTGGATACAGCCACTCCATTCACTGGCCGCTATCAACAATGAAGCCCTATTGAACCGCGCCATCTTGGCAAAATTTGTAGTCATTTGACTATTTCCGGTTACTTTTGACTTGCGCAGTTGTGCTTTTCTGGCCTTCCGGTTACTTTTGACTTGCGCAGTTGAGCTTCTCTGGCCGACGCGCGTCCACGAAAAAGTTCACATTTTTTAATGAAAATGACCACAAGACAACCTCCTGTGCATAGTTGAAATGGTAGTGGGATACGGTGATAAACTGGAGTGATCATTTGACAGCAATTATTAGCCTTTTCCAGGAATGGACAGAAATGGGATATTTTTAGAATAACAGGAATTTATTCACATACAATGTAAAGGAGTTGATGTGTAGCATGAAGATGAAACGATACACTGAGTTTGGGTGTTTTCAGTCAACGTTGGCGTTGACCGCTTCCAGCTATCGAATGGCCGACTGGTGTAAGATGGATAGCCTAACGTTAGAGAGATAAATGTAGGCTATGGTTATGTTAATAAAGCTAACAATGATGTTGTAACATGCATGCAGCACTGCCGATCTGATCTGAACGATTGATTCATTATTACCATGGATCGGTATTGGGATTGATCAAGGGCGAGTGTGAAATAGCAGCCATGAACTCAGCGGGTTTTCCGAGATGCGGTAGCCGCGGCCAGAGCTCCTGCTGGCGGGGAGTGAAGCTCTTCAACTCGCCTGTCACTGGCTCCCTGGAGGAATTTAGCCTGGCTGCAATAACGTTATCGCGAACGGAATGAATACCATCTACTAGCAAACAAAACATGTTCAATTATATTTAACTTGTTAAAACTAAGATGCCAGGATCAAAAAATAATTTCTCCAATTGATATATTTGACAAAAACAGGTTAATATGCAAGCCGGTTTTCATTGCTAAATCAAAGCGGGGAGAGCCGGGAACGCGCGTCTACATTTCAGAGAAATGTGAACTTTTTCGTGGACGCGCGTCGGCCAGAGAAGCTCAACTGCGCAAGTCAAAAGTAACCGGAAATAGCCAAGTGACTACAAATCTAGCCAAGATGGCGCGGTTCAATAGGCCTTCACTTTAGATTTCGATTCCTGGGGGCTTGGTGAGGTTACACCACTTTAGCATCGCATGTTAATTTCCCATAGACTTCAGAGAATTCAGTCATGAACCCAGCTAATAATTCATCAGAGGAATTGTGATGATAGAAGCCAAAAGTCCATATGGTATCAACCTTGTTTAAAGAAAATCACGTTTTATTTGCGGTAGCATTGAGAAATACTACACTACCCACAATCCTCAAATGGAAATGTGTACACGGTCAACGGTTGGGCGCAGGCTACTGTGATTGAGTGATTGATGTTTTTCATTCATTTTTGATCTAAGAACATTAACAAGTGTTCTAGCTCACAAATTACTTGCAGGAGACTTTTAATACTAGCAAGTTCAGATTTGTCTGTGTCATCGAGTACTAGACCATCGTCTTGCACGTCCATCTCATCGTCAATCATTAAGTACATTTTCTGCTTTCTAGCTTTTCGAGGTGCCATTTGCTCGCGAAACTATTTATAACTACTTTAGCTAACTTTGATCCAGTTTGTTGGCTTTATAATGGGGATAAAGTAACTCAATTAATCAGAGTAAAAGGCTGTGCGGTCATTACGGTCTCTCGTTTCACCGGAAGTCGCACCCCCTGGTTGGTTGGTTCTTTAGGAGGATTAAGCAAAAACTACTGGAGCGATTTTCATGAAACTCCGCGGAGGGGTGTAGCATGGGCCAACTTAAACCCCATTTAATTTTGGAGCGGATCCGAATCAAGGGGCGGATCCATTAATTAAAACAAATTTTTGAGTGAAGCCATCTCCCTGTGTGGGGGCGCTAGAGACACAGGGTTTGGACTGGGGTGTCCGGGGGGAGACCCCACACCGGCTGAGACCTGCGGGGGGCACCACAGAGCCGCCCTTTCATCTCCATTAATTTTAAAGACTTTTTAGGAGCGAAAAATTCCTCCCATTCATTGTCAATGGGAGGATTTCAATGGTCTAATCTCGAGGTGGGAACAGCCAAGAAATGCATTCATGGGCAGAGGTCTGTGCTCTCTGAGCACCATTTCTAGTTTGACATGTGGCAGTTATCATCAGAGGTATCAGTGCAATGTAAGATGTTGCACCTTGTGCTTTCTTGTCCGTGAAGAAGTGTTCTGTTTTTAATGGCAATTCAACCTTATCTTAACCACTCTGACTTTATTTCCCCCTGTCCCTATGCACAAGGAAGTCATTGTCTAAATGACCACTTCCTTATATCATCTGAGCTTTTACATTTGACAGTTATATTGACAATGAATAAGATTTACAAGAAATCTGGACACATATCGACCAGTATTGTGTTAAATGTTCTAGAAGTCCATTACAAATTGTATTTTTAAATAGGTTTGGAACTATTGCCAATTGTATTATTGCGTTACCTGTGGGAACATACAAAGAGACTACAAATTTGTGGGATTTTGTTGCTTTGTGATGTTAAATTGATATGATAAAAAAAAAAGTTAAAGTGTATTTTACTTGATTTCTTATCTTTATCTTCTTTTATTGTTATTCTTCCATCTTATTTTTCCTGCTTTTTGTGCATTTTATGTCTATTTTATTTGAAGTACTCCATAAATGTAAATTCTCTGTTGTAAAGCACTTGGAGCTGCCTTTGTTTGTATGAAAGGAGTTATACAAATAAAGTATAGTTATTAATTTATTATTTATTAAACAAATAAAATAAAGCAGTTTTATTATTACTATTCATATTATTATCAACAGAAGCACTGCAATGCAACAGAAGCAACTCGATCACTTGAACCAACACCTGACAACACCCTGTCTATATGATAGACAATAACAATTGCCTCTTGCCTGTACAATAGGTAATAACAACTGACTGTACAACAGTATACTTGAATTTCAATAGTTGCACCACCTATATTACTTCCATGATTGGATGGAATAAGTAGATGCTCTATTTGATAGACTGCTAGACTATGGACGGTAATTTGCCAGATTGGGAACCTTATAATATCTAGCTGTCTACCTAAGAGTGGAATGAGGAATTGATCAGTGCTGTTAAGATATTGTAAGGACAAGTGATAACAATAATTCCAATGTACCCAGTACCTGTACTTGTTACATAATACTAAATAAACATTCTATTCTATTTCTATTCTATTTGTAAGGGATAATGAACGAGGGGCGGGTCTTTGTGCTGTTTAAATGACCAGCCGAGAAGGTCATTACCTCCGCGGAGGTCATCTAAACAGCACAAAGACCCGCCCCTCGTTCATTATCCCTCTTATACAACGGCCTTTCAACAGAAAACATAATTCTGAGAACAAAATACATCTATTGCTGATATAAGCTTTGAAAAGTTGATAATTCATGGTTAGTTATACAATTTCCATAACCAGTAACTTTTATAGTCCCTCTCCACCCAAATCTAACGCTATGACGTTATCACTCGTCCAGACCCAGGAAGCAGTCTCATTTTATTAGTAGGCTAATTGTTGTATTGTTCTGCTGTTGCATTGTTTTGCTATTCTGTTGCTATTTGTTCACCGCTGTTTTATCTTGGGCAAGCTTGGAAACGCAGTGGTTTCTATAGCAACCACTATATCATGTTTGGGATGCTACGGCTCTTGTTTGGGTCAGTTGTATCTTGAACTGCGCATTGATTTAGAACATGTTTGATGCCGGGCGTATATACCGGGCATTGTGGATAAATAATGTATGCCTCTCGAATGCGTCTTGGCCAATCACAATCGAGTATTCACACAAGCCGTTGTATAATAAGCATCAATGCAGTGTAAGATATTGCACCTTGTGCTGTCCTGGCCATGGAGAAGTGGGTTAGAATCATGTATGCTGGCCATTGCATGCGCCTTCATCACATGAAACTTCAAAATATCACCAAGCCGATGAGAGCAGGTTAGACAGAATCAATCTCTTCCCAAAACACAACAGGCAGAGCAAGATGGCGATCGGTGCTGATGGTCAACTGTGCAGTCGTGATGCAATTCACTTTACTACTCACGATATACATATCAAAGCCATCTGCTGTTTTTCCATAGGGGCATATAATAACCCCAGCATTGTTGATGAGGATGTTCAGCTGTGTCTCCTCTACAGAAAAGAAGACAAAATATATAAATATCATTAATGTGGTACACAGTTCATCCAAGTTTAAACTCAAGCAGATAGGCTAATCAATGGAAATATCAACAGATGCTGAGCTGCTGGCTAAGTAGGCCTAATGTGTTTTGTCATGCCACACACTCATACCCTTGTTGATGACTTCTGCAAACTCCTTGATTGACTTTGTGTCTGCCAAATCAAGTTTCAAGATTATAACATTTTGGTTGCCAGAGCCTTCTTTGACTTCTTCCATGGCCGCCGCTGCTTTCTCCATGTCTCTGCAGGCCATGATGACCCTGCCCCCTATTGAGACATAGTGAAGGGGGAAATGGCTCTAGTAAAAATATTTGTATTACTATTATTTTGACAAGAATCACACTGAGGGACATACTATATCAACCTTGAACTGATGGTTCCACCTAGTGGCACATGATAATATAGCTACAATTGGATGCTTTGTTTCCAGGACTATGGGGGAGATGAGCACCACCCCTCTCATCACCCAAAGTTATCTTCAATCTATAGCTCAACACCAGATATTGATTTATTCTCATTAATAGGTTTGTAGGTCTACTGTAGAAAAAAAACAGGTCTAGTACCTACCAGGGTAGGAATTTCACCATTTTAGGTTGCCGTATGAAAAATGTACAGACTCTTTTCACTTAAAAACCTCTTTTGATGAAGACATCAGGAACACATTAGATATGTCTATGTACAGTAGGCTACAAGTGTTAGAAAGGGGAATACCCCTCTTTACAGTGCAATACTATAGGGATCAGTGCATCAGTAGTACAGTTGTACGTTTGTAACCATAGTGACTGACCTCTCATGGCAGACAGGCCTCAACACTGACTACACTGACCTCCTCCCCCCTGCACCTCCTCCCCCCGAACTCACATCCTGTCATTGTCACAACAACAAGCCCATCTCCTGGAGTGACACAGAGGTGGTCGGAGTCTTTTGAACACTCTGCGGGATCTTGACACACACACTTGGTGGCTGATTCTGAAATGAAAAATTTGAATTACAGGGTCAAGTCACACACACACACACAACCACAGAAAAGTAAGGTAGTCAAACACAGTGAGGTCTAAAATAGGATACTCCACTCGATACATATCTTCCCCTCACCCTAACCCGGGTCCGTATCCTTTTCCTACCCCCCACCCTACCCTAACCCCTGCCTCTATCTGGGCCCAGGCACGCACACACACAGACACACATCAGTGTTTGCCACACCTCTCCCTTGCTCTTAGCCTTTCTTGCTCTGAAAATGTAGTTTGATGTAATGTATTGCTCTATATATGGCTCTGTGTGCTACTAACCCTGTTCTGCCTCCCCTCTCCCTAGTGCCTCTCTCTCTCCCTCCTATCTTCTAACCAGGTCCAGTGGATGCCCCACTGTCACCAGCAGACCACCCTGAGTCCGATAAATACCCCTGTGTCTGCTGCAGATGTCGTCGCAAATTAGTTAACACACACACACGTACACACAGACATACAACAGTCCACTTCCGGCCTTAGGCCTGGGCCCAGTACCCCCTTCCCCTCACCCTAACCCAGGTCCGTATCCTCTTCCTACCCCCACCCTAACCCTGACCCCTGCCTCTACCTGGACCCAGGCACACTCACACACACACTGACATACACCAGTCCTGGGCTCAGATCCCCTTCCCCTCACCCTAACCCGGGTCCATATCCTTTTCCTACCCCGATCCTACCCCTGACCCCTGCCTCTATCTGGGCCCAGGCACATTCATGCACACACAGACATACACCAGTGTTTGCCATGCCTCTCCTATGATGTTATTAGCCTCTCTTACTCTGAAAATGTAATTTAATGTTATTTATTGCTCAATAAATGTTCTTAGCCGGTAGACAAACATACTCCAGGAGCTTGCTCGATCGCCTCGTTGAGAGGGGTCAGGGAAGAATTTTTACAGCTCACTTATCTGGCCCCCGGGTGATTACTGTTTTTTTGCTTCCCTCTGGAATATGTAGGGGTGGGATGTCTGCCCACCTCCCTTGTTCTCTGTTAAGCGCATTGTGTTGCCTCTGGGTATGAAATGCGCTATATAAATAAAGCTTTGATTGATTGATTGATTGATTGATAACTACAGCACACAGGGTCCCATTCTGGCCCTCCTTTTGTGCTATACAGTATTGGTTTACCTTGAGCATGTGGGAACCTTTTCTGGGGCCCAGACCACAGACATACTGGAACAGACTCTGGGTGTAGGGGTGGGATATGGCTTGGTTCACATCCATACCCACCTCATTGACCCGGTTGATGAACTTCAGGCATGTGTTTGACCATTGGAATGAAGTACATTTCAGTCATGAAAGTTCCCCTTATAGCCAGAGAAAATGGATGAAATAAAACAGCAATTTTGCGATTACCTAGTTATTTTTAATGTGCACATGAGCCAGCAGTCAACTTGTAGTTGATATGACTCGGTATTATTAGCTATGATATTATTATGGTATTAGAATAAAATCAATGACAATATCCCTGGTCACCACATCACTTCATGCAAGTAACATTAACGGTAATGTTACATAAACAATAAATTAATATTGAGATGAAGGACCAATAATAAAGAAAACGACAGAGTTTGGCTAACGTGGAACACAAACAGAAGTTTTGAAATTAGCGTGCAAACTTGCGTTAGCCATTGAGAGAGTTGTGGACCAACTTGAAAGTATATCATTATTAAAACATCAGGCATTCATGATACAACAATTAATGACCACTATTATGTTAATATTTACCTGTAAACGGGTCACCGATGCTGGTGAAGCTTTGTGGTTCACTTTGTGGTGAACATAGCAATAGCAATAGAATTAATTATTCCTGGGGCCTCATTTATCATTGAGGTAGGCTACGCCTTCTTTTACACGGTCTTTTCCGCGATTTCAGGCGTACGCCATCCCCCCCCCCACAGCGAAATCTATCAAGCTGAAAGGGCGAAAATTTAGTCGCCTTTCTACGCGCTTTTGTAGGACACCTCTCAAGTAGCCGTACCGATTTACACGGTTTTCTACACCCTTTTTGAACACAGGGGGAACTGGCGACGTAGGTGGTGAAAGTTTGAGTGAAAGTTTATGAACGCACAATCATGTAGGCTAATAGCACAATTCAGCACAAACATATATCGCAATGCAAGATCGTGTCCTCTAACCGGCTCATTAATGGTCCGATATGGATTTGTTCCCCAAACTTAACCTATGCGCACACCTAATGCAGGCACTCCATCAAACGGCAATAATTGACCAATTAGATTGTCATTAATATGTGATCATGTGGACCTGTTTGCTGTTTGGTAAGCATATAAATGACAGTCATCCTGTGCGTAATGCGAGCCTAAATGAATCCGGCGCTACTCGAGATAGAACTCCAAAGAGGTGACGGCGATGGCGACTGCACCCACATAAGGGCACCATCATTGAATGAATACGTCTATGTGAATCGCAAAAATGTGCACACTATAAATACCCAAATCATATGTGACGCTGACATGCTCATCACAAGTGTAGTGGCACGGTGGCCTGGCTCCACGCATGACTCATCCATCCTGGCGCACAGCAGGGTAGGGGCTAGACTGGAGGCAGGCGCTGCGCGTGACGGCTGGCTTGTTGGTGTGTGCATAGCCAAGATATATTCTTTTTCTTCTTTACTTTAATCTTTATTAGCATTTTCCATCCATACAACGACAATACAATAAAACATAAAAACTTACAATAACAGCTTATGGGTACTTCCATCCATGCAGCTTTTTCCTCTTAATCAAATATTACAATTTCAATATTAGTGGTATCATCACACTTCCTTCTAGAATCCATCCATTTTTCCCATCTCCCTTCAAACTTTCCTTCCTGCATCCTCAATGCATGCGTGAACTTCTCCCTAACATAAATCTTCTCCACAACACCCAGCCACTGCTCCTTGGTTGGGGGTTCCACCTCAAGCGCTCATTATTGTCTTTTTACTAGCAACCAATAGTACTTTCACTAGGTATCTGTCCCCTCCTTGTACATCATCCTGTGTTATGTTTGCCAAGATATATATTCAAAGCTGATAAGAATGAGAACCAGTCAAGACCCCACCACAAAATGAGGACCCAAGCTGGCAGCCGGAGGTGGAGGCGTGGGCGGTGGATACGGAGACGGAGGCGCTGGAGATGGCACTGGAGGTGGAGGCCGGCGCGCTGGAGGTGGAGGCACTGGAGGTCGTGGCGCTGGAGGTGGAGGCTGCAACCGGCGGGGGCACGACCGTCAGGTCAAGGACCACTGCAGACTCCCCCTCCTCTGAGTCCCACCCCACGTCAGAGTCTGGAGAAACAATTTCAGTCATTAGGGGCCAGGCAGCGTAGCTGCCGGAACCCTATTGTATTTGCCTATATTATTATTATTATTATTCTCCTTCCACTGAAGTCTAACTTCCCGTGGACAAAAAATCACCAAAATTTGCACATAGCTCCAGTACTATACCCAAAGTCCTCAACCTGCATTGTAGGTCAAAAAACCTGAAGGTGGCGCTACAGCAACAGTCTAAAGTTTAAAACTTTAAAAAATCATAACAAATCAGCCATAGGTGCCATCACTGTAAAACCACCACGTGAATGTAGTCCCAAGTGAGACAAAACTTTCATACGCTTTGAGCTTGCAGGAATTTTGAAGTCCATCACTCTGATTTCTTCATAAACTGTAAAACCTATCAAACATATCTCCTCCCACATTTTTTGTTCAATTGACACCAAATTTAATATACTGTATCTACAGACTGTCCTTACCAAAGGATCCTCACAGATTTTTGAAATATGAAAAATTGAGCCCATAGCACATCAAAAAGTTTCACTGTTAACAGTTTTGTATACAGTTCCAATAATTCTCGCCAAATCAATGTCTGATCATCCTCATAAAAAGTGACAACATTGGCCACATATCCAAGATGTAGTATGATTTTTTTCAGAATTTTATCTCAAAAATTGAATTTTTAAAAATATGTTTAATTCTGTCCTCTGAAACCAACACTTCATACAGAGAAAACTACGTTACCCACAATCCAACGCAAGCTCCACGAATCTGAGACATCGCTGTTGGCAACCCTACCCAACCCCCGCCGAGGATTACAATGACTAAATCGATTGATTGGCAACTGACTGAGTACACAGCTGAAGTTAATGTTCAATTATGAAAAAAAATCTAACAAAACCTGTAACCCACATTTTTCAATCAATTAACACTAAAGTTGCTACACTGGATCTTCAAACTGTCATTCACAAACTCATTGACCAGATTATTGAATTATCAAAATTGATCTTACAATGCATCAAAATGTTTTACTTATTATTATTATTCTCCATCTTCCACTCGAGTCTAACTTCCTGTGGACAAAAAATCACCAAAATTTGCACATAGCTCCAGTACTATACCCAAAGTCCTCAACCTGCATTGTAGGTCAATAAAGCTGAAGGTGGCGCTACAGCAACAGTCTAAAGTTTAAAACTTTAAAAAATCATAACAAATCAGCCATAGGTGCTATCACTGTAAAACCACCACGTGAATGTAGTCCCAAGTGAGACAAAACTTTCATACACTGACCTTGCAGGAATTTTGATTATTAGTGTGAATGCTTTAGAGCATTCACACTATTGTTATCCAGTTCTTTATTTTTTTTACTTCTTCTTCCGTACGTTTTTTGGCTCTCTGTAGCTCCTTCATACTTTGAGCCACTTAAACCATTCAAGTATCAAAATGTTCAGCTTGTTAAGGACATGCGCGGAATATTTTCAGATTTTTTATACCTTTTATACTTTTTAAAATATTCAACTTTTTCAACAATTTTTTTGAATGGAAGTCAATGGGGGAGTTTTGAAATCTTCTTCAGCCTTCAGCTCCTTCATACTTTGCGCTACAGAAACCATTCAATTATCAAAATGTTCAGCTTGTTAAGGTCTTTATGGGATATATTTCAGATTTTTAATAACTTTCATAATTTTTAAAATATTCAGCTTTTTTCAACATTTTTTTATAATGGAAGTCTATGGGCAGACCTTGAAACCCCTCATCAGCTTTGAAACCTATCTCCTCCTTCATTTTTTGTGCTAGAAACCTCCTTCAAAGTTTAAAATGTTCAGGACCTTTATGTGAGTAAACTAACCATTCAGATTTTTGAAATTCCTTATAGTTTTTATGTAATTTAAGTTTGTTTGGGACCCTTTTTAACATTGAAGTGGATGTGTGGAATGTTCAGTTTCTAGAGTGTAGCAGCTCGTATTTTGAAAACATCTACACGTTTTGTAAACTGCTGTTGCTCCTACAGTTTTAACAGCTCATACACATATTCTACATTAAAACGTTCACACAACTGTGCTGATTCGTACAATCTAAGTCTCTAAGCCGTGTGACTTATAGTTTTTGCTCTATGACGTTTCGTTCGGCAACTGCGCTCCTCATTGAAACGTATTGGCCCACACTCTGACTTTTGAGCTGCTCATTTTGCATTTTTACACTTTTTCTAACTCGTCGCCATGGCTACAGTTTTTAAGCTACACGGACAATTATATATACAAATGTTCAGCATTTTCTCAGGATTCATAGGGTGTCAATATCTAGGCTGTGACCTTCATACTTTTTGAGGGAGAGCTGTCTGAAGCCGGCATGCCTTTCCATTGAAGTGAATGAGAGGATGCTCACAGTGTCAGTTGAGATTTGAATTTGGGGACACGCGCAGGCTCTCTGTACAGGCACCCTTTTATGACTACTGTGGCAGCATTCATATTCCTTTCTTCCATCCTTCCATCCTTCCTTCCTTCCATCCTTCCTTCCTTTCATCCATCCTTCTTTCCTTCCTTCCTTCCTTACTTATATTCAAAGAAATATTCAGAATGACACTTTTTCAGGCTGTAAACTCATATTAATATATTTTCTCCTCTTTCAGCTATTGAACTCAATAAAACTATGAGTTATGATGAGTGGTCTAATCCAATTTTGAGTGTAGTACTAGCAGTACTTATAACAAACACCTACTGCTTTTCACTACTACTGCTTCTAACCTCAACTTCCATACAACACCTCCACATCTACTGCTCGGCCCCGGAGTGGGCTATAGACACATGGTGGGATGAGGGGTGCATGGGGATGGCCTGGCAATCACTGACCTGCCCCCAACAACCTCTGACCTGAGGGGGCGGAATCTTGCCACCACGCCACTATCCACGCCACCGTCCCAACATCTCAGACCCTGAGTTGGCTAAAGATGCAGTTTTCACGGTTGGGTGCATGTGGGTGGCCCGGGGAGCAGTACACTCTCCTCGACCAGCTCTGACCTGAGGGGGCGGAGTCTCGTCTCCACGCCACTATCCACGCCACTGTCCCCACATCTCAGCCCCTGTGGTCACAGGGTCATTGCCGGTGGGGGCAGGTGGGAGGCCCAGAGCAGCGTACACTGTCCAAGACCGGCTCGGACCCAAGGGGGCGGAGTCTCGCCATCATGCCACTAATACGCCACGCACCTCACAACACAGCCTCTGAGGCAGCTAGAGACACACGGTCTTCACTGGTGAAGGCAGGTGGGTAACCCGGTGCGGTCTACACTGTCCACGACTGGCTCTGACCCGAGGGGGCGGAGTCTCGCCACCACGCCACTACCACGCCTCGGACCTCACAACACAGCCTCTGAGGTGGCTAGAGACACACGGTCGTCACTGGTGAAGGCAGGTGGGTAGTCCGGTGCGGTCTACACTGTCCACGACTGGCTCTGACCCGAGGGGGCGGAGTCTCGCCACCACGCCACTACCACGCCTCGGACCTCACAACACAGCCTCTGAGGTGGCTAGAGACACACGGTCGTCACTGGTGAAGGCAGGTGGGTAGTCCGGTGCGGCCTACACTGTCCACAACCGGCTCTGACCCGAGGGGGCGGAGTCTCGCAATCACGCCACTATCCACGCCACAGACCTCACAACACAGCCTCTGAGGTGGCTAGAGACACACGGTCTTCACTGGTGAAGACAGGTCGGCACGGCCTACACTGGCCATTACCGGCTCTGACGCGAGGGGGCGGAGTCTCTTCACCACACCACTGAACATGCCACGGACAACACAACTCAGACCGGGTTAGAGACACATGGTCTTCACGGGTGGGTGAAGGTCACTGTACTGTCCCCGACATGTTGTGACCCAAGGAGGGGGAGTCTCGCCACCACGCCACTATCTACACCACAGACCCCACAACTCGGCCCCTGAGTGAGCTAGAGACACACGTCCTTCACTAAGGAGATTACCCGGAGGTCAAAGCCCCTGACCAACGGTGACCAAGGCGGCGGAGTCTTTCCACCACGCCACTATCCACGCCATGGACCACAGAACTCAGCCCATGTGGGCTAGAGACACACGGCCTTCACCATCTGGTGCATAGAGATTGCCCAGAGATCACTGTACTGTCACCGACAGGCTTCCAAGCTCTTAAGCTATACATTCCATCATTTATTCCATCTTTCAGATTTGACAGTATTACTCTATTGCTCATCTTTCAAGCTAAAGGCTCAGTTCAAGGCTTAAACTACTCAGGTTGAAAAATTTAAAAGTATTTAAGTTCTTAGCTTCTTTAGGTTATGCAGTTCCAATTCTGCCAGTTTCACATTTCAGCTAAGCTTCCAGGTTTTCCAGCCTACAAGCTTTTTAGCAATATATTCCATCATTTATTCCATGTTCCAGCTTTGACAGTATTACCGTTTATCTTCCAGCTTTTATAGCAATGTATTTAAGTTTTTAGCTTCTTTAGGCAATGCAATTCAGCTTCCAATTCTGCCAGTTTCACATTTCAGCTTCCAGGTTTTTCAGCTTCCAATCTTTTTAGCTATACATTCCATCATTACAGTGTAACAGTTTATCTTCCAGCTTTTGTAGCAATGTATTTAAGTTCTTAGCTTCTTTATGTAATGCACTTCAGCTTCCAATTCTGCCAGTTTCACAGTTCAGCTAAGCTTCAAGGTTTTTCAGCTTCCAGGCTTTTCAGCTTCCAGGATTTTCAACCATTCAGGTGTGATGCATTTGACATTTCAGATTTTTCACATTCATGCATTTTCAGCAATGCTTTTGCTATTCCGTTCAGCTGCTCAGCATTCACACGCATTTTCTGCAGGAAATGCAATTTTCTAGTTAGTGTGAATGCTTTAGAGCATTCACACTATTGTTATCCAGTTCTTTATTTTTTTTACTTCTTCTTCCGTACGTTTTTTGGCTCTCTGTAGCTCCTTCATACTTTGAGCCACTTAAACCATTCAAGTATCAAAATGTTCAGCTTGTTAAGGACATGCGCGGAATACTTTCAGATTTTTTATACCTTTTATACTTTTTAAAATATTCAACTTTTTCAACAATTTTTTTGAATGGAAGTCTATGGGGGAGTTTTGAAACATTCTTCAGCCTTCAACTCCTTCATACTTTGAGCTACAGAAACCATTCAACTATCAAAATGTTCAGCTTGTTAAGGTCTTTATGGGATATCTTTCAGATTTTTAATATATTTTATACTTTTCAAAATATTCCGATTTTCTCAAACAAAATTTACAATGGAAGTCTATGGCAGACCTTGAAACCCCTTGTCAGCTTTGAAACCTATCTCCTCCTTCATTTTTTGTGCTAGAAACCTCCTTCAAAGTTTAAAATGTTCAGGACCTTTAGCTGAGTAAAGGATCTATTCAGATTTTTGAAATTCCTTGTAGTTTTTATGTAATTTAAGTTTGTTTTGGACCTTTTTTAACATTGAAGTGGATGTGTGGAATGTTCAGTATTTAGAGTGTGGCAGCCTGTGTTTTGAAAACATCTACACGTTTTGTAAACTGCTGTCGCACCTACAGTTTTAACAGCTCATACACATATTCTACATTAAAACGTTCACACAACTGTGCTGATTCGTACAATGTAAGTATCTACGCCGTGTGACTTATAGTTTTCTCTTCATGACAATTTGTTCGGCAACTGCGCTCTCCATTGAAACGTATGGGCCCACACTCTGACTTTTGAGCTGCTGATTTTGCATTTTAACCCTTTTTCTAACTCGTTGCCATGCCTACAGTTTTTAAGCTACACGGACAATTATACATACAAATGTTCAGCAAGTTCTCAGGATTCCTACGGTGTCAATAGCTAAGCTGTAGCCTTTATACTTTTTGAGAGAGACCTGTCTGAAGCCGGCATGCCTTTCCATTGAAGTGAATGAGAGGATGCTCAGTGTCAGTTGAGATTTGAATTTGGGGACACGCGCAGGCTCTCTGTACAGGCACCCTTTTATGACTACTGTGGTAGCATTCATATTCCTTCCTTCCATCCTTCCTTCCTTCCTTCCTTCCTTCCTTCCTTCCTTCCTACCTTCCTTATATTCAAAGAAATATTCAGAATGACACTTTTTCAGGCTGTAAACTCATATTAATACCTTTTCTACTCTTTCAGCTATTGCACTCAATAAAACTATGAGTTATGATGAGTGGTTAAATACATTTTCAGTGTAGTACTACAGTAGCTGTACTTATAACAAACACACTGCTTCTCACTGCACCTGCTTCTCACTTCAACTCCTATACAAAACCTCCACAGCTACTGTTCGGCCACGGAGTGGGCTATAGACACACGGTCTCTAATGAGGGGTGCATGGGGATGGCCTGGCGGTCACAGACCTGCTCCTGACTTGCTCTGACCCGAGGGGATGGAGTCTCGCCATCACGCCATTATCTACGCCACGGTCCCCACATCTCAGCCCCTGAGTTGGCTAAAGACACACTGGAGAATGTGGGTGGCCCAGAGAGCAGTACACTGTCCTCGACCGGCTCTGAACCCAGGGGGCGGAGTCTCACCATCACGCCACTACCACGCCTCGGAACTCACAACACAGCCTCTGAGGTGGCTAGAGACACACGGTCTTCACTGGTAAAGCAGGTGGGTAGCCCGGTGCGGCCTACACTGTCCACAACCGGCTCTGACCCGAGGGGGCGGAGTCTCGCCACCACGTCACTATCCACAACACAGACAGCACAACTAAGACCCTGAGTGAGCTACAGACAGACGGTCTTCACTGGTGGTTGCAGGGAGATTGCCCGGTCGTCACTGCACTGCCCGCGACCTGCTCTGACCCGAGGGGGCGGAGTCTCACCATCACGCCACTACCTCGCCACGGACCTCACAACACAGCCTCTGAGGTGGCTAGAGACACACGGTCTTCACTGGTGAAGGCAAGTGGGTAGCCTGGTGCGGCCTACACTGTCCACAACTGGCTGTGACCCGAGGGGGCGGAGTCCCGTCACCACGTCACTATCCACAACACAGACACCACAACTAAGACCCTGAGTGAGCTACAGACACACGGTCTTCACTGTTGGGTGTATGGAGATTGCCCGGATGTCATTGCACTGCCCCCGACCTGCTCTGACTGGAGGGGCCGGAGTCTCGCTATCACGCCACTATCCACGCCACGGACCTCACAACACAGCCTCTGAGGTGGCTAGAGACACACGGTCTTCACTGGTGAAGGCAGGTGGGTAGCCCGGCACGGCCTACACTGTCCAAGACCGGCTATGACCTAAGAAGGCGGAGTCTCGCCACCACGCCACTATCCACGCCACAGACACCACAACTAAGACCCTGAGTGAGCTACAGACACACAGTCTTCACTGGTGGGTGCAGGGAGATTGCCCGTATTTCAGTGCACTGCCCCCGACCGGCTCGACCCGAGAGGGCGGAGTCTCGCCACCATGCCACTACCACGCCTCAGACCTCACAACACAGCCTTTGAGGTGGCTAGAGACACACGGTCTTCACTGGTGAAGGCAGGTGGGTAGCCCGGTGCGGACTACACTGTCCACAACTGGCTGTGACCCGAGGGGGCGGAGTCCCGTCACCACGTCACTATCCACAACACAGACACCACAACTAAGACCCTGAGTGAGCTACAGACACACGGTCTTCACTGTTGGGTGTATGGAGATTGCCCGGATGTCATTGCACTGCCCCCGACCTGCTCTGACTGGAGGGGCCGGAGTCTCGCTATCACGCCACTATCCACGCCACGGACCTCACAACACAGCCTCTGAGGTGGCTAGAGACACACGGTCTTCACTGGAGGTTGCATGGAGATTGCCAAGAGGTCACTGTACTGTCCCCGACGGGTTGTGACCCAAGGAGGTGGAGTCTTGCGACCACGCCACTATCCACGCCATGGGCCACAGAACTCAGCCCATGTGGGCTAGAAACACACGGTCTTCACCATCTGGTGCATAGAGATTGCCCAGAGATCACTGTACTGTCCCCGACAGGCTTCCAAGCTTTTAAGCTATACATTCCATCATTTATTCCATCTTTCAGCTTTGACAGTATTACTCTATTGCTCATCTTTCAAGCTAAAAGCTCAGTTCAAGGCTTAAACTACTCAGGTTGAAAAGTTTAAAAGTATTTAAGTTCTTAGCTTCATTAGGTAATGCAGTTCCAATTCTGCCAGTTTCACATTTCAGCTAAGCTTACAGGTTTTCCAGCCTACAAGCTTTTTATCAATACATTCCATCATTTATTCCATGTTTCAGCTTTGACAGTATTACAGTTTATCTTCCAGCTTTTGTAGCAATGTATTTAAGCTTTTAGCTTATTTAGGCAATGCAGTTCAGATTCCAACTCTCCCAGTTTCATATTTCAGCTAAGCTTCCAGGTTCTTCAGCTTCCAATCTTTTTAGCTATACATTCCATCATTACAGTGTATCTTCCAGCTTTTGTAGCAATGTATTTAAGTTCTTAGCTGCTTTATGTAATGCACTTCAGCTTCCAATTCTGCCAGTTTCACAGTTCAAATGAGCTTCAAGGTTTTTCAGCTTCCAGGCTTTTTAGCTTTCAGGATTTTCAACCATTCAGGTGTGATGCATTTGACATTTCAGATTTCTCACATTCATGCATTTTCAGCAATGCTTTTGCTATTCCGTTCAGCTGCTCAGCATTCACACGCATTTTCTGCAGGAAATGCAATTTTCTAGTATTAGAATTGACACCTCTCTTTTTTCCTTCCGTACATACTTTGGCTCTCCTTAACTCCCTCATACTTTGAGCTACAGAAACCATTCAAATATCAAAATGTTTGTCTTTTTATGGACACGATGGGACTTCTTTCAGATTTTTTATATCTTTCATACTTTTTAAAATATTCAGCTTTTTCAATATTTTTTTTACAATGGAAGTCTATGGGCGGACCTTGAAATCCTCTTCAGCTTTGAAACCTATCTCCTCCTTCATTTTTTGTGCTAGAAACCTCCTTCAAAGTTTAAAATGTTCAGGACCTTTAGCTGAGTAAAGGATCTATTCAGATTTTTGAAATTCCTTATAGTTTTTATGTAATTTAAGTTTGTTTTGGACCCTTTTTAACATTGAAGTGGATGTGTGGAATGTTCAGTTTCTAGAGTGTAGCAGCTCGTATTTTGAAAACATCTACACGTTTTGTAAACTGCTGTCGCTCCTACAGTTTTAACAGCTCATACACATATTCTACATTAAAATGTTCACACAACTGTGCTGATTCGTACAATGTAAGTATCTAAGCCGTGTGATTCATAGTTTTCGCTGTATGACAATTTGTTCGGCAACTGCGCTCTCCATTGAAACGTATGGGCCCACACTGTAACTTTTGAGCTGCTAATTTTGCATGTTTACCCTTTTTCTAACTCGTCGCCATGCCTACAGTTTTTAAGCTACATGGACATATCATAGCCTAAAATATTCAACATTTTCTCAGGATTCCTACGGTATCAATATCTAGGCTGTGACCTTTATACTTTTTATGAGAGAGCTGTCTGAAGCCGACATGCCTTTCCATTGAAGTGAATGAGAGGATGCTCACAGTGTCAGTTGGGATTTGAATTTGGGGACATGCACGCTCTCTGTACAGGCACCCTTTTATGACTACTGTACTAGCATTCATATTCCTTCATTCCATCCTTCCTTCCTTCCATCCCTCCCTCCCTCCTTCCTTCCTTCCTTCCCTCCTTCCTTCATTCCTTCCGTCCTTCCTACCTTCCTTATATTCAAATAAATATTCAGAATGACACTCTTTTTCAGGCTGTAAACTCATATTAATACCTTTTCTACTCTTTCAGCTATTGCAGTCAATAAAACTATGAGTTATGATGAGTGGTTAAATCAATTTTCAGTGTAGTACTATAGTAGCTGCACTTATAACAAACACACTGCTTCTCACTGCAACTGCTTCTCACTTCAACTTCCATACAAAATCTCCACTGCTACTGCTCGGCCACGGAGGGGGCTATAGACACACGGTCTCCAATGAGGGGTGCATGGGGATGGCCTGGCGGTCACTGACCTGCTCCTGACTGGCTCTGACCCAAGGGGATGGAGTCTCACCATCACGCCATTATCCACGCCACGGTCCCCACATCTCAGCCCCTGAGTTGGCTAAAGACAAAGTTTTCACAGTTGCGTGCATGTGGGTGGCCTGGAGCATGCGGGTGGCCCGGAGAGCAGTACACTGTCCTCGACCGGCTCTGACCCCAGGGGGCGGAGTCTCGCCACCACGCCACTACCACGCCTCGGACCTCACAACACAGCCTCTGAGGTGGCTAGAGACACACGGTCTTCACGGTTGGTTGCATGTGGGTGGCCCGGGGAGCAGTACACTGTCCTCGACCGGCTCTGACCCGAGGGGGCGGAGTCTCGTCACCATGCCACTATCCACGCAACTGTCCCCACATCTCAGCCCCTGAGGGAGCTACAGACACACGGTCTTCACTGTTGGGTGCATGGAGATTGCCCGGATGTCAGTGCACTGCCCCCGACCTGCTCTGACTGGAGGGGGCGGAGTCTCGCCATCATGCCACTATCCACGCCACCGACCTCACAACACAGCCTCTGAGGTGGCTAGAGACACACAGTCTTCACTGGTGAAGGCAGGTGGGTAGTCCGGCACGGCCTACACTGTCCATGACCGGCTCTGACCCAAGGGGGCGGAGTCTCGCCACCACGCCTATATCCACGCCACTGACCCCACATCTCAGCCCCTGAGTGAGCAACAGACACACGGTCTTCACTGTTGGGTGCATGAAGATTGCCCGGATGTCAATGCACTGCCCCCGACCTGCTCTGACTGGAGGGGGCGGAGTCTCGCCATCACGCCACTACCACGCCACGGACCTCACAACACAGCCTCTGAGGTAGCTAGAGACACGATTTTACTGGTGAAGGCAGGTGGGTAACCCGGTGCGGCCTACACTGTCCACGACTGGCTCTGACCCGAGGGGGCAAAGTCTCGCCACCACGCCACTGCCACGCCTCGGACCTCACAACACAGCCTCTGAGGTGGCTAGAGACACACGGTCTTCACTGGTGAAGGCAGGTGGGTAACCCGGCGCGGCCTACACTGTCCACGACTGGCTCTGACCCAAGGGGGCGGAGTCTCGCCACCACGCCACTACCACGCCTCGGACACCACAACTAAGACCTTGAGTGACACACGGTCTTCACTGGTGGGTGCATGAAGATTGCCCGGATGTCAATGCACCGCCCTCAACCTGCTCTGTCCGGAGGGGGCGGAGTCTCACCATCACGCCACAATCCACGCCACGGACCTCACAACACAGCCTCTGAGGTGGCTAGAGACACACGGTCTTCACTGCTGAAGGCAGGTGGGTAGCCCGGCACGGCCTATACTGTCCAAGACCGGCTATCACCCAAGTGGGCGGAGTCTCGCCACCACGCCACTATCCACGCCACAGACACCACAACTAAGACCCTGAGTGAGCTACAGACACACAGTCTACACTGGTGGGTGCAGGGAGATTGCCCGGATTTCAGTGCACTGCCCCCGACCGGCTCTGACCCGAGGGGGCGGAGTCTCGCCACCACGCCACTACCACGCCTCGGACCTCACAACACAGCCTCTGAGGTGGCAAGAGACACACGGTCTTCACTGGTGAAGACAGGTCGGCACGGTCTACACTGGCCATTACCGGCTCTGACCCGAGGGGGCGGAGTCTCTTCACCACACCACTGAACATGCCACGGACAACACAACTCAGACCGGGTTAGAGACACATGGTCTTCACGGGTGGGTGCATGGAGATTGCCAAGAGGTCACTGTACTGTCCCCGACATGTTGTGACCCAAGGAGGGGGAGTCTCGCCACCACGCCACTATCTACACCACAGACCCCACAACTCGGCCCCTGAGTGAGCTAGAGACACACGGCCTTCACTAAGGAGATTGCCCGGAGGTCAATGCACTGCCCCTGACCAACGGTGACCAAGGCGGCGGAGTCTTTCCACCACGCCACTATCCACGCCATAGACCACAGAACTCAGCCCATGTGGGCTAGAGACACACGGCCTTCACCATCTGGTGCATAGAGATTGCCCAGAGATCACTGTACTGTCACCGACAGGCTTCCAAGCTCTTAAGCTATACATTCCATCATTTATTCCATCTTTCAGATTTGACAGTATTACTCTATTGCTCATCTTTCAAGCTAAAGGCTCAGTTCAAGGCTTAAACTACTCAGGTTGAAAAGGTTAAAAGTATTTAAGTTCTTAGCTTCTTTAGGTTATGCAGTTCCAATTCTGCCAGTTTCACATTTCAGCTAAGCTTCCAGGTTTTCCAGCCTACAAGCTTTTTAGCAATATATTCCATCATTTATTCCATGTTCCAGCTTTGACAGTATTACCGTTTATCCTCCAGCTTTTATAGCAATGTATTTAAGCTTTTAGCATATTTAGGCAATGCACTTCAGATTCCAACTCTCCCAGTTTCATATTTAAGCTAAGCTTCCAGGTTCTTCAGCTTCCAATCTTTTTAGCTATACATTCCATCATTACAGTGTATCTTCCAGCTTTTGTAGCAATGTATTTAAGTTCTTAGCTGCTTTATGTAATGCACTTCAGCTTCCAATTCTGCCAGTTTCACAGTTCAAATGAGCTTCAAGGTTTTTCAGCTTCCAGGCTTTTTAGCTTTCAGGATTTTCAGCCGTTCAGGTGTGATGCATTTGACATTTCAGATTTTTCATATTCATGCATTTTCAGCAATGCTTTTGCTATTCCGTTCAGCTGCTCAGCATTCACACGCATTTTCTGCAGGAAATGCAATTTTCTAGTTATTATTATTCTCCATCTTCCACTGAAGTCTAACTTCCCGTGGACAAAAAATCACCAAAATTTGCACATAGCTCCAGTACTATACCCAAAGTCCTCAACCTGCATTGTAGGTCAATAAACCTGAAGGTGGCGCTACAGCAACAGTCTAAAGTTTAAAACTTAAAAAAATCATAACAAATCAGCCATAGGTGCTATCACTGTAAAACCACCACGAGAATGTAGGCCCAAGTGAGACAAAACTTTCATACGCTTTGACCTTGCAGGAATTTTGAAGTCCATCACTCGGATTTCTTCATAAACTGTTAAACCTATCAAACCTATCTCCTCCCACATTTTTAGTTCAATTGACACCAAAATTGATCTACTGTATCTTCAGACTGTCCTTACCAAACGATCCTCACAGATTTTTGAAATATGAAAAATGGAGCCCACAGCACATCAAAAAGTTTAACTGTTAACAGTTCTGTATATAGTTCCTATTAATTCTCGCCAAATCAATGTCTGATCATCCTCATAAAAAGTGACAACATTAGCCACATATCCAAGATGTAGTATGATTTTTTTCAGAATTTTTTCTCAGAAATTGAATTTTTTTAAATATGTTTAATTCTGTCCTCTGAAACCAACACTTCATACAGAGAAAACTACGTTACCCACAATCCAACGCAAGCTCCACGAATTGGAGACATCGCTGTTGGCAACCCTACCCAACCCCCGCCGAGGATTACAATGACTAAATCGATTGATTGGCAACTGACTGAGTACACAGCTGCTGAAGTTAATGTTCAATTATGAAGAAAAGCCAACAAAACCTGTAAAAATTAATAAACATATCTCATCCCACATTTTTCAATCAATTAACACCAAACTTGCTACACTGGATCTTCAGACTGTAATTCACAAACTCATTGACCAGATTGTTGAATTATCAAAATTTGAAACGCATCAAAATGTTTTACAAATGTTTTACGATACGAATGTACAAAATGAACATTGGAATGTCAACTTTCTTGTTCTATTCTCTCGCTTATTGCTCCTAAACTTGTCGGAAATTGCCTGGCCCCGCCTCATCGCTGCGAAGCAGCTTTAATTTTCTTTGAGTTTGTCTGTTAACTTGATTATGCATTAAACATTTCATTGTGTAGCCATATTCAATTTATATGTTTTTCTGTTGGCAGCCAAATAAATGCTTAAGTGTGATTTACCGGGTGATTTAGATGAGAGTCTTAATTTCCAAGAGGGGAAAATGTTTAATGTGGTCTAACATTATGAAGTGATCATCTGTGTTATCGTTCCCTGTTTTTGGTCCTAAATCAATCATAGCCTACCACAGAATGTGTGGAATGTTTGCTTTCCTCACAGCCACATAATACAGCATGTCCGTGTAGCCTACGCCAAATAGAGGATGCACGAAACGTAGGCCTACAGTAGGCTACCTAAACTGTAGGAGCAATCAGACAAATGTAGGCTCGTACAAATAGCTTACCTTCCGAAGATGATTTTCTTTCCTCGGGTGGACCTCACCAACAAGCACATGCACCTCCGTCTCCGAAAAGTTTCTCTTCTTTCCGCGTTTTTCCATAAACGTAATTGTCTTGCCTTTTTTTCTCCACGCTATATTATGTCGGTTCCTTCCGGGGTATCCACGTTGTGCGCTGTCATAGTTTTGACCATATATGGTTGAATTTGGGCGTGGCGAGGGCGGAACACGAGGCGCGTGCACGTCCGCTGTCTTCTACGACACCGTCGGATTTTTCGTTGAGGAATCGGCGCAGCAGCGTGTACGCCATGTTTGACAGATCCGAAAAGCGTGTAAATATTCTCGTCGTACGCGGCAGTTCGCCCTTTTCTCGTTTTCGTCGTACGCCCTCTTTTACACCTGAATTTACACGCTCTGGGGCCTCATATATCACCTCTGCCGTCACCTCTTTGGAGTTCTATCTCGGCCAGTAGGCCGAGTAGCGCCGGATTCATTTAGGCTCGCATTACGCACAGGAGGACTGTCATTTATATGCTTACCAAACAGCAAACAGGTCCACATGATCACATATTAATGATAATCTAATTGGTCAATTATTGCCGTTTGATGGAGTGCCTGCATTAGGTGTGCGCATAGGTTAAGTTTGGGGAACAAATCCATATCGGACCATTAATGAGCCGGTTAGAGGACACGATCTTGCATTGCGATATATGTTTGTGCTGAATTGGGCTATTAGCCTACATGATTGTGCGTTCATAAACTTTCGCTCTTATTCTCTCCATCAAACATTGTAATTCACCGACGCACCACCTGCGTCGCCAGTTCCCCCTGTGTTCAAAAAGGGTGTAGAAACCCGTGTAAATCGGTACGACAAGTTGAGAGGTGTCCTACAAAAGCGCGTAGAAAGGCGACTAAATATCCGCCCTTTTGGCTTGATAGATCGCGCTGTGGGGGGGGGGAACTGCGTACGCCTGAAATCGCGGAAAAGACCGTGTAAAAGAAGGCGTACCTCAATGATAAATGAGGCCCCTGTGTCGACTTCTATTAAACACAAATACAGTAGAACGCGGCGCGCGGTTGGAGCGACCAATTAATTTAGTTCGGGGCGTGGTAAATGCAAATCAGTAGGAATCTGCAGGAAGGCTCTATTTACTTTCTTGGGTGACACACGGTTGTGGGGCAGACTGTAGTCTGTAAGCACTAGGATGATGACATGATGATGCACACTCTTGTACAGTAGGTGGCGGTATGCACCTTTAAGCTGTTTGCGATCCGCCATAAACCCAAGGAAGAAGTAAATGCAAATCATTCCGTCGCCTCCCGGAACTACGGGATACTGGTACTACACCGTCACCTGGGGAGTGGTGAAGAGAACACTCCGCGCCAGGGCGACGAAGGGCATTAACGGGGAAGGTGAGATAAGATATGAGAGAGCTATGAACCTCTCTAGCTATCTTTTTGAAGATAACAGCTGTAGCCTACTAAAAATGGCATTTATTGCGTCCGTTTACGGTCTCTGGGGCGTTGACATGCTGCTAGGCTGAGTTAGCGAGATGGCTAACTTAGCTTGCTAGCTAGCTATACCTAACGTTAGCTAACATTACTGCAGAGAAGAACCATGGCTAGCAAGCTAACAGGGACTAGCTAATTTTCTCTGTGACCGTGTTGTTGGATAATTTGCCTGGTCAACTAACAGCTAACGTTATACTAATATCGTTGATGCTAGCTCGTTATCTGAATGGTTGGTTTCAGGAGCCAGCGTCGTGCATTATCGATATCGATAACAGCACCTCGTGTATTCCCTCACGTTAAGTAACCTGAACGTCCTCCATAGCTATGAGTCACTCTGGCAACAGGTGCATACGTGACCGGTAATTTGACCTCCTGTTTGATGTCAGTGTCTCTCCCTTTGTGACTCGCATGTGTTTTAATGGAATCATTTTCCTGCCCTTCCCCTCAACCTCTCTCCTCACTCATCTGCCACGTTCTTCCTGAGGGCTGCAGAATAAGGCCTACAATCCTTGCTTTTATGGACACCCTGCGTTCACATTTTGTAATTTAACAAATACAAACACTATTAGGCTAAATTACCTCTGCATAGCTCATGTATCACAAATATAGACACTGGGTTTATAACCTAAATAATATATTTTATTTTTTAGTTCCTGGTTGTGCCTGTAACTAGAACTGTTGTTAGGCCTGCCTGTACAAGGAAATGGCGGTTAAAATGGTCAGTGCTGTTCCTGGTACTGAGTTGAGCCACACTATTGTGGTTTGTTGGTAGATGGTGTCTAGCTGACCTCCCACATGCCATACTGTCTGTGTCTGTCTGTCTTGTGGAGTGTGGGAGGGGAAGGCCACGGTTAAGTGTGCTGTGAGTGGGGCCAAGTTTACACTAATATGGTTTTGTTTTAAAACTCATAACTTTTAATGTTTAGGCCTGGTGTACTACTCTGGCGTTTTCAAGCCCCAAAAGTGGAAAAAAACTCTTCTGACCCAGGTTTAGTTTGAATACTCCAGATTGCGTTGAATGGGCGGAAACTGCGACTTTAAAATGTTGACGCTTTGACTACCAGTGGTTAGTTCAAAACAACCCCTAGCTAATCCACAGACTAGGGGTATATCAACAGAAAGGGGAAACATTATTTGAATGTACAACATTAAACCAGATGTACAAGTGTTGTGACTACATTACGTTTCATGGATGTTTGACATTGTCATATGGCTGGGTAGTGTGCACGATGTGCACATATGTGCCAACTTGAAATTCTGTAGTGTCCTAAGATGACCTGTTTGAGTGAGTGAGTGAGTGATTGTGTGTGTGTGTGTGTGGGGGGGGGGGGTAGAGGTAGATCTTAGATTAGGCCGAGTATCAAACAAGACCTTTTATTATAGGAAGTACAGTTCCACCTTGGTCCAAGCAAAGAAATCCCTGGCTTCATTTTCCACCCTTACTTTTCACTAGGGATGCACCAATTGCAAAATTCTGGGCCGATGCCGATGTTTAAAATAACAATCCGGCCGATGGCCGATGTTTACTTTATTTTATTTGTATTCCCCCTTTTGTGCCAGGGAAACAAAGAAATTAAGTGTTTGGTTCCAAAACGCAGATTTTTATTTCACTTTAAGTGGAAAGCAAACTACACGTGCATTTGCAGCATTAAGTCACAGATCTTCTCTGAATCTGCAGCTGGGTAGGCTACGTTTTGCAACAAAAAAAGCCATAATTGTTGCGACATAACATCGGCCACTACCATCGGTGAATGTCATTTTATTTGCCGATGGTGCATCCCTACTTTTCACCCTTGCTGTTCTTCCTCTGTAGTATGTAGAACCAACCAAATGCTACACAGCCTCTCACATTGACCAGAAACGGCAGAGCCAATCCTTTTAGCTATATTGGGTCAGGGAGGTTGGACTGGTAGTGCTGCAGTATAGAACCAGAACTGTTAACCTTTTGTGTACTAAATACATTTACTGCTTGCTTGTGTCCATGAATATCGCATTGACGTTCCATGTAGAGTCCGAAAACCATTTGATCGTTCCCTATGCAGTTCACTATATGGGGAACACTACATAGAGAGTGAGCGAACGATTCCGAACACAGGTGTGAAACAGAATATATACTGTATACGGGGAAGTAGGAACCATGGGACAGGTGGCGGATGTTGGTCATTCTATGCATATTTTTTCTTCCAGATTTATAATGGCGGTGATAATTGATCCCGTGAGATCGGCTTTTTCCAAAATGGTGAGTGTGTGCGCGTGTGAAGGCCTACAGTATGCCGTGTGTGCATGCATGCATGTCGTCCCGTCACACTCGTATATAACCATCTCTCCCTCCATCCATCCATCCATCTCTCTCAGCTCAACGGGGACACCTATAGCAGGTTCCCTGTGCCGCCAGAGGAGGAAGGAGGGGGCCACGTGGAGGTCAAGTTGTCCAGTGACCTTGAAGACGAACACGACCCCTCTGTGACAACGCAGAGTGAATCGAACAGTGAATTGCAGGGCTCGCCATCATACAGGCCCCTCGCCCAAGAGAACTACCGCAAGCTGTGCTACCTCGCCGTCGGAGCCCTGCTGCTCTTCATCATCGGTACGCTGCAGTCATCCTCTCCCCTCCCCGTCATTCAGCGTCCCTCTCTCTTTCTCTCTCTCTTTCTCTCTGTGTCTGTGTGAATCTATAAATGGCCTTCATTTGTCATATTTCTCTCCATGTTATTGACCAGTTCCTGTTGTCTCGGTTTCAGGCTACCTAATTGGCTATGTGAGTCATCGTTCGCCACGGCAGGTTCCAATGATATGTGAGACGGAAGTGGGCGGGCCAAAAGTGGGCGTGCCTGAAGCGATTCAGGACGAAGGTGGGGATGAGCAAGTTGAGGAAGTTGTGGAACTGGATTGGAGTGACATCACAAACCTGCTCAGGCAGAGACTCACCCCGGAGGCCTTCGACAAGAGACTGGGGTACACACACACACACACACACACACACACACAGATACACAATCACTGTCTTGTTGTTTTGTTTGGAGGGTCCTCCACCTCCCCAATGGTTCTGTGATGTACACCTCTCTTCACAGTGATTTTGAGTTGTCCAGTCATGAAGCTGGGAGTGATGGAGACCTTCTGCTGGGAAGCCGAGTGTTTGACGCCTTTAAAAGCCTGGAAATGAAACCCTGGACCGACGCCCACTATGTACAGCTGCAGACTCAGGACAGGTAGACTACGCACAGGTTCACACACACACACACGCTCTCTCTCTCTCTCTCTCTCTCTCTCTCTCTCTCTCTCTCTCTCTCTCTCTCTCTCACATAAACACCCCCACACACAGTGATACTGATACAGTGGTGTACTATTTAGAGTTGTGTATTTCCCTCCCAACCCCATCCCCTCATTTACAGTGGGCGGCCAAACCGTGTTCTGATTGGCTCTGAGGAGGTGGGCCGGCCTAAAGGTTACCTGGCCTATAGCAGAAGAGGAAGTGTCCAGGTGAGTCACCAAGCTGGTAGAGTCAGTGTGTATTGTACTACACAACATACTTTGTTGGAACAGGTAATTGACGTGTGTGTGTGCGTGCGTGTGTGTGTGTGTGTGTGTGTGTGTAGGGCAAGGTAGTGTATGGTAACTATGGCCGCAAGGAGGACCTGTCGGAGCTGCAGAGTCTAAATGTGGAGCTGAAAGGTCGCGTAGTGCTTCTCCGCGCTGGAAACATCAGCTTTGCACAGCAGGTGTGTCTGTGTCTCTCTTTCTTTCTCTCTCTCTTCTCTCCTGCTATCTCTCTTTCTCTCCTCTCCCCCTCTCTCTCTTCTCTCCTGCTATTTCTCTCTCCCTCTCTGTCTTTCTCTCTGTCTCTCTCTGCCCCCCCCTCTCTATGCTGTTGTCTTATCAATATCATAATTTGGATGACATTACTGAGCTGTCTGTCCCTGTGTCAGGTTGCCAACGCTGCTCAGCTAGGAGCCTCTGCTGTCCTAATCTACCCTGACCCTCAGGACTACAACTACCAGGACACCACAGAGCTGTATGGACACGTGAGTCACACACACACACACGTACCATTTTCCACCTTCCCACCGAGCGCTGAAGAAAGAGAGAAACCAGTTTGGTGAGAACTGCTATTTCAGAGAACTGAGGTTCCAGCTGCGTGTTCTGTGTGTGTTCTGTGCAGGTCCACCTGGGGACGGGGGACCCCTACACCCCTGGGTTCCCCTCCTTCAACCACACACTGTTCCTCCCCACCCAGTCCTCCGGCCTTCCCTCCATACTGGCCCAGACCATCACCGCCAAGACCGCAGACAAGATCCTGATGTGAGCGCAACACACACACACACACACACACACACACACACACACACACACACACACACACACACACACACACACACACTCACACACTCACACACACTCACACAATACAGGCATGCATGATTGCTCACACTCCTTACTCACTCTCTTTTTCTCTCTCATTCTCTCTCTCTCTCTTTTTCTCTCTCATTCTCTCTCTCCAGGAAGATGGGAGGACCTGAGGTGCCTACCAGCTTCAAGGGCGCGCTGAAGGGCAGGACCTACAGGCTGGGCGGGGCCAGCGACAGCGAGAACGCCACAGTGGAGGTGCACAACGTGTTGGTCAGCAAAGAGATCCATAACGTGTTCGGGGTCATCGAGGGCTTCACGGACCCAGGTGTGTGGGAGCGCTGTTAGTCCTGGCTACACATGAAAACAATTATCATATCATATATATGATTATAGTATATTATCAAACTAAAGTGCATTAACTGAGCTTTGTGTTTTTGTGTGCGTGCGTTTTTGTGTGTCTGTGCATTGTGTGCGTGTGTGTGTGTGTGTGTGTGTGTGTGTGTGCATGCATGCGTGTGTGTTTGTGTGTGTGTGTGTGTGTTCTAGATCGATACGTGGTGCTGGGGGCTCAGAGAGATGCCTGGGGTCCTGGCTATGCCAAGGCCACCGTGGGGACCACGCTACTGATGGAGCTGGCCAGAGCTGTGTCTGAGATGGTGGAGAAAGGTAACACACACATACACACTCACTCACACGCTGGTTACCCTCAAACAGTGCGTGATTTGTGAACAGAGCCTCTTAGTCACGGACTCATGCTGCGTACCAGTTGCCTCGGAAACTGGGATTTTCCTAGCGATGAAAACGTTATCAAGAACGTCACTCGAACTGTGATTTCCGCTGATTAACTCGGGGAAGGGGGGGGGGATCAAGATGGCTGCTCTGCTCATCAACAATAATTGAAAGCTGTAATAAGACTGTTTATTAGCGCTTTTGTCTCATTTGTGTGCCATTTAAATCAGTCGTACACACAGTACTGTCCAACTTCTATCGGTAGACGATGTTGCTACGATGTTCGTATGCACAAAATAGCACAGTGCGTTAATGTGAACAATGGCTAACTGGGCTAGAACTACAAAGATGAGGCTAAAGTTAAGATTTCGCCTTTTGTTTCTGGAACGCGGTCAAATCGGGAGTGACCTCAACCACAACTTCAAATTCCCAGGCAACTGGAACGCAGCATTAAAGGTGCACACACACACACACACACACACACACACACAAAGAGTTTATTCCTTGACTCCTGTGTGTCTCTGCAGACGGCTTCAGGCCCAGGAGAAGCCTGGTGTTTGCCAGTTGGAGTGCTGGGGAGTACGGTAGCGTAGGCGCCACCGAGTGGCTGGAGGTAGGAACTACAGCCTTGTGTGTGTTGGCATGGTGCAGTCTTTCAAGGCTGTGTGTGTGTAATCTGTCATCTCTTTATTTCCAGGGCTACCTTTCCACTCTTAACAAAAAGGCTCTCACCTACATCAGCCTGGATGGAGTTGTCACTGGTGAATACCGTACACACACACACACACACACATGCAGGTACTCTCTCTCACACACACATACACACTCACACACACACACACTTATTCACACATTCTTTGAATAGACGTGTGTCATCCACAGGCCATGGGACTTTCAAAGCTTCGGCCAGTCCACTTCTGCACACCCTCCTGGAGAGAACCATGAAGGGGGTACACACCAGCCAAATTCCAATCCTCAGTTTGTGTATATGATAATCTGATTCATGTGGATGATAATCTAGGTTGTGTGGATGGTAATCTGGGTTGTGTGTATGATCACATGGGTTGTGTGGATATTAATCTGGGCTGTCTGTATGATAATCTGGGCTGCATGTGTATTATCATCTAGGTTGTGTGGATGGTAATCTGTTTTGTGTGGATGATAATCTGGTTTGTGTGGATGATAATATGGGTTAAATGATGGATGATAAACTGTGGATGATAATCTGGGTTGTGTGGATGGATGATAAACTGTGTGGATGATGATCTGGGTTGTGTAGGGGATAATCTGGTTTGTAATGTCTAGGTGAGGAGCCCCATTGGTTTCGGCTCATCAGAGAAGAGCCTTTATGATCAGGTGGCAGGAGGTGACCTGCAGGGGACAGTGTGAGTACACAATGATGAATGCAGACAATATGTCCATTAAAAGGCCTAGTCCAGTTAAAGGTACAGTCCGCCTTTTGACCTGCGCATTGTCCCTCAGGCTGAAGCCGATGCAGTTAGGAGACCCCGCCTACCCGTTCCTGGCCTTCTCCGGAATCCCCTCCCTCTCCTTCAGCTTCATGTCTGAGGGGGTGAGTCCCCTCTCTCACACACACACACACACACACACAACAAACTAGGGATGTGCCCAACTGACATTTTTCATAGTTGATTAATCAGTGGGTGGAATTAACGATTAATCAATTGTTTTTTTGGCCGACATTCAAAAGATTTGATTGCAACATTTTAAAAGAAATGTTTATTTGAATGGAAAAAAAAGTAAAACACCACAATTCCATTGATTGTAGTTTAGCCCCCATTCCAATCAATATAGCGCTACACAACGGATGATCCACGACATTAGTTCAGTTCAATTTAAATATATTTTTTAAAAGACGTGTGTTTAAATGAAAAACACATGACCACAATTTGACCAAAATCGATTGTGACCAAAAATCAACTTTGACCGCCATTAATTATTAATCGATTAATTGGACCCACCCCTACAACAAACGCACACATACACACAAAACACCTTGTAAACACCATATGTTTTTAGGCCTACATACCCAGATACAGTCTGTTGATATAAGTTTGTCTAATAGAGCTACTTTTTCCCTTGTGTGTGTGATAGGAGGAGTACCCTTACTACGGCACCTCCCTGGACAACAAAGATCACCTTGGTACCGCTACCGGCCATCACATCAGCGCCCTAGCGACCGGGGCGGGGCAACTCGCGGGGCAGATGGCTCTCCGGTTGGTGCGAGACCACCTGCTGGCTCTCGATGTGTCTGGCTACAAGTTAGCCCTCAGCCAATCAGTGCATCAGGTCAACCTGCACCTCTGGACACTCTCACAGGTGACGCGGTGTTTGTGATTGTGTGTGTGTGTGTGGGGGGGGGGGGGGGGGCGGCGGGGGGGGTTTGTTTGCTTTGTCGTTGTGTGCATTTTTATTATGTGTGTGTGTGTGTTTGTGCTGGAATGCGTGCCGTTTGCATTGCCATTGTGTACATTTTTGATGTGTGTGTTTGTGCAGGAATGTGTCGTTCACATGGGTCCATTTTTTATTTGTTGCTTTATTTTGAACACTGACCAAGTAAGAGTGCAGAACACCATGCATATGGATCTGGTTCTCTGCAACGTGGTACATTTTAGTCATTTAGCACGCTTAAAATTATGAGCAACTCTCAGGGTTAAGTGCCTTGCTCAAGGACACAACGGTAGGCAGCTATTTATGGGAAATCACATTTTGGCAGGGACCCTTCGCTGGTCGGAGGCTCTAACCGCTGGGCTAGCTGGCACCCTTGTGGAGCTGTGTTAATGCTGTGGTGTGTCATGTGTCACGTGACTGCTACGGTAGTAACAGTTGTGTAACGGTTGTGTCATGGTCGTGACTGCTATGGTAGTAGCAGTTGTGCAATGGTTGTTATGGTCGTGACTGCTATGGTAGTAACGCTTGTGCAATGGTTGTGTTATGGTCATGACTGCTACGGTAGTAACGGTTGTGTTATGGTCGTGACTGCTATGGCAGTAACAGTTGTGTAACGGTTGTGTTATGGTTGTGACTGCTATGGCAGTAACAGTTGTGTAACGGTTGTGTTATGGTTGTGACTGCTATGGCAGTAACAGTTGTGTAACGGTTGTGTCATGGTCGTGAGTGCTACGGTAGTAACAGTTGTGTAACGGTTGTGTCATGGTCATGAGTGCTACGGCAGTAGCGGTTGTGTTATGGTCGTGAGTGCTACGGCAGTAGCGGTTGTGTTATGGTCGTGAGTGCTACGGCAGTAGCGGTTGTGTTATGGTCGTGAGTGCTACGGCAGTAACAGTTGTGTTATGGTCGTGAGTGCTACGGCAGTAACGGTTGTGTAACGGTTGTGTTGGATGTTCCTCTGTAGGCGGGGGATTCTAAGGGGCTGTCCGCCCGCTGGCTGAACATGGCCGTCGGCTCGTACACCAGAGCCATCGCTGACCTCAAGTCTGCCATCATCAACTCCGACCTCAGAGACCAGGAGACCTGCCGCCTTCTGAACGACAGAATCATGGGGGTGAGACACACCTCTCTGTCTCTGTCTCTCGCTCACTCTGATATCGCACAAATATCCTCTACAGTGTCACTATGAAGATAAAGATTTGAACACACAGTAACTGATCCTTTTCTCTCTCTCTCTCTCTCTCTCTCTCTCTCTCTCACCCATCCCTCTT
The DNA here is from genome assembly GCF_949987555.1 of Borostomias antarcticus. NCBI lineage: Eukaryota > Metazoa > Chordata > Actinopteri > Stomiiformes > Stomiidae > Borostomias > Borostomias antarcticus. The sequence continues at coordinate 8,210,403 of NC_140242.1, read as the reverse complement.
TCTCTGTGTCCCCCCCCTCCCCCCCCCAGGTTGAGCACAGCCTCCTCTCTCCGTACGTCTCCCCCACTGAGACTCCCTTCCGCCACCTGCTGTTCGGGCGCGGCGCCCACACCCTGGCCGCTCTGGTGGAGGTGAACAGCGATGGGGACCAGCTCCACACCCAGCTGGCACTCGCCACCTGGACCCTGCAGGCCTGTGCCAACAGCCTGGTCGGGAACATCTGGGACCTGGACAACCAGATCTGAAACGTGTGTGCGATTCCAATAGCAGCACTTACTGGAAGAACAAGCTGCTGATCAAAGGGGAAGCCTAGTACCAGAGAGAGAGTTCCACCTCTCCCCGCCTCTCTCTCCTACCTCGTTCTCTGTAAAACCTAGGAGGAGATGAAGAAGAACTAGATTGAGGTGATGTCATCAAACAAACCAGGAAGTTATAGCTGGTATATAGACCATATTTGGCACTTCCTGAAATGTATGACACCGTCTGGTCCCTCTTCACCTCTCCCTAGCAACTAAGCCCCGCCTCCAACCAACCCACCAACAAAAAGCCTTGACTGTTACCATAGCAATGACCTCCAAGTCCTCTCCACTGAGTTTATTTATTGTTATATTTATTTATCAGTGGCAGTGTTCACTATAAATGTACTTTGTTTGTTTTTTGATAAAGTTATTATCGGGAGCAGTGCCTTCCATAATTATGACAGTTATACTGTCTGATACTACAGCAGCATCTGCTACAGAAATACTCCTTTATTGCTGCTGACCTTGGTCCAGTGGAGGGGTCACCTGGCCCCACCCCCAGGGGCAGACTCTAGGCCCAACCCTCCACTGGACGAGGCTGTGAGTGTGTAGGAGGAGAATCCTCAGACCATCTGAGAGAAGAAAAAAGCCAACTTCTGAGGTCAGGCCAGAGATCAACATGGCTGGAATGTTGTTGCAATGCACTAGACTGAATTAAATTAATGCTCTTAAATGAATGGCCGATTGGCTAAAGATAACATAACATTTAAAAGAAAACATGTAATAAATACATGGATTTTACTTCAACAATCCCAATATTAGGCCACTGTTCCTGACCCAGGGCAGCACTCCCTATTTTTTCTTCACATGGAAATATGTTTCAGATGAGAACGTGATTGGGGTAAGCTAGCTACAAGCTACTTTGACTAGCTACAAAAAACATCTCTAAAAATCTTATTTAGCTGAGAAAATACAAGCTGATTCATTTTGGTTGAATTGAATATTAGTGAGAGCCTTTTCTGTTGCCGTCTTATTTGGAGCAGCTTATGTTTGAGCGTTATCGGGAGCATTGTCTTCCATAATTAAAATCATTATCGGGAGCAGTGTCTTCCATAATTAAAATCATTATCGGGAGCAGTGTCTTCCATATTTAAAAACATTATCGGGAGCAGTGACTTCCATAATGTCAAGTGTTGAAGGTAGTTTTTTCCTGCCAGTGAATGTGTGTGTGAATGTATCGGGGGCAGTGTCTCCCATATTTCACTGAAGGGTGGAGTAATAACTTATCGGGACCAGTGTGTCTCATATTTCACTGAAAGGTGGAGTTATATCTTATCGGGAACAGTGTTTCCCAGAGTCGTATATATATTTATTTTGCATTCTTGTCACAACACACGCTAGTGTGTGTGGTGATTGTTTTTTGCTGGTGTTCTGTTAGCCTTACATGCTGCTGCGGCCTGTATTTCATGATCTGTTGTCTTTCTAATTTCATTAATTTCAACTTCAAAGTGAACAAGAAAGGTTCATTCACAATCTGTGATTAAATGCCTTCAGACACCGGAGCAAAATAAAGGTGGCATCAGCTGTAATTTCACGGTACAAGTACAGTCTCCCTTTCATCAGTAACTTGTACTGAATAGACTAGTACAGATTACATCATGTCAAAACTACTGTTATACTGTATGTTAAACTTGATCACTTGGAGCTACTCTTGTCATACATGGTCATAGTTCTGCCCATTGCATGTTGCTGTGCTTGCTATGTAGTCTTGGTAGTCATTCAGAAGGTACTGTGTGCAGTTTGTGTTGTTGAGAAAGATGTCTGGTGAAGAGCAGCTTAGTCCTGTGATCCCTTCCTCTCCCTCGGCCCAGCCTGAGTCATACACTGTCTCAAAACTCGGTCTTCAGCTATTCTTCTACAAATGTTGCATGACTCAAAGCACAATGTGATTCATATTCAATCAGATAATTTTTTGATGGAGTACTCAAATTTGTTTATCTGTTTGACTAAATCACATTCTAGTACGTTTCCTTTAATATTGGTGATTGGGACCTTGTTGAAATGATCCTGTTCTGCAATAAAAAAAAACTGGCTTTGCGCACTCCCTTGTATGTGTAGTTACTGTAGATGGGCGCAAGAGGGCGCCGTGTGACTTGTAGTCAGGCAACGTTCAAGTACTGTACTCCGTGTAAATGACCGCAGTAAAGATAGCATGACGTTTGATATTCGCGATATTCGTTTGACATTCACGGTCGAACACGAGGCCGAATTTCTGGTCCGATTCGCGGCACGATGAAGTTGGCTAATGACTCGCAGTTTACCAATGGGAATTTTCCAGTCCACCTTAAAAATACCATGACGCCATATTAGATCGTGTCTAGATCAAAAACCACATGAATTACACCGGTAAAACCTGTACTATATTATCAAGTAGACATCAGGGGCTCATAATGCAGTTTCAGATTTGTGAAACCTTTATCCTATTTGTGAAAGCCAGAAAAAGGGCGATTTCACCATTTTTTTCTCAATTTAGACCACATTAGACCAGGTCCAGATCAAAAACCACATGACTTACACCTGTCAAACCTGTGCTAGATTATCAAGTAGACATCAGGGGCTCATTCTAATGCAGTTTCAGATTTGTGAAACCTTTATGCTATTTGTGAAAGCCAAAAAAAGGGCGATTTCACTCTTTTTTCATGATTTAGACCACATTAGACCAGGTCGAGATTAAAAACCACATGACTGACACCTGTCAAACCTGTACTATATTATCAAGTAGACATCAGGGGCTCGTTATGATGCAGGTTCAGATTTGTGAAAACGTTGTCCTATTTGTGAAAGCCCAAACAAGGGTGATTTCACTCTTTTTTCTCGATTTAGACCACATTAGACCAGGTCCAGATCAAAAACCACATGACTGACACCTGTCAAACCTGTGCTAGATTATCAAGTAGACATCAGGGGCTCATTCTAATGCAGTTTCAGATTTGTGAAAACGTTGTCCTATTTGTGAAAGCAAGAAAAAGGGCGATTTCACTCTTTTTTCTCCATTTAGACCACATTAGACCAGGTCCAGGTCAAAAACCACATGACTTACACCTGTCAAACCTGTGCTAGATTAGCAAGTAGATATCAGGGGCTCATTATAATGTAGTTTCAGATTTGTGAAACCTTTGTCCTATTTGTGAAAGCAAGAAAAAGGGCGAATACACAGTTTTTTCTCCATTTAGACCACATTAGACCAGGTGCAGATCAAAAACCACATGGCTGACACCTGTCAAACCTGTGCTAGATTATCAAGTAGACATCAGGGGCTCATGATAATGCAGTTTCAGATTTGTGAAACCTTTATGCTATTTGTGAAAGCCAAAAAAAGGGCGATTTCACTCTTTTTTCTCGATTTAGACCACATTAGACCAGGTCCAGATCAAAAACCACATGGCTGACACCTGTCAAACCTGTACTATATTATCAAGTAGACATCAGGGGCTCATTATGATGCAGCTTTAGATTTGTGAAAACATTGTCCTATTTGTGAAAGCCCAAAAAAGGGCGATTTCACTCTTTTTTCTCCATTTAGACCACATTAGACCAGGTCCAGATCAAAAACCACATGACTTACACCTGTCAAACCTGTACTATATTAATTTATTATGAATGAATAATAATAATTAATAATATTAATTCAAGAGCACAGTTTGTAATCGAGAGCAAGACATTTTAATTCAAGAAATCAATACTAAACATTATTACTGCCCAGGCCGAATAGTCTACACTTCCACTACTGCTGCAGTTCTGATTTACAGGTGCAGTATGAAGTAAGATTTCTTGCTGGGGTTGTGTCATTCTGTGTGCAGTTTGTGTTGCTAAGAAAGATGTCTGGTGAATAGCAGCTTAGTCCTGTGATCCCTTCCTCTCCCTCGGCCCAGCCTGAGTCATACACTGTCTCTAAACTCAGTGACTTGGTGAATAATGATCCGGTTCTGCAAATAAACAGATCTTTAATAAAAAAACCTTTGGCTTAGCACACTCCCATGTATATGTAATGACTGTGGATGGGCGCATGAGGGCGCCGTGTGACCTGTAGTCAGGCAGCGTTCAAGTGCTGAGTTGATGTATAGAAAATGCGCAGTGGAGATGGAACACCCTATTGAAAATCATTAGTCCTCAAGTAGTAAGTCAGATTTTGTCCGATTGATTAGCCTAATTAATTGTATTTCATACAATGGCTATATTTTGTATTGAGGTAGTTGGGGCTCTGCTGGGCTTGTAGTATCTGTTGTAGGCTATTTCTGCTCCGCTCAAATATGTCGGACGGATGATGTGGAGTAGCCTAGGCCTTGTGATTAATATGAACATAAGAAACAATAGACAGTCCAAAGAAAGCACCAGTATACATTAAAATCAGTAGTGTAGGCTATTTATATCTCAGTGCGCTCCGCTCATGCGTGCGCTTTAAGGAAAAGCTACGCACGGTGAGGTAGTGACGCCAGTAAAGCCAGCAGCACGCGCAGGGAAGCGCCCCGGAATTAGCGGAGAGAATAGTGAGAAATAACGGACAGACTAGGTTAATTCTATTGAGCTGCCATTACCTAAAGACATGTGGCTGAAATTACCGTAGCTGGTAAAAACGCGTGGACAGGAACTCAGACGGGACGGGCTCTCTTCCCATTAAGGCTCTAACGATGGTATGATTGTTTCTCTATTCCGTTATTACTGTGTATCTAAAGACGTTAACGGTATGCAACAGGATTGTGGGGCAGAGATGTCTTCAATTGGCGATTTCACGTTCGGTCATTGCATGCAACAAAAGTATATATTGAGATGGTGGAGTGCTGTGTTGACGTGCTGCAAAGACAGCTATAGAAGAAGTAATCTGCTTAGGTTTAATTAAGTGCCATGTGTGTGTCCGGGGGGGGGGGGGGGGGCGTTGGGGCATGCGCCTAGATTTCGTACTATGCTTTCTTCTTTAGGTTAATAAAGACATTTTTATTTTTCTCTTTCTCCCTCTCTCTCTCTCTCTCTCTCTCTCTCTCTCTCTCTCTCTCTCTCTCACTCTCTCACTCCCTCTCTCTCTCTCTCTCTCTCTCTCTTATCTCTCCTCTCTCTCTCTCCCCCCCTCTCTCTTTCTGTCCCGCCAGGATGTCATGGTGACTATAGGTGACCACCAGTGACCCTATAGCTACCCCCTTGACCGCAACTCTAATCCCTGGCCGGACCATCACAGTAAGACCACAGTAAGACCACAGTAAGACCACAGTTAGCCAGACAGCCACGGCCTCCTCCTCCCACAGAAAACACAGCTCAGCCACTCACACACTGATCGCCCAACTCTCTCGGGGGGTAAACGCTGCTTACTAAGCCAGTTCAGGTTCCTTGTCGTTCTTTGTTGGGAACTATCTGAAAAAAAAAACATTTAAAACCCTTTAGGGATCCAGGTTCACCAATAAATGGAACCAGAAAAGGTTCTTAAGTGTTCTAATTAGGGTTCCCCTGCAAGGAAAACTGAAGAACCCCTTTAGAACCCCCTGACCACTAGTGGGTGCAGTATATCTATATCTGATGATTCCTCAGTGTGAAGGACACAGAGCGCTGTGTGAGATGACTCAAGTGATGCTGCTTGGACAGTAAAGTACACTGGTACACACACACACACACACACACACACATTATGCCGGTGAATATACGGTAGGCTCTATTTGGATCTTTTTATCAATCAGACAAGAAAAGAAGAAAGCACTGCATACCCTCCCACCTACACACACACACGGACACACATCATCCCTGCCATCATAGGACAGTGTCCCCGCCCAATGTTGCCAGTGGAAACGGCTCGCTGCATGGTTGCCATGGTTACTCGGTGTGTGTGTGTCAGTGCAGTGTCTCTGCCCGTCTATCTGTTCGCATCCCTCTGTCTCTCCATCCATCTGGTTATTGCTCTCTCTCACTCTCCCTCTCACTCTTTCTCTCTCTCTCTCTCTCTCTCACCTCTCACTCTTTCTCTCTCTCTCTCCTCTCTCTCTTTCTCTTTCTCTCTCTCTCTTTCCTCTCTCTCACCTCTCTCTCTTTCTCTCTCCCTCTCTCTCTCTCTCTTTGGGAGATGTTGAATAATTAAACAGCGAGTGTAGGAGTGGCCTGCTGAGAGTCACAGAGTATTAGGAGCGAGAGATGAGGAGGTATGGAGAGAACTGGGGAGGTATGGAGGGCGTCCTGTGTTGTACAGAGTGGTGAGTCAGCAGATGGAGGAGGGGAGAGAGAAAGAGAGAGAGGGGAGAAGGAGAGATGGTGGAGAGAGAGGGAGAGAGAGGTATTTTTACATAGCCTGGCTCATAGGCAAGGGTGGTGCAAGAGTGGGGAGTGTGTGGTGTCAAATATCTGGTTCTGAGTATGTGTGTGTGTGTGTGTATACTGTGTGTGTGTGTGTGTGTGTGTGTGTGTGTGTGTGTGTATCGATCGAGCAGAGAAGGTCGCGAGGCAGAGGGGAGATTAACAAACTAGACTTGAAGTAGAGGAGAGAGCAGATGTAGAGATGAGCAGAGAGAGATAGCAGAGAAACAGAGAGAGAGAGCAGAGGAACACAGAGAGAGAGCAGAGAAACAGAGAGAGCAGCAGAGAAACAGAGAGAGAGAGAGCAGAGAAACAGAGAGAGAGAGCAGAGAAACAGAGAGAGAGAGAGCAGCGAAGAAACGGAGAGAGAGAGCAGCAGAGAAACAGAAAGAGAGAGAGCAGCGGAGAAACAGAGGGAGAGAGCAGAGAAACAGAGAGAGAGCAGCAGAGAAACAGAGAGAGAGAGCAGCAGAGAAACAGAGAGAGAGAGAGCAGAGAAACAGATAGAGAGAGCAGCAGAGAGAGAGAGAGAGAGAGAGAGAGAGTAGCAGAGGAATAGAGAGAGAGAGAGAGAGCAAACGCCTCCGTGTGCCCCCCACTAGAGACTGGCGGAAGGAGACCCCCGGGGAGCAGACATGGGAGAGGGCTCTGAGTACCAGCGCATCCCCTACGCCAGAGACGAGGAGGAGGAGGAGGACGAGGAGAGAGAGAGAGAGAGCGGAGAGAGAGGGGGAAGGAGAGGACAGATGGTAAACATTTGGGTCGTGTGCCGTGCTGTGCCTAGTCTATACAGAGGGACGGTGGTTCTGAGTGATATTTCTGTTTAGCGATTGTGTGTGTGCGTCTGTGCGCGTGTGTGTGCGTGTGTGTGTGTGTGCAGATGCAGTGTGACGAGGGAACTGACTGGCTGGTGGAGTTGCTGACCGACGTGCAGCTGCAGCAGTACTTCCTGCGCATCCGCGACCAACTCAACGTGACGCGGCTCTCACACTTCGACTACGTGAAGAACGAGGACCTGGAGAAGATCGGCATGGGACGCCCAGGTGGGGCTGCGCTTCGCCCCTTCCAACCGCCCATCCACACATTTAACTATCTCAGTCGCTCCTGGGTGGTTATCTGTGTTTTAAAGGAACTGTGTGTGTGTGTGTGTGTGTGTGTGTGTGAGTGGGTGTATCTGTGTATGTGTGTTTGTGTGTGTGTGTGTGTGTGTGTGTGTGTTTGTGTGTGTGTTTGTGTGTGTATGAGTGTCAGTGGCGTGCACAGACATTTTGGGGGGCAGGTGCTCAGTGAGGGCACCTTGCACGGCGAGATGTTCACGGGGGGGGGGTTAAGATTACTACAAATACAACATTGGTCGTGTGGTGGTCATCGTTACGTTAAATCCATTAATTGATTATGACTGGTGATGTGAGGCTAGTTTTAAGAACTTTAGACAGATTCGATAGAAGGATAGCGTTGATTGACTGGTGGATGTCGTGAGATTATTGGCCTAAAATCTAAGGTAGCCTACCTGTTGTCGTAATTGCACGTGACCTACCGTTTTCCAGGAAGTAAGAAATTATATCCTTTGATATAAGATTACAATAAAAGTAGAATTTTGTGATTTTTTGGGCATACATCGTTGAATAGGTGAACACTATGACCAATTATGTGAACCAAAATGGGACAGAATGCTTTTTTCATTTCTGTACGACTTTAAGCAGGTGGGCAGTCGGCTAATTTAGGCTCAGCTGTTTGGCGCTGTATGAGACTTACTTCACAACAGAGACAAATAAATGCAAGCTATAGTTTGGCAACTGAGGCTTAGGGGGCAAACAATACACTTGTTTCGTTTATGTGTTACCTGGCTGGTTAGCTGTCATCACTCGGGCACTCTGGATGGGGAAAGGGCAGTGGAGGAGTAGCGCGCCTCCTTTTGTGTCCGCTTTTCGCGTTTACCGTTGACAAGGAAGAGAGGGAGGAGAGGGGCACGGGTGTGCCGCGGGCACACGTGTGTGTGCGGGGGGGGCTGGCAAAATTACAACGCATTTTGGGGCATTATTATTACACGCTTTTAATCGAGAATTGATCGATGTCACCATGGGCCACATACAGTAGGCCTACACTGTAAAAAAATAAAACATTAACTTTCAAAAGGGCACTTGCCTTGTCTAGAGGGCAAAGGGCAGGTGCTCTAGCACCACCTCGTGTCTGTCTATCTGTGCACATTCCTGATGAGTGTGTTTGTGTGTGTGTGTGTGTGTGTGTGTGTGTGTGTGTGTGTCCGTCCCAGGCCAGAGAAGGTTGTGGGAGGCAGTCAAAAGGAGAAGAGCCCTCTATAAACGCAAGTCCTGGATGAGCAAGGTACAGCACATTTCACACACACACACACACGCATGCACGCACACACACGTGCACACACACGCGCGCACACACACGTGCACACACACAAACACGCACGCACATACACGTGCACACACACACACACACACCTCTGCACGCTCCATCTCTCTCTGTGCACGGGTCTCAGGTGGAATCACTCTCAGCTGTAGTCTCTCTGTCTGGGCCAGCAGGTGTTTCCGGGGAAACGGCCTGACGCCGACCCGCACCAGCCCCAGCTCCTCCCCCAGGGGGCGCTGTCCTCCCTGGCCCTGCCCACAGACGCGTCGTCGCCGGGGGCGACCCTGACCTGTCTGATCAGGGAGGCGGAGCTCCAGATCTTCGAGCGCCTGGGAGACGGGACATTCGGAGTGGTGAAGAGAGGAGAGTGGACCGGACCCAACGGAAGAGTGGTGAGAGAGAGAGAGAGAGAGGGGGGGGGGGGGGGTGAGAGAGAGAGAGAGAGTGGACCGGACACCAACGGAAGAGTGGTGAGACAGAGAGAGAGAGAGGGGGGGGGGAGAGAGAGAGAGAAAGAGAGGGGGGAGAGAGAAAGAGAGGGGGGGGGAGAGAGAGGGAGGGAGAGAGAGAGGGGGGAGAGAGGAGGGAGATAGAGAGAGGGGGGGAGAGAGGAGGGAGATAGAGAGAGGGGGGAGAAAGAGAGAGAGAGGGGGGGGGAGAGGAGGGAGAGAGAGAGAGAGGGGAGAGAGGAGGGAGAGAGAGGGGGGGAGAGGGAGGGAGAGAGAGAGAGAGAGAGAGGGAGGGAGAGAGAGAGAGAGGGAGGAAGGGAGACAGGGAGAGAGAGAGAGGGTGAGAGAGGAGGGAGAGAGAGGAGAAGGAGAGAGAGAGGGGGTGGGGAGAGAGGAGGGAGAGAGAGAGGCAAGGGAGAGGGAGGGAGAGAGAGAGGAGGGAGAGAGAGACTCAGAATCGTTTACTGCCATGCAGTTTTTCAATGTACTAGAAATGTGTTTTCGGTCGTGGTGCATAAGATTGAGACAACGTTGGGCAGGATGCAGGACAAGACAGGACAGCGCAAAGACAGGACAGCGCAAAGACAGGACAGCGCAAAGACAGGACAGCGCAAAGACAGGACAGTGCAAAGACAGGACAGCGCAAAGAGGACAGTGCAAAGACAGGACAGCGCAAAGACATGACAGCGCAAAGAGGACAGTGCAAAGACAGGACAGCACAAAGACAGGAGGCGCAAAGGGCGAGTGCAACATGCTAGTGCAAAAAAGAGAAGGATAAGCTAAGAAAGGAGAGCAATATAGAAAAGCAGTGCAGTCAGTGTACATACAGTAAGTATGCAGAGTGTGATGTGTAAGTGAGTGTGAGTGTGAGAGAGAGAGAGAGGAGGGAGGGAGGGAGGGAGGGAGGGAGAGAGAGGAGGGAGGGAGGGAGGGAGGGAGGGAGAGAGAGAGGGAGAGAGAGGAGGGAGGGAGGAGGGAGGGAGGGAGGGAGGGAGGGAGAGAGAAAGAGAGAGGGAGAGAGAGGAGGGAGGGAGAGAGAGAGGGAGAGAGAGGAGGGAGGGTCAGAAGAGGAAGAGGCCGGACTGAGGGAACGTCTTGACAATGTGCAGATTGTCTGCCCCCCAGTCCACACTGTTATTGAGTTAGTCCACTCTGTTAGCCTGCACTCCTCTCAGACTCACACAGATCCATTCATTCTTTCTCTCCCCCCCTCCCCCTCTCTCTCCCCTCTCTCTCCCTCCCCTCCCTCTCTCTCTCCCCCTCTCTGTCTGCCTAGCTGTCGGTGGCGGTGAAGTGCCTGAAGGGGGGGGTGCTGGACTCCGAGGGGCTGGATGACTTCATCAGGGAGGTGAACGCCATGCACTCGCTCCACCATCAGAACCTCATCCGCCTCTATGGGGTGGTGCTCACACAGCCCATGAAGATGGTGAGACATACACACATTCACACACACACCTCCACACACACACATGCACACACACACACTCACACACACACACGCATGCACACACACGCATGCACACACACTATGGGGTGTGATTCGTGCCAGCGTAACAAACACTCAGTGCTTTCGTCGCCTGCATTGCGTGTATAAAGGTACTTTGGCGAGCTGATTAATAGGCGTGCATATACGCACGCGTTACGAGTCGCTCGCATTCTCAGAGGGTGACGTGTCAAAAGTGCCGTCTCATTTTTGCGCACATGCATGTAACGTTTGCAAGCTCGTGTTAAGTCAGCGAGCACTAGAAGCTGCGAGCGGGGCTCATTTGTCCATATTGAATAAAAATTAAGAATATTTATTTGCACTCAATCAAATTCCAGGACCCTCCTTGCATAACTTTTCCTAGATATGTGTCGTTTTATCTCCACTATCGCTACATTTTCAAATAAGAGCGCGCATCATCAACTAGCTGTAGCATAGGGGTGCTGAGGATCAGCAGCAAAACACGTAGGCTATAATAGTATAAGAATGTTTTTTGTATTTTGACATACAGTAGGCTATGGCGCAAAAGGGATTGTGAGTGTAGGCTACACTAATTAGCCTACAATCAACTAGGATGGGCTCCATAGCCTAATGATTATCAATCCCAGCTAATTATGCGTCCTGTGTAGCCTATAAATTGACCTTGCTTTTCATTGTAAAATATTATGCTAGATGTGCTTCAGTTTTAGGAGTCAAACCATGGCATGCCAGCCTTAACCGGTGCGGGCGTTTAAACATCTGTTGCGTACGTTGGCATGGCACGTTCCACACGTCACACTATAATATTAGCAAACCACACAAACGTGTGTCTATACGCACGCTTATTCGTTTGATCAAACTATAAGGTGTAGTGTTAGGTGTCAGGTATTTGATGCACATATTAGGAGTGACGTGTCAAAAGTGCCGTGCCAACGTTTAAAACATAGAACACGCGTGCACACGCCTTTACGTGTTAACTGCGGGCACTAGAAGCACCAAGTGGTGGTAATTTGAACACAAGTGAATCAAAATGATAATTGTTTGCACTCGATCAAATTCAAGGACCCTCCTTTCATTACTTTTCCTAGATATCAGCGTTTTTATCACATGTTTACATTTCGGCCTTCTGTCTAGACTGCAGTGCTCTTTTCTGTCAGCAGATGTCGCAGGCGGGTGATTTATATTTATATTTGTAGCATAATGTATGTGTTATAATTATGTGCAAAATTATGACAATCACCTAAATCAAAAACAATGAAGCACATGTATTGCTATAGTTCGTTACCAAATGTTAGGCTTGTAAGACTCAACTTAATCATTATTAATTCCGCTATTCCTAAATATCAGAAGAGATATCTGTCTCACTCGCTCTCGGAGCAGGTATTGCGCAACACAAAGCAGGTATTGCGCAACATAGCCACGCGCGGCAGGAGACCCGCTCTGAGAGACAGAGAGAATGAGACAGTCTTTTTCTGTGAGGGAGGAAACACAAGCAATATTTTCAATCATGCTTTCCATTGATGAATCACGAATAATGTATATAAACAGTGCAAATAAAAATAAATCGAAATAATAGGCCTATTGTGCAAAAAAAATAGCCAAACGAATTGTAGGCTACATTTGAATGTGTTCAGCCTGGTGTAGGCTGGCCTATAGGCAAAAAAATGAATGCATTGATACTGCAAA
>NC_140242.1:8007858-8195358 GCF_949987555.1 Borostomias antarcticus | reverse complement strand
GGATCCTGGGCTCTGCTCCGGTCGTCAGCGCTGTGGTCAGATAAGACACAGAAAGCAATGTTAGGCAGGGGTTCTTTAGACCAGGAATTCAGCCAGCGTTCCTCCTATCCTTCTCACTGAGTCCCTGGACTGCCGAGTGTTCTCCTCTCTGGGGTTTTATGGAGTCCCTGGACTGCCGAGTGTTCTCCTCTCTGGGGTTTTATGGAGTCCCTGGACTGCCGAGTGTTCTCCTCTCTGGGGTTTTATGGAGTCCCTGGACTGCCGAGTGTTCTCCTCTCTGGGGTTTTATGGAGTCCCTGGACTGCCGAGTGTTCTCCTCTCTGGGGTTTTATGGAGTCCCTGGACTGCCGAGTGTTCTCCTCTCTGAGGTTTTATGGAGACCCAGCTCGTTAGCTGAGTGGCTCCAGCCGGTGTTGCTCCAGGGAGACGGCAAACGAGCCGATTGTCTGCAGCTGAGTGGCGGGGTTGCCATGGCGATGGTGAATGGCCGGTAGACTCCATTCACCACCTGGCCACGCTGTCCATGGTGCTGAACTGCCCAGCGGAGTTTCCGGGTCTCTGGGGCCGGTTGGGGTGCCGTCGCGGCCGCGGTTTGTGGCCCTGTGGCAGCCTTGCGCCCACCCATGGCAGGGAGGGTGCCACAACACACACACACATACATACACACATGAACACACACACGCATGCACACACACACACAACACACATACAGTCCATTTGAATAATTTATTTGTGTCCACATAAATAAAAATACAAAGGGCGTAAACACTAACAATGTTGTATCGGACTTACGGAGTCAGTCAGTTACATAAGTACCTAGATGGCCTCACATTGTTACATAACAGTACACACAAGATGATGACAATGACAGGCTGACAGGACACAGTAACTACTTCATGGGTACAGAAAACAACGCCTCCTCCATATTGAGCAGCTCCCAATATTGGTGAAACGGAGTAGTACCTCGCTGACTGCTTGGCTAACTTCTGGAGGCCAAATCACGCTACAATAGCTAGTTAGTTAGTTTTTTATTAATCCCCAAGGGAGAAATTGAGTGCCACTATAGTACAAAAACACACAACACAACATATAACACATAACACAGCACAAAGGCCTGACGCAACACACAACACAACTGAATACAGGACAGTAGAGCCTGTCTCAAGGCAATGTAGGCAGTAGATGGAGAGCACAGTCAGATATGACAAAGATTCATTAAAGAACTTCACAGTAGCAGGAACAAATTACTTCACACATCTACCAGTAGAGCACCTCGGCATCACAAGTCTGTTGCTAAAGGATCTCTTCAGCTCGCTAAAGACAGAGTGCATTGGATGATCAACATTATTCATCACACACCTCAGCTTTCTTCTCATTCTCTCCTTGACTGTGATCTCCAGAAGTTCAGGCTTTAGACCAATCATTGATCCTGATCTCCAGCGATTCAGGCGTTAGACCAATCATTGATCCTGCCTTCTTGTTCAGTTTGTTGATCTTGTTCCTGTCACCGGAGCTCAGGCAGCAACAGAATAAAATAAGGCACTTGCCAAAATGCTTTGATAGAACACATGAAGGAGTGGCCTGCTAACCAATCAAAAGAACAGAGCTTTCTAAGAAAAAACAGTCTGGACTGGGCCTTTTATAGATGGCACTGGTGTTCTCATTCCAGTTCAGCTTATTATCTATGTGGACTCTGAGGTACTTGTGTGAAGAAACCACCTCAACAGCATCCCCTTTAATCAGAACCAGAGTCCATGCAGCCTTTTTCTTCTGAAATCAACAACAACTTCTTTGGTCTTACTGGTGTTGAGAATAAGATGGTTTAAATCACACCAGTTACAAAGCCATCAATCTCCTGTTGGGGAGTTAGGTAGTTGTCATTGAGGATGTATTGTACAAGTGCAAGTGGAGTGGTAACCATTGGTAACCAGATGTCAGACTCAACCTGCAGTCTGAGGTAGACAAAGAAAATAAAAAAGGGGAACAAAACAGTGCCTTGAGGAGCACCAATGTTAGAAATAATAGTCTTGGACACCTTACCCCCAAGCCTCACATATTGGGGTCTAGATGTGAGGTAGTCCAAGACCCATGCCACAGTAGTGCTATTTAGATTGAAATCGGTGATCTTTGGCTAGGATATGTGGCACAATCGTGTTGAAAGCATTAGAAATCAAAGAATAAAATCCTAGCAGAGGCATCAGCTAATGCTACTTTCACACCGGGCTCGGCGAGAAAATTCACACCGCCCAGTTCACCCCAATCTCGCCGCGGGATCCAATGGGTTGCCGCGCGAATCCGCCGCAGAAAGTTTTGAAAAAATTGAACTTTTGCGAAGGTCGCCGCGCTGCCAGGTTCGCCTGATTTGCGCTGCTGGTGCCGCCCGCCGCCCAGTTCGCGTGAATTGTATTGACTTTCTATGTAAACTTGCTGTAGACTTTATGTAGCATTTAAAGAAGAGCATCATCCACACAAACTCTCTTCCTGTATGCGAATTGGAGTGTATCTAAATGGACAGAGACCTGCTGAGATGCCCAAGCACAACTCTCTCAAAGCATTTCATGAGCCGAGAGGTTAAGGCCTAGCCTGGGAGAGAGAAGGGTGGGGAGATAAACTGGAGCGCGTTGAGGAGCTGTTCAACACACACCTTGAGGGCGTATGAGAGACCCCATCTGGGCCAGGGGCCTTGTTTGGCCCAAGCCTCTTCAGCTGGGAGCAGATCTCGTCAGGGGTGATCGTTATTGGGGGGCTGGGATTGCCAGTAGACCCCCTTATGGAGAGAGTGGAGCAGACTGATTCTAGCTCAGCAGAGAAATCCTGTGCGTCGAACCTGGCAAAGAAGTGATTAGTCCAGTAGTGTGGCCAGAGCCTGTTATTCATTTCATGCTCTTTCACAGACCTCTGCTATCACACTGTAGTTTGCCCTCAACTTTGTCTTTATAATTCCTCTTCCCTTGTCTAATAACACTTTTCACTTCTTTCTGTGCTAATTTAATCAGATCCTTGTCACCATTTTTAAAAGCAAGTTTATTTTTATTAATAGATACCTTGATCTCTCTAGTAACCCAGAGTTTATTACTGGGGAAAGTTTTACAAGGAATAATCATATCAACACAGAAGTTAATATACTCAGAGATACAGTCAGCGATAACGTCTGCTGCACAAACACATACTGTACAATTGAACATTAGACATTGTAGACGCAGAGATCAATTCAGTGTGTGTGTATGTGTGTGTGTGTTTGCGTGTGTGTTTGTGTCTGCATGTGTGCCTGTGTGTGTGTGTGTGCGTGTGTGTGTGTGTGTGTGTGTGTAGATCCTCCACAAGGTGGACGCGGAGGGCCAGAGGCTGTGTAAGCCAGACGACTGTCCCCAGGACGTCTACAACGTGATGCTGCAGTGCTGGAGCCCCAAACCGGAGGACAGACCCACGTTCATCGCCCTGAGAGACTTCCTAGTGGAGGTGGGGGAGGGGAGAGGAGAAGGAGAGAGGGGGCAGGGGAGGAGAGGAAGGACACAGGAGAGGGGAGATGAGATTAGAGGGAAGTTGGAAGTTGAGGCAGATGAAGAGTATTCTACAGTAGGTAGAATAGTCCTCATACCAGAGCCTAACCCTAGATTAGACAACTAGATGTAAAGTGCTAGCATTGGTCATCGTATTGTGTAGCGAAACCAGCGCTTTCTCTTGTCTCCTAATGATGATGTCACGGTGTGCAGACCACGCCCACGGAGATGCGGGCGCTGCAGGACTTTGACGAGCCGGACAAACTCCAGATCACCATGAATGACATCATCACCATCATCGAGGGCAGGTCAGGGCTTCTGTTTTTTTGTACATGTCTATATGTGCGTGTGTGTGTGCGTGTGTGTGTATACACACCATATCTACTCTAGGTACTGTACTGTATCTCTCCTGTAGGGCGGAACACTATTGGTGGCGTGGTCAGAACAGGCGGACATTGCGTATCGGTCAGTTTCCGCGTCACGTGGTGACCTCGGTGGCCGGCCTGTCTGCTCAGGACATCAGCAGGCCGCTCAAACACTCCTTCATCCACACCGGCCACGGAGACACAGACCCACACAGGAGCTGGGGCCACGCGGACCGTATAGACAGGTAACACACACACACATATACACACACACACACACACACATACACAGGAGCTGGAGCCACGCGGACCGTATAGACAGGTAACACACACACACACACACACACAGGAGCTGGGGCCACGCGGACCGTATAGACAGGTAACACACACACACACACACACACACAGGAGCTGAGCAGATAGACAGGTAACACACACAGACACACACACACACACACACACACAGGAGCTGGGGGCACACTGACTGTGTAGACAGGTAACATACACACGCACACACAAACACAGCCTAAATCTCTACAGAATCTATATGGTCTGGCTCATCCCCCACCCCTAAACCCCCCCCCCCCCCCCCCCGCTTCCCTCTACTAACTCTGGCATCTCCTCATCAAACAGTCTCTCAGACAGGAACTCTGGCCAAGCAGTTACTGCCTCTGACCACTAGAGGGCAGCAGTGTATTATCTGTGGCTGCATTTCAGTCTGCCCAGTCAGTTCCATGTCCCCTTCTTAACAAAGGGTGTGTGTGTGTGTGTGTGTGTGTGTGTGTGTGTGTGTGTGTGTGTGTGTGTGTGTGTGTGTGTGTGTGTGTGTGTGTGTGTGTGACTGTTGTCCTCTCTCCAGTCTGTACTTGGGGAACCCCATGGACCCCCCAGATATCCTGGGAATGAACCCTTCCAGCGCCAGACCCACCAAGCTGCCCAACCGCGCCAAGAGTGAGTCTCCCGCCCTCACACACACACACACACACACACACACACACACACACACACACACACACACACGCACACGCACACACACACACGCACACACACTTGCACATACACACACTCAATCACTCATTCACTCACTCACTCACTCACTCACTCACTCACTCACTCACTCACTCACTCACTCACACACATTCCCTCACGTATTCTGCATCGACCATTTTACTGTTTTGCGTTTTATTTGATCTTTTGCACATCCTGTCTGTCTGTAACTGTGTTAAGCTGCTGTCTACTTATAAGTCTCTCTTGTAAATGATCTCAATTAGATTTTTTACCCATATAAATAAAGGTGAATACAAATTTAAAGTAAAAAAAATAAATTCACACACTCACTGACACACACACATACACACACTCATGCACTGAGATATACACTAACACACACAAACACGCGCACACACATACACAGATATTTATCGTTGCTTGTCTCTCTCTCTCGCACCCGCACCAGAGCTGCCCCCCCCTCGACCTCCGCAGCCCGCTGTCCTGCTGAAGAGTAAGACCTCCTCTCCCTTCTCAACTCAACATCTGTGTGTGTGTGTGTGTGCGCGTGTGTGTGTGCATGTGCGTATGTGTGTATGTGTGTTACCTGTCAACTTAGTAAAGTAGTAAAGACGTGTGTGTGCGTGTATGTGTGTGCGCTACCTGTCAACTTAGTAAAGTAATAAAGATTGTGTGTGTGTAAAGTAATAAAGATTGTGTGTGTGTGTGTGTGTGTGTGTGTGTGTGTGTGTGTGTGTGTGTGTGTGTGTGTGTGTAGAGCCCTTCTATGACTCGGTGCTGGACGACGACGGCGGTGATGACGATGGAGCCGCCCTGCCCGGGATAAAGAGCCTGGTGGGCGTTTCTCTGGGCCTCAAGCTCCGCCCATGGGAGGGGCAGAGCGTGCGCTCAGCCCGTAGCGAGGTCTCACTCATCGACTTCACCGATGACAGCTTCAGCTCGGCCACGCCCTCTCCGCTCACAGAGACATGCCAACCGGACCAAGACACGCTACAGGTAGGGAGAGAGAGGGGGCGGAGCCAGCCTGACCAGGACACGCTACAGGTAGGGAGAGAGAGGGGGCGGAGCCAGCCTGACCAGGACACGCTACAGGTAGGGAGAGAGAGGGGGCGGAGCCAGCCTGACCAGGACACGCTACAGGTAGGGAGAGAGAGGGGGCGGAGCCAGCCTGACCAGGACACGCTACAGGTAGGGAGAGAGAGGGGGCGGAGCCAGCCTGACCAGGACTCGCTACAGGTAGGGAGAGAGAGGGGGCGGAGCCAGCCTGACCAGGACACGCTACAGGTAGGGAGAGAGAGGGGGCGGAGCCAGCCTGACCAGGACACGCTACAGGTAGGGAGAGAGAGGGGGCGGAGCCAGCCTGACCAGGACACGCTACAGGTAGGGAGAGAGAGGGGGTGGTCAAAAGATCCCTCTTTAAGATGGGTTCACATACAACATCCCCAAACAGTTCTAAGCAGTTTTAGAACAGAATGTTTGTTTTAAAACTGCCTTCTCAGTTCTGAAACTGTTGTCCTAAAGATTTTACATTTGACATGATGAATGATGAATATTCGACAAACCAGTTTAGAACAGAGAAAGACATAAAAACTACAATCTAGAACAGAGAGACATACAAACTACAAACTAGAGAACTACAAACATAAGACTGCTTTAAACGGTCTGAACTGGTGTACTGTATGAATGAATGAATGAATAATTTTATTTTCGTGTCCGGCCGTCACAACAAGGCCCATCCCTAACGGAATTATTTAGACACATTTTAAGAAATATAACCTAATAATACAGTCATGCTGACACATAATAAAAAGTGCATGAGATCAAACAAGGAAGAAGATCAAAGATAAATAAATAAATTACAAATGTAAACACATTACAGAACAAAGACAAACAAACAGAACAAAGACAAACAAATAGATCAACCAATGAAAATGAGAGGGCAAGAAGGGGGACGGAGAGAGGGGGGGGGGAGCAAAAGAGACTGTATGTGAACACATCTTATTACACAGCACCAATACCCGATTTTGATTGGACAATCGATACATTCTGTGGTCAATTATTTTCTCAATACGTTAGGGGCAATGGAGCAATATTGTCCGCTGCTATCTATCTATATATCGACCGTTGTTATGTAACGTTAAGCTAATTCCCTGAAGCAAGAAAGTGTTTCTTGCTTGTTCCATTTCAGTGGTTTTGGCCTCAACTGGTTGTAGTTAAATGGTGTCGGATCAAGTAGTGGGAATATGAGATCATTTCACCTCCGGCCGATAGAGAATGATCCACTGCCCAGTAGTGAATCTAGGCTACCTGTGTAGTCTACCACATCTATAGCCAAGCAGCAGCATTGCTAGAGACGATTTCTCGTAGCTGAAGCCAGACGTTGCTTTATTTTTTCTGCTGAAGCTACAAAATAAACATCAAAAATATTCAAATCAATATTTTGATTGTATATGTAATAATCATGTGTAATAATCATCATAACATACAACCAGCCCTCTGTGGTTAATGACCAGCTAGCCGTGAGTTATCCCTGACTTAAAGCATCGCTTACCGGCCCGTACGTTCACCCCCCCCAAACAATATCACCAACCAAAACTACCCCGTGGTTCGTCTCCAGACAAACGTGGAAGATCATTTTCATGGTGGAGGAGTATGAAAAATACTCCAGCCAACGCTCAATCTCTCTCCTCAGGACACGCCCTCCATCCTGGACTGGCCCCTCCCACTTCCTGCCTACGACGCGGTTGCAGCAGAGGACCAGGACCAATCAGAGGACCAGGAGGTGCGGTCTATCAACAGGGGACTGGCGGAGGACACGCTGGCGGTGCCCAGCCTGGGGAGGAACGAGTCTCAGTCAGCTGATCTGTTCCAGGAGCTGCAGAGAGAGGTACTGTAGAAGACAGACACACACATATACACACACATACACACACACACACACACACACACACGCACGCACACACATATACACACGTACACACACAGTATACACACATGCACACATGTACAATTCATAACATGGATTGAAGTTTTTCTTCTTCTGCTGATCTGCAGGTGATGGTGAAACTGCAGGTTCCCATGGCTCCCGGGCGCTCCCTGCCCTCCTCCCCCCTCCCCCTGGCGCCCCTGGCGCCCCCTGCCCCCCACCGCCAGATCTACCTGCCCCCACCATCCTCCTACGAGGACAGACCCGTCCTGCCACCGCGCACCCCCGTGCCACCCCTGCGGTCGAAACAGGCGCCCGCCTCGCGGGCCTACCCCCGCTCTAGCTCCGTGTCCCTGGGCGACGGCGAGGGCACGCCCCCTCAGATCCCGCCCAGGGACCACGCCCTCTCCCAGCCCGCCTCCCGCTCCTCCTCCCCCCTGCCGCTGGTGCCCCCGCTCTCCTCCTCCCCTCTCTCCATCCCCCCACCCCCCATCTCCTCCTCCCCTCTCTCCATCCCCCCTCCCCCCCTCTCCTCCTCCCCTCTCTATATCCCCCCTCCCCCCCTCTCCGTCTCCCCCCGCCAGAGGGCGGGCCTGTGCTGTGTCCCTCCCCTCGGCTCCCCCCTCTCCTCCTCCTCCCCCTCTCTCTCTCCTCCCGCCTCCTCGCTCTCCTCCAGGCTGGCGGTGGCTCCTCCCGCCGCCTCCTCATTGGACCCCTTCTCAGAGGGGCGTGGCCTCTCAGCGTTGGTCGACAGCTCTCAGGGCTCTGTCCCCTCCCCTCTGCCGGAGCGGCCCGCCTACCTAGACAGGTATGGGGCAAACATGGCCGCCGTCAGGCCCATGATGCACCAGCAGCCAGGCGGAGCCAAGCCCAACTCCTCCTACAACAACAATAATGAAAGGAATACAGCTCCCAACATGCAACAGGAGCACAGTGTCAAAAAGGTGGGGGAGGAGCTAGATGCAAATGGCGTAGCAGGTGTCTGTTCATGTGACGGCATATTTATTAATTTGTGTGTTTTTGTGCATGTGTGTGTAGGTGCAGGGGGCAGTGCACGGTGTGACGGTAGATGAGTGTGAGACAGCCCTTCAGAGCCACAACTGGAGTGTCCCACAGGCAGTCCATCACCTGAAGGTATATACACACACAATCACACACATTCATACACACGTTCACACACACACCCCTCGATGCGCACCCACACCAAGCCCTTCTTGGACTAGTCACCTTCACACGTCTGCGTTGTCTGTGTGCTGTAGGTAGAACAGCTGTTCCGTCTGGGCCTGCGTTCTCGAGCAGAATGCCACGAGGTTCTAGAACGCTGCCAGTGGAACCTTGAACAGGCCAGCACAGTCGTACTGGACTCTTATGGACCACATCGCAGCAGGTACACATACACACACACACACACACACACACACACACACTGTTCACCGTACGGCCACACGCACACACACACACACACACACACACGCATATACAGTACTGTACACACACACACACACACACACACACCGACATATTGTTCACCATACACACAAACACAGCTTTTATTTTGTATACCTGTACTTGGTGGACCGCTAAACTTAAGCCCTAGCCATAAACCCTAACCCTAACCCATACCCTTTTACCCCTCACCCTAACCCTAAACCTAACCCCTAACCCCTAACCTAACCCTAGCCCTAAAATGAACCAGTTGAAACATGCTGTTTTACTATACTTGTGGGGACATTTGGACAAACACACACACACACACACACACACACACACACACGTATAGTACTGTACACATGTATACACAAACACACATACACGCACAGCTCTAAAGCGGGCCGAACACTCTCTCCCTCAATCTCTCTCTCTCTCTCTCTCTCTCTCTCTCTCTCTTTCTCTCCCTCTCTCTCTCTCTCCCTCTCTCCCACTCTCTCTCTCTCTCTCTCCCACTCTCTCCCTCTCCTTCTCTCTCCCTCCCTCTCTCTCTTTCCCTCCCTCTCTCTCTCTCTCTCTCTCTCCCACTCTCTCTCTCTCTCTCTCTCTCCCACTCTCTCCCTCTCTCTCTCTCTCTCCTTCTCTCTCCCTCCCTCCCTCCCTCTCTCTCTTTCTCTTTCCCTCCCTCCCTCCCTCCCTCCCTCCCTCTCTCTCTGTCTCTCTCTCTCTCTCAGGCAATGAAGACAGAGGATCATTCCAGAACGTAGTCGCCCCAGCCCAGGCCCACCCAGGTCCGCTGGGTTTACCCTCTGTGTTAATCACACACGCATGTTTCTCATTGGCTACTGTACTCTAACAAACTGCTGAAAGACTTGTGATGTGAACACCCTGTACTTGAAATATTGATATTTATTGTTTTGATATTTTGTGATAATTTATGTTGCTGCAACGCAAGTAGTTGAACTTTAAGAGTATTGTGTAGTGGTGGTTGGAGAATCATTGCTCTCTTTCACTCTCTGTGCGTGCGCAAGCATTTGTGTGCGTCAGGACACGTGTGTGTGTGTGTGTGTGTGTATGTGCGCGCGCGTGTGTGCAGAAAATAAGCACTGTAAATTCCCATGCCTTTCACTCTTTAAGAATGGCTGAGATCAGGGACAAGTGAAATAATGTGCTGTCTACTGAAGTTACTGTACTATAATGTAGACTGTAGGCAGCGTGAGACATACTGTATAAACAGGCAAACAAGTATTACTGCTGGACAGAATTATGACAGTGATGAATCCCCCTAGTATGTGCAGACTAGTCTTAGATGTGTACAAATTAGTCTTTGATATGTAAGTCTAGTCTTTGATGTATGTGGTAATAGTTGTTGAATAAGAGAATGATTTGTACTGTATCAAATCAATCAGAAATGGTGATGAATGAATAGTCATGTGTCTTGAATGAGCCTCTATGCCCTAGCATTTCACTTGTATGTGTACTATATAAAAGACCACAGTACACATACTTTTAGTACGCGCAAATGGGACTAGTGTGTACCTAGTAGTAATACTGCATTAGCAGAGGGGACCTGAGTGTCATCTACAACGTGAACAGTGGTTGAGGATGATTGATAATTATAGATGGTTTACAGTACTTGCTGAAGCAATCATATACAGTCTTGTATTTTGTAGACCTTTCTCATAGGAGGGTCCGGCTACTGCAGGGTTTGTGTGTTTGTGCACGTGTGTGTGCACGTACATGTGTGTGTGTGATAGTATGTTCGAGAGGATGTGATGCTGACTGTAGGACAACAGAAAAACAACTTGTATGCAGACTTGTCCTCCATTTTTTTAAATATATATACATAAATATATATATAATAAACAAGAGTTTTGCATCATCTCATCTGCCCGCTTGTCTGTGGTTTTGAATGGTAAATGGACTGCACTTATATAGCGCTTTTCCACCTTAGCGGCACTCAAAGCGCTTTACAATGGCCTCTCATTCACCCATTCACAGCAGTTGCCATGCAAGGTACTAACCTGCTCATTTGGAGCAATTTGGGGTTAGGTGTCTTGCTCCAGGACACTTCGACATGTGGACAGTTGGAGCAGGGATTCGAACCGCTGACTCTTCGATCATTGAACAACCCGCTCTACCAACTGAGCTACAGCCGCCTCACTGAAGGATGAAGGATGTTGTGAAGCCTGGATAGCACATACACACATAGTGAGGCAGTGCATTTCATTTGCCTGCGTCCAGACATTAGAATCGAATTAGAATTAAAAACATTTTATGAAACATAAACTAAAACATGAACATTTCAGCACATACTCTTGGATGAATCATTTCAGACCTGGGGGCATTTTTGTATCGGACATGTGGTGACCTTGAGAGGTCATTGACCTTGCATTTTTCTGGTTCACGAACACATGAAAAAGAGCGGGCTATTTTACACACACACACACACACACACACACACACACAAACACACACAGTGGCTGAGGTTGCATGGCGTTGTTGGTTGATCTCATTGGTCTTATATCCCTGGACAGCAGAGTTCAGCACTGTTGCTGCACTATGAACTCTCGGCCTGCACTTCTACAGTAACTGCTGGGGAAGCACTGCTGCCTATCGCACATCTATCACACACACACACACACACACACCACAGATTCACTGTAGTATTGGTAAAACTGTGTGTGTGTGTGCATGAGTGTGTGCGTGCTTCATCAGTGTCCCTCTGGTGTCATCTATTAATATACTGGAAATGACCTCCTGCATTCACGCACCCCCCCCCCCCACACACACACACACACAATCCCAAAAATAATATCCCTCAAATCGTCCCAGGTGAGCTTAATGGTGCACTGGAGTCATTAACTAGTTTGTTCGAAATGCATCCAGTTGAAAACTCTGGTACTCACCTACAGGGCAATGAAAGGAACAGCCCCCTCCTACCTCCAGGCCATGGTCAAACCCTACACCCCCTCTTGACCGCTACGCTCTGCTACCTCGGGGCGATTGGCTGCCCCGGCACTCTGAGGCCCCTGCGGTTGATCGACACGGTCACGGCTCTTTTCTGTCTTAGCCCCGCAGTGGTGGAATGAACTGTCCACTGACGTGAGAACGCTGCCCATCTTTTGCCACAGGCTCAAAACTCACCTCTTCAAGAAGTACTACCTGGATCCTTAAGCACCTATTGTATTTATATTTTGCTCTTGCTCTTTGGCTTCCGCAGATTATGATTATGCACTTAGTCACTTGTTTAGAAAGGAGGAGCACTTGTGAGTTCTGGTGAGTAGTAGTACACTAACTACCTACGTTAAATGCAATTATTGTTAGTCGTTTTGGATAACTGTGCAGAATGATTGTAATGTAATGTAAAATGTCTGTGTATGTCTGTTTGTCTGTGTATCAGGCTGTGTTTGCACAATACAATATGTACAGTCAGTATTGTATGTGCATAGAGCTGTGATTGTGTTACGAATTGATCTGTACAGAAATTCCCTCCCTGGTCAACTCAATATCAGACTTGCAGTACTCAGCCAATTGTGTCAGTCGATCAGATAAAGTGTGATTGATTACTCCGGTCTTACATGTATCTGTTCCAGAGAGTATTGATGTATTATGTATATTGAGTACAAAATACATTACTTTTTTAACCTTTATTTATGCAGGAATTCCTATTGAGAGAAAGATCTCCTCTGCAATCCAATAATTCAGTCAGGTCTGGAGGGGTGTGTGTGTGTGTGTGTGTGTGTGTGTGTGTGCGTGCGTGTGTGTGTGTGTGTGTGTGTGATCCCTCCTCTTTCTCCTCTCTCTCCATCTCTTGAATTGTGTGAGAGGGGTCAGGGTTGAGGGTAAACACTCTTCTGCTAAGAATCACTCTCTCTCACACGCACACACACACAGACACATGCAAACACTAAAAACACTCTCATTCTACTCTCACTCCTTCTATTAAGCAACAAATCGAGAGAGAGAGTGAGAGAGAGAGTGAGAGAGGGAGAGAGAGAGAGTGAGAGAGAGAGAGAGAGAGAGAGAGAGGCAGGGCAAAGGAGAAAGAAAAAAGGAGGAAGGTGGGGATGAAGAATTGGGGATAGATAGAGGACGGAGACGCGTCCAACCCCCCATCCTAACCCCCCATCCTAACCTCCCTCCCTAACCCCCCTCCCTAACCCCCCATCCTAACCTCCCTCCCTAACCTCCCGTCCTAACCTCCCGTCCTAACCTCCCTCCCTAACCCCCCTCCCTAACCCCCCATCCTAACCTCCCTCCCTAACCCCCCTCCCTAACCCCCCATCCTAACCTCCCACCCTAACCTCCCTCCCTAACCTCCCTCCCTAACCTCCCATCCTAACCTCCCACCCTAACCTCCCGTCCTAACCCCCCATCCTAACCTCCCATCCTAACCTCCCATCCTAACCTCCCTCCCTAACCTCCCTCCCTAACCTCCCGTCCTAACCTCCCATCCTAACCTCCCTCCGTAACCTCCCATCCTAACCTCCCTCCGTAACCTCCCATCCTAACCTCCCTCCGTAACCTCCCATCCTAACCTCCCTCCGTAACCTCCCATCCTAACCTCCCTCCGTAACCTCCCATCCTAACCTCCCTCCCTAACCTCTGCTTGACCCTCTGTGTTCTCTTCATTGTCATCTTTTCAATCCAAATCATCAGCTTTTTCAATCTTTAATTCCTGTTATCTCGTTCTTCCTCTCTTTGTGTGCTGCAGCCTGCCGTGGACAGGACTTGAGATTGCATTTGATTCGCAAGAATGAGAGAGAATGGAGCCAAACTCTGGAGAGAAGCAGACAGAGAGAGAGAGAAAGAGGGACAGGCAGATAAAGTGAGAGAGACTGACTCATCCGTGAACTGGACAGAAATCGATCGCATCAAATGGAGGGGAAAATGTGTACCCCCTGAGGAGAAAGGGATGAGGAGGAGGAGAGATGACAGGGATGAGGAGGAGAGGGGATGAGGAGAGGAGGAGATGGGAAGGGGGTGAGGATGATACGAGAGGAGGAGAAATGGAAGGGAGAGAAAGTGGAGACGAAGGGAGAGAGTGGGTCCGCTAAAAAGTTCTGGAGTATGTCCCTATGTGAGGGTCCAGCCATGTGTGTGTGTGTGTGTGCGTGCGTGCGTGCGTGCGTGCGTGCGTGAGTTTGTGAGTGTGCATGCGTGCGTCCGTTTGTGTGACTGGATATCATTGTGATTGATGAGAACCACAGTAAGGTGTTCCTGTTGTAAGTAGGCTGTACTTTGGATTCTAGTTTAGAAGAAGTGTTTCTCTCTAAACACAAGGACCAGCCACTGATACAGGCCGTTATACAGCTAGGCTACAAGTGTCAGCTAATTGTGTTCATATTTGGCAGCCTGAGCCATGTCCATAGGTTAGTAGTCAGAGGATTGAGGATTATGGGGTTGACCAAGTGTGAAGCAAAGCAGACTGATAAATATTGCTCAATCTCCTCCATTATTGGCAGCCACTGTATTTGGAGGAGAAGATGTTTTCTGTGCCCATAACTCCCCTGGTATTAGTGAGTCAGACTCAATTGTACGTGTTCCGTATTTTCTGTATGCTTACTGCACATCATTCTTACATCTGCCCCAGCGACAGCACAGAGAGGTAGTGTTTTTGGTGCCGTGTTTGTTCGCTTGTTCATTTGTTTGTGAGCGGATTACACAAAAACTACTTGACCGATTTTCACGAAACTCAGTGGAAGGGTGTAGCATGGGCTAACTAAAAAACAATTAAATTTTGGAGCCGCTCCAAATCATGGGTCGGGTCCACGAGCTACCCAAACACAGCCGGGCTGGCCATTCACCTCCATTTATTTTTTGGACTATAGGATTACGCAAAAGTCAGAGACTCGGAGTAGAGCTGCCCTTCCTTTGCGTTGAAAGGAGCCAGTTGAGGTGGTTCGGACATCTAGTCAGGATGCCTTCTGGGCGCCTCCCTAGGGAGGTGTTCCAGGCATGTCCAGCTGGGAGGCGGCCACAGGGTAGACCCATGACCAGGTGGCGGGACTACATCTCCACACTGGCCTGTGAGCGGCTAGTCTGACTCAACGGATGTAGGTTTTGGCAATAAACCTTGTCATTCGTTGTCACACTGCCCAATCAGTGGTGACACAAATTAATCTGATTCTCTCGGCACCAATCAGATTCAATCCAGACTATTTTGCAAGAGCACCGTCGCTGCGTCCGGGGCTGGCTCCGCCCAAGACGACTGTGATTGGTTTAAAGAAATACTGCGTTTTTTTCCCCCCTATTGCAGAATGGTAATATGTCCAGCCAGACCTGTCTCCGGCGCTGGCACAGCGTAAACAAAGTGTGGAGATAGGTCTGGCTATGCGAGACGAGTGAGCGGCTAAAGATTCCCCAGGTAGAGCTGGTTGATGCTGCTAGGGAAAGGGATGTCTGGGACCCCCTGCTGGAACTGCTGCCTCCGCGACCCGACCCTGGATAAGTGGATGGATGGATGGATGGATGGATGGATGGATGGATGGATGGATGATGGATGGATGATGGATGGATGGATGGATGGATGGATGGATGGATGGATGGATGGATGGATGGATGGATGGATGGGTGGATGGGTGGATGGGTGGGTGGGTGTGTGGGTGGGTGGATGGATGGATGGATGGCGCAAAAACTACCAGACTGCTTTTCAAGAAACTCGGTGGAGGGGTGTAGCATGGGCCAATTTAGACCCCATTCAATTTTGGCGTGCACAGAGCCACGAAATGCATTCAGGGGTGGAGGTTTGTGCTCTCTGAGCACCATTTCTAGTTATGTATACACCAAGATATATGTTAATATGTGTGTATGTATGTGCATGTCAGTATATATTGTGTACATCCTAGAAGCTTGCTTGTAACTATGAAATGTGACACGTTAAAGTCACACAGAAACGGACGTTTGAGATCATCTAACTTCCGTAGTTTGACGTATTTCCGACGCAGCTATGAGGGTGGGACATAATGTTTAGAGGAATTTGATTGGAACATTGACAAGTGGACGGGTTTTAAGAACTTTAGAGAATAGAAGGATAGCGTTGATTGTCGGGTGGATGTCGTAAGATTATTGGCCTAAAATCTAAGGTACCTGTTGTCGTCATTGCACGTGACCTACCGTTTTTCCAGGAAGTAAGAAATTATATACTTTGCTATAAGATTACAACAAAAGTAGAATTTTGTCTTTTTTTTGACATACATCGTTGAATAGGTGAACACTATGACCTATTATGTGAACCAAAATGGGACAGAATGCTTTTTTAATTTCAGTGCAAATTTAAACGACCAAACAACACGACAGCAATGGAATTATATTTGGGTCCCTGTAATGTATTTTGAAAATGCGGACCTAATTTAAAAATTCAAATGTGTGTGTGTGTGCGTGTGTGCATATGTGTGTGTGTGTGTGTGTGTGCATATGTGTGTGTGGGTGTGTGTGCGTGCGTGCATGTGTGTGTGTGTGTGTGTGCGTGCGTGCGTGCCTATGTGTATGTGTGTGTGTGTGTGTGTGTGTGTATGAGACATTTCCAGCAGTGATAAAGATGATTTGCCCATGTCGGGCTCTGTAGGTGAAACAGGTGGTCTCTCTTTAGATATGAGCTCACCCACGTGTGTGCACACACACACACACACACACACACACATACACACACACCTGATGAGTGATGAGCAGGCAACATACTGTAGTAATATTGCACATAATTTAGATGAATGACAACGCTCTACAAAGACTCTCCTCCTCACGTCCTCTGTCTCTCTCTCTCTCTCTGTCTCTCTCTCTCTGTCTGTCAGTAGCTGAATCCCAAATCGCGCACTTGCAGGTAAAAGTGCAGAGCACTCGCGGCCTTGTGGCCTTACAGGCCACAAGGGCTCAGGGTAAACATACAAATATACAAATAAAGCTTTGATTGATTGATTTGAGGGTAGTCCCAAAACAGAATTGCTAGGTCCACAAGTGCGCCATTTTGCGCACTTTAACCGCACTTACCGAAAGTCCGCAATTTCGCGGACTTAGGAGCAGAAAATACCTACAGTCCACAGCGTCTCATGTGACAGTGCATGAGTGCATCCATTCATGATCCGAGTGCATCACACATAAATGATGACATTTGCCGATACATTTTACAACAGGGGCATTGAGCTAAACTGGCTTGGGAATCGTTGGCAAGCCGCTGGAAGTACTGTCCCATTTAATTCACGGCCCTGCACCCTCTGGCCCTTCCAGCTGACATCAATTAAGTGCTCAGGCCGCAAGTACGAGGGGCCGCAAGGGTGGTTTGCGCACTCAGATTGGGATTCAGCTTCTGTCTCTCTCTCTCTCTCTCTGTCTGTCTCTCTCTCTGTCTCTCTCTCTCTCTCTCTCTGTCTGTCTCTGTCTCTCTCTCTGTCTCTCTCTCTCTCCCTCCCTCTCTCTCTGTTTCTTTCTCTCTCTCTCTCTCTCTCTCTCTCTCTCTCTCGCTCTCTCTCTGTCTCTCTCTCTCCCTCCCTCTCTCTCTGTCTCTCTTTCTCTCTCTCTTGCTCTCGCTCTCTCTCTCTCTCTCTCTCTCTCTCCTCCCCCTCCTCTGTCTCTCTGTCCTTTCTCTCTGTGCCCCCCCCCCATCTTTCTCTTTCAGCTTCATCTCAGTTCATCTGTTCTCTCCCACCCCCCACCCCCGTTCCCCCTAAGACCTTTCCCTGCTCGTATGCCCATTGTCACACACATATTGAGAGACACACACACACGGCCCTCTTTTATAACTACAGCTAGGTCCCTCCATCAGTCGCAGCCTGGCGTCTGTGCCGACTCCCGCGGGAGCTGTCTGTGGTCGTAGCAGCGACTGTGAGTGCTTCTGGTGTCTGAGCCCTCCTCCACTTCAGTGCCCGCCGCTGCCGCCGCCGCCGCCGCCTTTGTCCAGACCGCAGCCCCAAGGCTATTCCCATCGCTGTGTGGGATGTCTGAGTTTATAACATGTGAAAAGGATATTTGAGCTCTTGGGGGACGGTGTGTGTGTGTGTGTGTGTGTGTGTGTGTGTGTGTGTGTGTGTGTGTGCGTGCGTGTGTGTGTGTGTGTGTCTGTGAGTGTGTGAGTGTGAGTGTGAGTGTGCGTGTGTGTGTGTGTGTGTGTGCGTGTGCGTGTGCATGCGTGTGAGTGTGTGCGTGTGTGTGCGTGTGAGTGTGTGTGTGTGTGTGTGTGTGTGTGTGTGTGCACGTGATGGGGATAGATAGTGTGTAATGGTGTGGATACTGATGCTTCTGCTGACGCTTACAGCCAAGCAGTCCCCTGACAGAGAAAGAGAGAGGGGCGGGCAAACACAAGGGGAGAGAGAGAGAGAGAGAGGGAAGGAGTCCTCCCTTTCTGTCTCTCTCTCGCTCTCTCGCTCTCTCTCTCTCTCTCTCCCCCTCCCACCCCCTGAATCCATCAAACAAGCCTTTGGTTCAAAGATATTCAACCCCTCCCTCCCCTCCCTCCTCCCTGCCCAGCCACCTTGTTCTTTGACATTCCTTGTTTATTTCCGTTTATTTGAACTGACGGCGAGGATGGCACAGCACAAAACACACAAATCACAAAATACAACACACAAAGACACACAACACACATAGATCAACACACAACACACATAGATCAGATAGAAACACGAGCACACACACGCTCAAAACACACCAGAACAGCTACATTACCTCTCAGTACTACTTACAGTACGTGTTCCTCATATCTATGTTCTAACTTGCTCTCTGTGAGACATGCAGAACAGTGTTCTTGTCATCAATATTTGAGGCACAGGAAATTGAGGAAATTGCTAAGACAGCAGCACACAGACGCTCTGATATTTTATATTAAACATTAAACATTGACTGAACCAGGATCGTCTCCTTGAGATTAAATCTCCTTAGTAATATCACCTTTTCATTACACACACACACACACACACACACACACCTGTCACTGTGTCGCCCGTCAGCATCGTCCACCCTTACTTGCCCACGCTGGGTTCGATCTTGACTTGACAGCCTTACATAAACACCACTTCAGCTACGCCACCGAAAACCTAGAGCTATAGATGGAGCGGGTTAGGAGTGGAACAATTCAACTGGGTTACAAAAACACACACACAGAAACATGCACATACGCATACAAACACGCACAAACACAACCATCAAATGTTATGTTTTTTTGCGTCCATCCACTCTTTAAAATTGGATTTACTTTAAACAGTCTCTCTCACACACTATCTCTCTCTCTCCATCTACAGTACCTCTCTCTCTCTCTCTCTCACACACACATACACACACACACACACACACACACACACACACACACACACACTATCTGTCCCCCAAAAGCGTACGCAAATGAATAACCTTCTCGAATCATGTGTTTCAAGTAACCAACCCTAAACTCTGATTAGGGTAGTAGGCTAGTCCCAGGCTATTTAGGCCTATTGCACTCTCTAAAGGATTTGGGCATATGTGTATTTCACATATGTATTTTATGTAAAACAAGCAGGATTTTTATTGTTTGGCTAGTTTTTGGGTATATTTTTTATCGTTTGTCTAGTTTTTTGGTATGTTTTTTTTAATCATTTGGTTAGTTATTTGGTATGTTTTTTATCGTTTGGCTAGTTATTTGGTTTGTTTTGTGTGGTGTAGTTTGGTATGAGTGTATGTGGTGTAGTTTGATATGAGTGTGTGTGGTGTAGTTTGATATGAGTGTGTGTGGTGTAGTTTGGTATGAGTGTGTGTGGTGTAGTTTGGTATGAGTGTGTGTGGTGTAGTTTGGTATGAGTGTGTGTGGTGTAGTTTGGTATGAGTGTGTGTGGTGTAGTTTGGTATGAGTGTGTGTGGTGTAGTTTGGTATGAGTGTGTGTGGTGTAGTTTGGTATGAGTGTGTGTGGTGTAGTTTGGTATGACTGTGTGTGGTGTAGTTTGGTATGAGTCTGTGTGGTGTAGTTTGATACAGTATGAGTGTGTGTGGTGTAGTTTGGTATGAGTGTGTGTGGTGCACTGTTAATGATTTCCTTGTAAATTTACAGTAAATTACTGGCAGCACGGTTGCCAGCAAGTTGCTGTATTTCAATTTACAATACACTACTGTAATACTACTGTAATGTAATTTACAGTACATTGAACAATACTGTATGACTTCAAAACAGTTTAGTACTGTATTTGTCTATTTTTACTGTATTTTCTCTATTCCTACTGTATTTTATAATATTGTATTGTACTGTAATTCCCAGTCATATTACTATTGGTACTGCTACAAAATATTACAAATAAAACAATTACTAATAGTTAATAATGATTACTAATGACATACTATTTAAATTCTGTAATATTCTCCAGTTACTAATAGTGTAATATTACTACACATCAGAATAACATTAATCAAAAGGCAATCCAAACAATATTCTTAATAAAAAATATTTATTAAAATAGTTTAGAAACAATTAACATTTCATTCGTTTTCTTAGTGTGTATATATAATAATTTAGATTTAATTTTCTTTTAAAATGAACAGTAAAAAACAATACATAAATTTTTTATGGGATTCACTTAAAACATTTTGGACCTTAGACTGGATTTGTATTTTGGACATAGAGACCATCGTTTCATTGATCTTTCCAGTATTGAGCTAGCTGCAGTTTTTCAGCAGGCTCTCACTGGTCTACAGTGGAAGTCAAGACTGAATTTTTTTTAAAGTGCAAGGGCACTCAGGTACACCACACGCAAAGGAATAATTGGCCACATTCCTATGTACTTTTACATGTGTGGTGAACACATGCAACACTGACGTTGAAAAACTGATGACTCCGGCTGAATTGGATTCCGGCGTTCGACACTGATAGGACAGCTGCAGTGCTCACATCACACGCTGTAACAAAGACAAAGACACAGACAAGTAGGACACAGACTGTTAGGCATAGTACTGAGAGAGATGGACAGAGAGCGCAAGAGAGAAATGGTGAGAGATAATTCAGTAGTAAAACAAAATATAAAAACTGCGTCCATCCACTCTTTAAAATTGGATTTACTTTAAACAGTCTCTCTCACACACTATCTCTCTCTCTATCTACAGTACCTCTCTCTCTCTCTCTCTCACACACACATACACACACACACACACACACACACACTATCTGAGAAATGGTGAGAGATAATTCAGTAGTAAAACAAAATATAAAAACTGTATTATTATGGCTAATACTTGCAGAAGACTGGACAGGTGCACTTGTAGAGCTGTAAGGAAATAAAATGTGATTCAATTATTCTAATCCAGTACATAACACATCACCACAGTTTATTGAACACTGGAGGGAGAGGGTGTGTGTGTGTGTGGGGGAGGGGGTTCTGTGAGTTAAAATTATGTTATGCTTGCTGACCGTGCTGATATGAGATGATATTAAACCTACTTTTGCCGTTTCCATGCATTTCTGTCCAATACATAATTGGTAAGTGTTTAAAATAATTTACATGGTGGTATTACATGCACACCTAGTGGGCCTATACTGGTACTACCAAGTTCAGGGTGACGTGTATTCTGACTTCCAGTAGTCAAATAAATGAACAGCCACCATCACGTTGGAATCCGTCTCCGTCTGACTTCGTATAAGAGTACTTTAGTAGAGTATCAGTTGAGATAATAGGTTACTCGGGCAAGACATAACACTTTGGTAAGATGAGAGAGAGCCTCGTCGCGCTTCAACTGGTCAGGCGTCCCGACACGCTGGACGTAATGCGTTCAGGAATAAAAAGCAATAAGGCGCTGGAGCACACGTATTGATAATGCCGTTTTACGCGCTTCTTTATAATTAAAATGTGTTTATTGCCATGCAGTTTTCAACTTAGCCTACAAGGAATATGCACCATGCTCTAGTATGTCGAAAAACTACATGACAACGCTAGCGTGCTAAGAATCAAACCCAACAGTCGATCTCTCTAACCCCAAATCACTCACTAAGTTGTCAGCGGTGGAAACTTGACAAAAGCAACAACTCTACCGTAGCTAGCAAGCTAGGTACACATTTCGTGACATATATTAACGTCAGCTAGCTAATTTAAGACTAGGCCTACACACCTAACGCACCGAGTACTAGCTAGCTGGCTAACGTTAGAATCATTCTAAGACTTGGTTTGAGACTGCAAGCTGGCTAACGTTGCAGGCTCATCCCCTACACAAACAATATTGCAATAGCTAGATTAGAGCATAAATCCTAAAATGTTATGGTTAAAGTTTGCAGGAAAAACATATAATAATATACCTATAACGTTATCTAACTTACCGCTCTAGAAATCCTCCGCGCAGTCTGGCTCTCCAGGAGGGCCACTGTTGTGTGTGAGCGCGAGCGAGTGATCTGACGTGACGACATCTGCTATTTTACAGCAATCCTGTATTATTGCCATGGCTTATTACAGGCAGGTTACAGCAAGGTTACAGCAAGACTAAAATATACTGTAAACGATTCCCGCCTAATCAAGATTACCCATAATGCAATATAAACTAAAGTATTTTACTGTAATGAAGAAATGTGGTATTATACTGTAAGTTTTTACAGTACTGTGCAGCTAAATTACAGACATCTAAGTGTGTAGTTTGGTATGAGTGTGTGTGGTGTGCCTTTGCTCCGTCATCCCTTGTGCACCTGGCAGGGCCTGACCTTTTAGAGTCCAATGGGGGTTTAACTGACTTTAGAGTGCTGTGTGTGTGTGTGTGTGTGTGTGTGTGTGTGAGAGAGAGAGAGAGAGAGAGAGAGAGAGAGAGAGAGAGAGACAGAGCTTAGAGTATGTGTAGGAAGACATAGAGCTTAGTGTGTGTGCGCGTGTGTGTGAGAGAGAGAGAGAGAGAGAGAGAGAGAGAGAGAGAGAAAGAAAGAGAGAGAGAGAGAGAGAGAAAGAAAGAAAGTTAAAAGTTCAGGGCAAATAGCATTGATTTTCTGCAAAGAGTGAATTGCATTGCCTCACCTCTGATATCTTGATGTCTTGCTGAGAGCCATTCACAATCCATCGCTCTGACATAGGGCAGTACACACACACACACACACACACACACACACACACACACACACACACACACACACACACACACACACACACACACACAACGAAAAAGAGATAATGTTCTCACTCCTCACCAAATGATGATGACCATTAATCCCCCACCCCCCCTCCCCAAAGAAAAAAAAAAGTCTAGACCTCATTGTTTAAACTGTTTTCCTTTAACCTGTCGTGGTGGTGATGTCTCCAGCGCTGCGCACGTCGTTCTGGCGGCGGCGATAAAAGCCCCCACGCGCATTTCGTTTCCAGTTAAGAAAGCGAAGACATGAGTGCGCGCGGCCACACGGCGGAGGGCTGCAGCCAAACAATCCAACTCCTGATTTGATCACTCAAACACAAACTTTATGCCTCTGGTAACCGGTAGCCACGGTTCAACCCTGGAAAGCCGTTTCGATGCAGCTGCCCCCAGTTCTTCCACATCATGTGATGGGCTGAGTGGTAGTTGGCAGCAAAACTGGTGGGTCTCTCTTTTTTTCATTGCTCACAACTCCGCTGGACACGCTCACAGGCCGATATGATCGTGTCAAATGTGAGTTTAAGCTGCGCGCACTGTCCAGCGGGAGACGGCACAGGGGTCTCGCGCACTCTCAGCCCCACCGGGCATCTCGTTGTTGCAGTGTGCCTGGGATTCATCGGCACGTTCGGTTTCCTCAATAACTTTGTGGTCCTCGTCCTCTTCTGCCGGCACCGGACACTGCGCTCCCCTATCAACTGCCTGCTAGTGAGCATCTCCGCCAGCGACCTGCTGGTGAGCGTGCTGGGAACCCCGTTCAGCTTCGCCGCCAGCACGCAGGGCAGGTGGCTGATCGGAATCGCGGGATGCGTCTGGTATGGATTCGTTAACGCGTGCTTGGGTGAGTATTTGACCACTCCACATATATCATCTGCGATGGTTTACTATATGTCAGATTTCAGTTATTTACTTTTTTGGGGTCAAATTTCAGTGGACCATCCCAAATGTCGGTTAAGTTGCGTAATTCCTCCTGTCATTCATTCTAGGCTCTTTTTCTCAGTTCTTCTCGCAAAAACAAACAAACTTGTTGAGCAGACGGACAGCTGCTTAGCTATTTCAGGCAGTGTTATTGGCGGCGGGGTCACTGCAAAAGACGGTTGTTGTTTTTTTTACATTAACTGAGTAGGAATCAGTAAATGAATGATCATTCCAGACCTCAAATAGGCTAGCCTATGGATCTCGTTCTCCCGAGTTTCTGCGTGTCTATATTTGGCAGCATTCTCGCGCCAGGACCTGTGCCAATTAGAGCGAGCTGCTCCTGAATTTAATTACATCCGCTTTTTTGGTAATGTTTTCGGTGGTGTGTGTGGAGTGGATTACGCAAATCTACTAGACTGATTTTCACGAAACTCGGTGGAAGGGTGTAGCATATGGGGTTAGATCTGTTTCAGTACTTGTCAATATATCATGGTTCGTGTCTCTCTCGCCAGAATGGTTCGTGTCTCAGGTGCAAGTAAATACAAGTTTGTGAGTTTGAAATATAGCCTATTTGTGAACCACAAAAATACATTTGTGAAACAAGAATTTATTTGTGAATCACCAAAAAACATTTGTGAAACAAGAATTTATTTGTGAACCACACAAATGTATTTGTGAATCACCAAAAAACATTTGTGAAACATGTGGTGTATATTGACAAGTATTGAAACAGATCTAACCCCATAGTAGAATGGGTCATCTTAGAACCCATAACACAAGCCACCCAAACACAGCCGGCCATTCACCGCCATTCATTTTTTGAACCAGGATCACGCAAAAACTACCAGACCAATTTTCATGAAACTCGTGGAGGGGTGTAGAAAGGGTCACCCCAGAAACCATAAATTCTGGAGCAGATCCAAACCACGTGGCCGGTCCACGGCCGCCCATTCACCACCATTCATTTTTTAGACCAGGTTTACGCTACAACTACCAGACTGATTTTCACGAAACTCTGTGGAGGGGTGTGGCATTGGTCATCTAAGAACCCATTAAATTCGGGAGTGAATCCAAATCACAGGGCAGATCCACGAGCCACAAAATGCATTCATGGACTGAGGTCTGTGCTCTCTTAACACCATTTGTAGTTTGTTAATGACACTCAACCTCATGCTACTGCGTCAACATCACAGTGTGGTTGTGGGTCTAGTGGAACAGGCAGTAATAGCCTAGTATGTAAATTGTCACCTAGCTCCTTTCTAGCAGACTAGGGGACAGTGTCTCCGCCTGGCCCCGGGCGACCTGGCCCTGGGACATCTAGCGTGTCTCCGCCTGGCCCCGGGACGTCCTGGCCCTGGGACGTCTAGCGTGTCTCCGCCTGGCCCCGGGACGTCCTGGCCCTGGGACGTCTAGCGTGTCCCCGCCTGGCCCCGGGACGTCCTGGCCCTGGGACGTCTAGCGTGTCTCCGCCTGGCCCGGGACGTCCTGGCCCTGGGACGTCTAGCATGTCTCCGCCTGGCCCCGGGACGTCCTGGCCCTGGGACGTCTAGCATGTCTCCGCCTGGCCCCGGGACATCTAGATCATTCAATGATAAGCCAATGGGGAAGGGATGTTAATAGTTAATCGACTATCGATTAATTGCCGAAGAATTTACTCGAGTAAGATTTGGTTACTCGATTAATTGCTTGTTAATGGAACATAACTTTTTTGGGGGAACGAACGTTTTCAACGGGAGTTGCGTGAAATGTAATCATGATTTAACGTCTGACGGCACATGAGGGCGCCATGCCATGTAGTGAAGGCTAATTGGGATGCCGGGAAATTTCAAGGACACAGCGAAAGAAGACGAGCAAAGCGCAGTCCAGCGCGGGACGTTCTTATCAATTAATCGACTATCGTTTGTTAAGGTTAACAGTTATCGATTAATGCAATTCCTTGAAATTTGCAACCATGGGGAAAAGCTGTTTTACCCCTAAAGTCATCTGAATCCCATCAACACACGAGAGGTAGGGTGAGAGGGGCTCTACTTAACTTCCAATTAACCTCGTTCAGATTGACTTTGGTGAGTTTGCGTGTCTGCTTGTGTGTCCATGTCCATGTCTGTTTTATTTTGTGATAAAAGTGTATCTGTGTGGATGTGAAAGAAGGAGGGGGTGTGAAACTGAGTCCAATTTGAAACTGTGTTTAGCAGCACTGTGGTTGTTACTGTACATCACACTGCTCACTCAATACTGATTATAGAGAGCTCTTACTTCCTCTCCAGTCAACACACACCCACACACACACACACCTAGATTAGACACCCTAACACCTACACACACTCACAGAGAGAGAGAGAGAGACATACACACACAGACACACCTCGAATAGACACCCTCACACTTAAACACACACACACACCCTACCTCTGTCTACAGTTTACATTACTGGATGGCGGTATGGAGGGCTTTATGATTGGCTGTAATCATCATGGTTGCCGTAGCAGCAGGTGTCATTGGAGTGGCCTTCTAGTCTCATTAGCGATATCTTCTGATTAGTGGAAATCAAGGACTAATCAGTCCGCTAGAATCTGGCTCAGTGCTAATGGCTTACTGACTGTAGCATGGAATCAAGGACTAATGTCGTCCCATTCACAAGGGATTTCATAAACTCTAAAACTGAGCATGTATGTGTTCATGGTTTTATGTGTGTCCTAATGTGTGTGTGTGTGTGTGTGTGTGTGTGTGTGTGTGTGTATGCGTGTATATTTGTGCGTGTGTGTGTATATGCATGTTTGTGTGTATATACCTGTGTGTGTATCTACTGTATGTAGTGCCCCTGGAAATATTACTTTGTGTTGTAAGTTCATTTTTTGTGTGAAGTATTTCCAATCAGAGAAAACCAGTTTCAAAACCTGGTTTGTAGGTTACTACAGGTTACCTACTATGTAGTTAAACGTGATAGTATAAAGGGTTAAAATATAGGCATGATAGAGAGACGCATAGACCAGTAAGGATGTGTCATGTTCAGTAAGTGTTCCAGAGTGGCCTATTATCAGGCTGGTACAATTGTGTTTTTGGGCCAATCGTGGGTGCTGGAGTTGGAGGGGGTGAGAGTGAAAAAGGCGCCCGGATGTGGGGAGAGTGGAGAGTTATTTTGGGGAGAAGGAAAATAGAAAGTTCCAACTACTGTTTACCTATAGCGTATTAAGAATTGAGTTTAATGTTGAGTTGGTGAATAACTGTTTAACTGAATACGGGAGAAAGAAGGTGGACATCGTCGGACATAAAAGAGTGCAAGTGTAACAAAACCTGCAAGCCTGGCTGGCTAACGGGGATAGCTAGCCAGCTAGCTACAGGGCCGTCAGTACGTGGGCACTTAGAAAAATAGTAGTGCCGTCTGATTCGCAATTGAGTCCGTTTAACTTTATTGTTTTATTACCTGCAAAGTATAGCCTTCATTTTCGTGTCATTGGTCGTGAGAGGAGGGCTGATTGCTTCTGCTGCTGAAGGAAAAGTGCGCATGCACGGTGGAGGGGACGACGCTGGTTCGCTTTTCCTTGCATTTGGGAAATACTCTTTGCTGCCATACCGAGACTGTGAGTAACGACCCTCTCTTTGAAGGATTCCTATGAGCTCCAACAAGCGCGCCAACGATAGTCCAATACTTATTTTGTTTTCTTTGAAACCCCGGGGTACTTTATATGGTTATTGTAAATGTTTGATGATGATGTGTTAGTTGTGTGAAATAAATGCACACAGATGGTTAAAAGCTTAAGAGAATATATGTGGTTGTTGCATCATTGATATTTTAGAGTGTAATGTGAATCAGATAATTCTCTGATTATTCAGAGTGGGGGCTCAAGAGCAAATATTCAAGTGCATGGGAGATTGTGTTCATAGTACAGTATAGTCCATATTTAGTGTGCATGGGGCTACCTGAGACCTTCTATTGTCCCTAGTGAGAACCTAGAATAACGAGCATATTTTGGTACATCCCACCATAGCTCCTCCCATGCTTTTGTTCCCAGTGAGTTTCACTTTATGTTGCATAAATGAGCAAGGTGGTTGGGAGGGTTACATGTGTGTGTGTGTGTGTGTGTGTGTGTGTGTGTGTGTGTGTGTGTAACCCATGTTAAGGGCTTGGCCAGGCCAGGATTTGAACCCACAAATTCCCGCTTGTGAGGCGGATGCAGTTGCGCCAATAGGGACGTCCCTCTTGGAGGGACTGTCAGCGCTCCTTTGAGGAGTGAGTTCAACCAACCAGTCCCTACCACTACCTGGGACTCACACCTGGGACACTTGGTCACTCGATTACAAGTATATATGTGTGTGTGTATATGTGTGTGTGTGTGTGTGTGTGTGTATGTGTGTGTGCGTCAACACTAGTCCTCACTTTGTCATTCGGTTACAAGTATATATGTGTGTGTGTGCGTGTACCCCTCCTCCAGGTATCGTGTCTCTGATCTCCCTGGCCATGGTGTCGTACGAGCGCTACTGCACCATGCTCTCCCCGACCCAGGTGGACGGACGCGACTACCGGTCCGCCCTCGGGGGCGTGTGCTTCTCCTGGCTCTACTCCGTGGCCTGGACGGTGCCCCCACTCCTGGGCTGGAGCCGCTACGGCCCCGAGGGGCCCGGGACCACCTGCTCAGTGGACTGGAGGACCCAGACCGCCAACAACATCTCCTACATCGTCTGTCTGTTCGCCTTCTGCCTGCTGCTGCCGTTCCTGGTCATCGTGTTCTCCTACGGGAAGCTGTTGGCAGCAATCAGACAGGTGACCCCTGACCTTTTAACCGTTCGTACAGCTCATGGCTGCGTTCCGAATCGCCTACTTCTACTAGTATATAGTACTGTATGCCAAAAAATGGAGGTAGTATGTCCCAATACATAGTATGCCACATGCAGGATGGCAAAAATACCAGGATGTCCTACTACATCTGGTGTATTTTTGCAGTTTGCAAGCCAGCACACTTCTCTGGCTATTCTGACCCTTAATCCTGTGCTCAGCGGAACTTATGTCACATGTGCGAGTTACGGCGGAGTTTTGATGAGCCGTAGACGAATGTCGCTTCATGGACTGCGGCGCGTGGTCAAATTTCAAGGCGCAATGTTATGACGAGGTAGTACTGTATATTCCAATTGGATGCATTCTGCGCGCAAAGTACGTACTTTCTAGGGGCAGCTGTAGTACGTACTGGTAGTAAAAAGTAGAAGTATGCAATTCGGAACGCATGTGTTCTTGAGGCTTGGACAGGCGCTACCGTAGCAGACGTCACCGCGACACTCGTCAGATAATGCTTCTGACCTCGCTTCCAGACCCACGTGCTACCGCTCGTAAGCTCGTCTTTAGCCTGCTGTACTGCTAAAAAGCTAGCGATTCGATGCGGGTGGGGGTCGGTATTAATGCTGAGGAGTGAGTTTAACCGATTCAACTCTAGGCATTGGTGGTGCACTGCACACGCTGGGTCACGTGTTTTTAACCATGTATGAGTCACCCTCACGCCATGTAAGACCGTGACAGCTTTTCCAAGCCATGTGAGACTCTCCTTGTGGTGACGGCGGTTAGCTCTGCTGTAGGCCTACCCCGCTCCGACCGGAGGTGGGCTCCAGAGCTTTACAGGAGCGTGACCAGACCCCCCCCTCCGTGCTGCAGAGTGTCTGCTACCCCCCCCCCCCCCTCCCCCAGTTAGAAGTTAGGAGTTGGGGTTTAGTCTGAAGATTTGTGAGAGAGAGAGAGAGAGAGAGAGATGGCTCTGGGAAACGGCTGATGACAGGATTAAGGATTAAAATTTAAGACACTTAAATTGGGAGCTCTTCATTAAGGGTTAATTTGAATTTGAATTTATTTATTGAGGATAGCCCCTTGAGATGTATCATCTCATTTTCGAGGGGGTCCTATAACACAAATACAAACATTAAACAATGAATTACAGAATACATAAAACAACACAAATACACACGAACACTTAGCTCAACAACTCCAACCCACCCACACAGCCTAGTTACATCTTAACCACCACAACACACACCCGACCCACGGAGCACAGAAGTGAGCCAGCAAGGTATGGATGGCAACAAGGCCACTCTCCACATCCGAAGACCACACGTAAATATTCAGGGGAAAGAACTACAATGACCAGAACAATAAAGTATTAAAGGGCAATGCTCGTTTTTGACAACCTGGACCTTATTTACGACATATTATAAGAAGTTTGACTCACCGAGATCACTTTGGTGTAGTTCGGAGGCCTGTAGAAGAAATTTAAAATCCAGCGCAAGCCAGTATATCCATGTAATGACGGTGATCGGGGCACCGAGAATGCAGTTTCTCAAAATCTATTTTCGGCCGCTAAACGGTTGTTTTCATCAATCAGATTGGATGAATCGACAGTTGAGATTCCTCAACGCGAGGCATTGTTGTGGTTTTCAAATACGGGGTCTTTAGCCTCTGTAATATGATCTTTACACGCCTTTCCCCACTTGCTCCAGCACGCATGCGCACAGGCCAGCGCGCAGACTGGCTATTCTCCGGCTCACATTATCTGCGCTACGATCGTTGTTGGTGCCGAGAATATTGTCGTCGTCATTCGTCAGCAACAATCCGATCGTAGCAGACAGACTGATGGAGGATGAGGAGCAGACAGACTGATGGAGGATGAGGAGCAGACGGAGGATGAGGAGCAGACAGACTGACGGAGGATGAGGAGCAGAAGAAGAAGAGAGATTTTAGTCTCCTCTGACGGTCCTCTGCCTGGTCCAGACTAACTAAAGCTTAACATTATCTTTCAATTTTTAATTATTTTATTATTTTGTGTATTTTAAATTTGCTCTCACTGTGTTAACATGATTCAGCACCATGTGCTGCATTGATTTGTATGAATGGTGCTATAGAAATAGAATGACATTGACATTAAAGCAGATTACAAAGGATTTGGTCTGTTCTCGAGAGACATACAAAGTCACAGTGTGTGTGTGTGTGTGTGTGTGTGTGTGTGTGTGTGTGTGTGTGTGTGTGTGTGTGTGTGTGTGCGTGCGTGCATGTGTGTGTGTGCATGCGTGCATGTGTGTGTGTAGTTGTGACTGCTTGTGCATGTGTGTGTGTGTCAAGATTTTCTGACCAGCTCAATCAAGTTGGGTGTGTTGTGCTGTGTGTATGTGTGTG
Organism: Borostomias antarcticus; assembly: GCF_949987555.1. NCBI lineage: Eukaryota > Metazoa > Chordata > Actinopteri > Stomiiformes > Stomiidae > Borostomias > Borostomias antarcticus. Next base: position 8,164,022 of record NC_140242.1, on the reverse strand, counting down.
TGTGTGTGTGTGCACTTGTTGTGTTCCACGAGGTGTAGGCTACAGTTAGACACACACACTGACACACATACTGTACAAACACACACACACACACACACACACAAAGTTATGCAGTGTGATGACGGCTGTCTTGAGTGGCTGACTGAGACAAGCACACAGGCAGGGAGATAGACAGAACCTGGGGGTCCAGGAAGCAGGTTTAGTGAAAACCTTTGAGTTTACTAACCCTGGTCATTTATTTAGTTCTTTAATTAAAAGGGGACAGTGCACGTCAATCAACATTCCTTCTTTCATGTTTTCACTTCAGTGTAAATGTGCCAGAGTTGGATAATGAGCTAATTCTCATCTGTAAATTTATCTGATTCAAATCAATGCAGTTCAATCTCAGGGTAAGCAATCTCAGAGCTTTCACTAAACCTGCTTTCTGGAACACCCCCCTGAACACGTTCCCCTCGTTACGCTTTCTGGAACACCCCCCTGAACACGTTCCCCTCGTTACGCTTTCTGGAACACCCCCCTGAACACGTTCCCCTCGTTACGCTTTCTGGAACACCCCCCTGAACACGTTCCCCTCGTTACGCTTTCTGGAACACCCCCCTGAACACGTTACGCTTTCTGGAACACCCCCCTGAACACGTTCCCCTCGTTACGCTTTCTGGAACACCCCCCTGAACACGTTCCCCTCGTTACGCTTTCTGGAACACCCCCCTGAACACGTTCCCCTCGTTATGCGGAGTGTAGGAAAGAAAATAACAACAGTGAAATTAGAGGTATGGTACAGTAGTACAGTACAGTAGAGAGAGAGAGGGGGAGGTTTGTTGAGGTTTTCTTTCCCCCTGTTCGAGTTGTCTGTCCACTCTAGTTTGTTGGTTGCGGTCTCTAATGGTTTCCTGAAGGACCCTCTCATGTTCTGTGGTCGCTTTCAAAGACGCTTACAGTACCTTTCACTAACTGCTGTGACTATTATCCCCGAAACCACTTCCCTTCCGACCGTCGGCGCGTCCTCTCCTCCGGTACATATAGCCCCCCCCCCCCCCCCCCCCCAACCTCAACCATGAAATTAGATCAGTGTCTCCCTGACCCCCTCCCTCCCCCCCAGGTCAACAGTACCACCACGGTGGTATCTCGTCGCCGGGAGCAACGAGTGCTGTTGATGGTGGTGACCATGGTGGCGTGTTACCTGGCGTGCTGGCTGCCTTACGGCGTGGCGGCGCTCCTCTCCACCTTCGGCCCTCGTGACCTCCTGACCCCGGAGGCCAGCATCATCCCCTCGCTACTTGCCAAGACCTCCACCGTCATCAACCCCGTCATCTACATATACATGAACAGACAGGTGAGAAACACACACACACACACACCATCGTCAACACTGTAATATACCAACCAGACAGGTGAGAAACACACACACACACCATCGTCAACACTAATATACCAACCAGACAGGTGAGATACTGTGCGCGTGCACACACACACACACAGTGACACAAACAAACAAACACGCGCACACACACACGCCACATCTGAAGTGCAGATGGGTGTCGCAATGACAGAACTCATCCATCATGTCTCCCGTGCTTCTCATCTTCCCAGCAACACGCCTGTGTCATCAACGCCCCCAGACACACACGCATGCACACCCACGCTCACACACACACACACACACACACAGATAACAAGCACTTTTAACAAGCACAACTATTGAAACAGCATTAACAGTAGAGTAAAGAGCATAGGGAGAGACGAATCGATGAGGGGATAGTGGGGGCAGGGGTGGGGGGAGGAGAGGAGAGGAAGAGAAAGGAGGGGGGAGGAGAGAGGAGAGGAGGGGAAGGGAGGAGAGAAGGAGAGAGGAGAGGAGGAAAGCCTGTTTAATCTACCTTTGATCCCGGCTTGTGAGTCAAGCCATTATCAGAGAGACGCACACCGTGACTGTGACCTTTCTCTGCTTCACCTCCCTCTCTCATCACCATCACTCTCTTTATCAGTGTGTGTGTGTGCGTGCGTGTGTGTGTATGGGTGTGTGGGTATGTCTGTTCAACAATTAATTATTGTCTGATTATTTGATCACGGTTTGCACGGCTTTTTTTTAATCATCGTTCAGAAATTCGTTTTGCTTTCGACCTTTTTGAGTTCACGGTGACACCACCGGCATGATGGATTTAATAGAGCAGAAAAGGACTTTTGTTCTATTGTAATGTACCCTATAGAAAATACCCCCGCAATCTCAAACCAATAACTTTTACTGTTCTGCTGACTGAGCGCACACGCACGCGCTCTGGACGCCTGTGTGGCGCGTTCAGTCTTCAATTCCTCCCAGCCTTTATTCATGGCAACAGTCTGTTGAGGCGAGTTGAAGACTTCAAGCGCTGCACGGATTCACGAAACTCACCGAGGAGCACGTTTCCCCCCACGACCGCAGACGTCCGCCAGCCGGCGCGCGCACGTGTGTGTGTGTGTCTGTGTGTATATGTATGTGTCTGTGTGTGTGTGTGTGCGCGTGGAGCTTGACCGCGAACTGTGTCGGGTCTTCGGTGAAGGAATCGCTCTCCCACGCCAGCTGCCGTCACATGATCACGTCGTCACATGATCACGTCACACACACGAGTGTGTTGTTAACACGCGACAGGTGCAGAGGGGAGTTGAGTGAACTGCACACATGTGCCCACAGTCCAACAAACAAAACAATCATCTTTATTCGTCACACAGACACACATCACATGGTGTAGGGAGGAGGCAACGCCGAAACACACACACACACACACACACACACACACACACACACACACACTTAAACGAGTGACAGGAGCGTCATCAAATACTTCCCCTGCTCTTAACCCATCCTGTCGTTCTTCCCTCAAGGGCAGATGGGAGCAGACAGCAGCGTGGGATGATGGTTTGTGAGACACATGCACAAACACACATGCACAGACTGACAGATACGCACACACACATACACAGACTGACACACGCACACACACACACACACACAAATGAACACACACTCAGACACATACGCACACAGACACAGACTGACACACGCGCACACACACACACCTGGGTGGGATTGGGCTTGTTTTAGGCCTCCTCTGTGAGATGAGCTCAGAGATGATCCCCTCTGCCTCCTCGTCCTTTCTCTCTCCCTCTCATCCCTCCTTCATCCTCTCTCCACCCTCGCCCCTCCGTCTCATCCCACCTTCATCCTCTCTCCACCCACTCCCCCCCCCAGTTCTTCTCAACCCTCTCTTTCTCTGCCTCTCTCACCTCCTTCTCTCCATCCCTACCCTCCTCTTCCCAACTCCATTTTTTCCCTTAATGTTCATTTAACCTTTATTTAACCAGGCAATAACCCCCCCCCCTTCCCCCGAGGTCCAGACTAGACTTTGGGACAGGATGTGCTTCACTCTCCCTGCCGCCTCGCTTCCCCTCGGGCCAAAGGGCCCGGTTGCTTGTTGTCTCCGGACGGTCTTCGCATCTTCGCACCGTACGAGTCGCTCAGATTTGAGAAGGAGGAAGCCGGAACCTGGCGTCTGCGCTGCTCTGCGGCGTGGCCAGGGCGTGGCGAGGGTGTGGCCAGGGAGGAAGGCCACACGTCACTGCATGTCTCCTGGGAAAATGTAGTAGACTCTAAGTATACGAGCGGAACTGGAGAGTATACTAAGTACACTACGTTTGCTCAGGGGACACACAGCCAGCATCCGCGTGTGTGTGTGTGTGTGTGTGTGTGTGTGTGGGAGAGAGAGAGATAGCGTGTGTGAGAGAGCGTGTGTGAGAGAGAGAGAAGGGGAGATATTTGGTGCATTTCGACAGCACACGTCATTAGAAGGATGTTGGATCTTACAAATCTCTATACTGCGTCCAGAATAATTTGTGTGTGTGTGCGTGTGTGTACGTGTGTCCGTGTGTGTGTGTGCGTGCGTGCGTGCGTGTGTGTGTGCGTGCGTGTGTGTTTGTGTGTGTGTGTGTGTAGTTCTACAGGTGTTTCAGGGCTCTCCTCGGTTGCTCCACGCCTCATCGAGGCTCCACATTCAGGGCGTCGTCGTTCCGGAACAATTGCCATGGAAACAGACGCAACGTCACAACAGCAGCAGCGGCGGCGGCCGAAGCCCCGCCCACTCCCATGTCTGAGCACGAATCCTCAGAGGCGGTGGATTGTGTGCCTCCCTCGAATCCCCAAACCCCTCCCCCGGCACAAACGACTCCCACTGATTGGCCCAGACCCAGACTGACTCTGGTGGCCTACTACAATGGCTAAAGAGCGAGAGAGAGAGACAGAGAGAGAGAAAGAGAGAGAGAGAGAGAGAGAGAGAGAGAACTACAGAGGAGGAAGAAGAAATCGTGAGAGACTTGAAAGAAGAAGAGAAGAGATGGACATTCATTCAGACCGGACCAATCTCCTGTCATACCACGTAATGGAGGTCCTATAGAAAGTCATTGTCCTTAAGAGTCTGTGCTAATCAGAGTGGATGAGCACAGTGCTTGTAAATGACATGGTGATCAATACAAATCACAGCTCCTGACACACCCTCACGAGCACTTATCACCACCAGGCTCAAAGCCGAGCCGTCGTCACACCAGGTGGCGGAGGCACCTTTTCGTTGCCAAAACAACATGCCCCAGACAAAATCTGAATGATGTTCAACTCGAGGCACACTAGCACCTACGTTTGGTCCACAGGTTTGCACCACAGAGGCCGTCCCTCCTCACCGGGGACGTAACCGGCGAGCATTGTCCTCCAGGGGAGACCGGCGTCCGTCCTCTTGACGAGGAAGAGCTGCTGTTCTGATTGAGGACATTGATTGGAGATCTGATTGATCTGCTAAGGGTTGAGGCATGGTGTTGCACTAGATCTCACAGCGATCAGTTTAATTGATCACACACGCACACACTTGAGGGGTCTGGTGTGTGATAGACCAGACTGCATTCGCCGTATTCACCTGGCAGCCATATTGGTCAGTCTGGGGTGCGGATGCATTTGGAAATACATGGAGGTGAATAAGCCATAGTTAGCCGTCAGCTGCATTCACTCCAATGTATTTCCAAACGCGAAAACAACGGCAGTGAAAAACAATCGGAGTCTGGTAATGATGAGTTTGTAACCCCGATAGTGTATTCAGCCTGTTATTTGGACTATTTCGGTTCTTGAAGTGGTGTTTTTACAGCGAACTTTTAACATTGAAGGCAACGGGCACTTCCGCACCCGCACCCCTCATTACGTCAGACTGACCAATATGGCAGCTGAGGTGAATAAGGCGAATAGAGACTCAAGCCCCCAGGATTCGAAATCTAAAGTGAAGGCCTATTGAACCGCGCCATCTTGTCTAGATTTGTAGTCATTTGGCTATTTCCGGTGACTTTTGTACTTGCGCAGTTGAGCTTTTCTGTCCGACGCGCGTCCACGAAAAAGTTCACGTTTATGTGAAATGTAGACGCACTTTCTCGGCTCTCCAGGCCAGAAAAGCACAACTGCGCAAGTACAAAAGTCACCGGAAATAGTCAAATGACTACAACTTTGCCAAGATGGCGCGGTTCAATAGGGCTTCATTGTTGATAGCGGTCAGTGAATGGAGTGGCTGTATCCAGTTCTATTAATACATCCATGATAGAGACTTAACACTCCATAGTGAACGCATTGTGACTGTTCTGGGCGGTCATAAGTATATATGACACCCACATATATAATAAGTATAGGGAGGGTAAGTGAAAACAACATGCGCCCCTAGCGGATTTCTTCCCATCGGAGAGGAGTTTCAATGTAAACTCCCATAGACCAGATTTTCTAATAATTACTACGAAGCCATTTGCGGTGAAGTTATCAAAACAGTAATAACCTACTAACCGTGAGCATTTCAAACAGTATTTCGCCTTCTTTCAAATTTTTGTAATTGCTCCATTCCTCCAGTCAAAGTCAATGGAATTTAAGAAAAATATTTTCATAATTCGGATTGTGATTGAAAATCAACTATGGTCACCAGAATCAATAAAGTTTGTCTCCAAGTATTTGCCGTTTAAGGCATTCTACTAACTTTTCGGTGTCGACCAAGATATAATTTTTCAAAAGACGGGTCTATGAGAAATCGGCATTGGGAACACTACCACTAGGGGGCGATGAGATTACTTCCCCTCCCTATATATGACACCCACATACTGTATATAATAAGTATATATGACACCCACATATATGATAAGTATATATGACACCCACATATATAACAGCCTTTTGGAGTGACCATAAAGAAGGTTTCAAGACAGATTTGATTTAATGAATTTTTCCTTTATCTTTTGAACCAAAACTGAGGAAGTGTTGTTTGGACAGTCCTTCCTCACACAGTGAGTTGTTCCCAGAACGGGGGCCAACATTGGATCCTGAACTTGGTGTATCTGCATTTGTTTTGAATAGGGGGGATATCAATATGTTAGTTGAACAGCATGCTAGTAAAATGACTGTATTTGTCCTGGGTTTGAGTGGAGGGTTACTGTAAATAGCACACTAGTGGGGCATGACTCGCACATACCTGTACCACAAGGCTTGTCCTGACCGCAGCGGGCCGGGTCCAATTCCAGCCCGGGCCTCCTCTCTCTCTCCCTCTCCCTCTCTCTCTCCCTCCCTCCCTCTCCCTCTCTCTCTCTCTCTCTCTCTCTCTCCCCCACCTTTCCTGTCTCTTTTCACTATCCTGTCCAATAAAGCCGAAACTCCCCCCAAAATATCTTTAAAAAAAAACACACACATGCAAACAGACAATAATTACTTTATTTGTATGCTGCTTGAAATCCGAAGTAGTGTTAACCAATGAGTTTGGAATTAGCATGTTTGAAATGAATATGGAAATCAGCACGGAGGCACTTGACAAGCAGAAATAGACAGAGAAGATATTGTATAAATACATTGGCTCTGCCCCGACAGTGCAATTACAAGTAGCAACAGAAATAGGTCAAGCTTCTGCCTTTATATTAAGTGTATTTGAGTTATGTAACTTAATTGTGTTTTCTTAATATAGAATTGATCCTGTACGATTTTTGAGAGGCACAACGTTCTTTGGCAAGTAAGTAGTGTATGATGATGTTTTTGTAATGTAATTGTTGAGATATTTTGTCGGTGTGTAATGTTATGAGGATTATTCTGTGAATTACATTTGTGAAGATTATTTATGGTTGAGGCAAGCTAATGCTTTCCATGCTTGGTACATGAGGATTTGATACAAAGTGTTAAACATTTGATGTTTGCAGTTTTTCTACAGAAGAAAATAGATATGCCTTTACTTTCACCTGGGATATCAAGTATATGAAGCGTTACCCACGGAACCAAACATTTCCAAAACCAGAAGAAAGAAGCAATTATTGCTGTTTTTCACAACAGGTTCATGTGTTGAATTGAAAATGCTCTAGTGTTTTTCCACTGTTTGTGTAACGTAATCTTAAACACAGCCTCTTCTAGTGTAGCGTCTGACTGGCTGATTATTGTTCATATCAGTCTGTGTGTCTGTGTGCACCCTGGCTGGAACATTCTAAGTCTCTGTCTCAGGTCTCTTTGTCTGTTAGTGGTATTCACATGTATTGAAGGACACCATACATTATTAATGAAACGGGGAACATTGGGACACAGGTCCATGAATGAATGATGAGCTGAGTTCCACACTCGCACACACACGCGCGCGCACACACACACGCACACACACACACACACACACTTCATTAAGGCTCAATTAAGCCTTCATAAATCCTCAATAAACATAAATGTGTCACAAAGCATCTATAACCGTATGTCATGCTTTATAAAGGGTATTACTGGCCCTCTCTTGGCTTGTTGTCATGACTCTCTCTCTCAAGTGGCCACAATGAGCTCTGGTTCTGACAGAGTCGGGTTCAAATCCCAGCTGGCTGTGGTCGTAGTGAGACACAGATTGTTCAAACCAGCCAGTGACAGGCCTCATTGAACATGGAAGCATGATTGATCCCAGATCATACCGAACCATGGCTCTGCTTTAATTACCGCCATCTTAGACATGGTAACTATACCTTGATGAGCCCCCTGGGACTCAGGATTTGTGTGGTCCAATGGTTTGTCAATAGCTAATCTATCAGAGAACGTCGTACATCACAGTGATGAGCTTGCCTTGTGTGTGTGTGTGTGCGCGCATGTGTGCACATCCATGTGTGTGTGTTCTGTGATTCTAAAGTACTGCAGGCATCTGGACTTGCTTCTAGAACTTTCTTTTCTTTCTCTCCCCTCCTCTCCATCCTCTCCTCCATCCTCTCCCCTCCTCTCCTCTCCATCCTCTCCTCCTTCCCTCTGATGTGTATTGTTTGCTTGCGTGTCGTTTGCTCGTTTGCTTGTACGGTTGATCGTGCAGTGTATTTCACATGCATAGACTTTGTGTGGAACAGAACTTCAAGGAGGCAAAAACGGTCGAATTAAAAATTTATTGAGCATGCCTAACACATGGGGTCAAAACTTCAAGCCAGGAATCACATGACAAACTAATTTGCATACAGGGAATGTTCATCAACACCAGATATGGTCACAAAAAGTCAACTAGTCTTCTGAATGGTCAATATATCAGCTGATCTTTGCCCCCCTGGACCCTAGGAGCTTCCTGTGTCCTCCTAGGATCATGTTACAAGACTGTACTCACTTCAAAGGTGACCTAATGGCCACGCTGACTCAGAGACAAAGGCAAAGGCCCTCTGTTGAGCCTTGAATTAACACAGTTCAAAGTAGTTGAGGTTTATTCATTATTCTATAAAAATGATTACTACATGAGAGTAATACAGACATGTGATTAATGTAATACAGGATACAAATATAGTACAATCGTTAGCACATCACACCAATGACGAGCTTCACCCCCCCCCCCCCCCATTTCACTTTCGTCCTCTTACTCTCTGCCCCCCCCACCCCCGTCCTCCTTCCCCCACCGCCATAGGCTGCAAGCGTGGTCAGGGGCAGCTGTGGGATGAGATGTGTAAATGAGACGTTAAGAGCACACATATAGACACCCCCCCCCCCCTCCACACACACACACACACTCTATTTTCAGGTGTGCTACATAAGCTCTACCTGCAGGGGTCAGAGAGAGTTGAGATTAAAGGTCAGTGAAGCTCCTCATTACAGAAGCAGTTCTTCTCCTGTCCGTTAGACACGACAGAACATGCCTCCCTAGAGGCGTCCAGGTGTCAGAAGTGTGCGGTCACCTGCGGAGTCCCTCAAGGATCTGTTCTTGGCCCCATTCTTTTCATCCTTTATATGCTCCCTCTCGGTCGTATCATCAGCAGGCATGACATATCACTCCATTGCTACGCCAATTACACCCAGCTGTATTTGAAAACTGTCCCCAAGTCCCTCGGCTGCCTGTTCATGGCTCAACACCTACCTTGAGGAGACAAGGGCATGGATGAAACAAAACTTCTTTCAACTTCCTTCAACCTTTGGAATGCCCTCCCCGACAATGTGAGTGTGTGTGTGTGTAATCTAAATCCTACTTATTTAGAAAAGCTTTTTATATATAATGTTTGTATATTACTGTAATTAGTATGTCTGTTATTATTCTGCTTGTTTGTTTTCTTAATGACTTTGCGATTGTTTCAGCACCCTGAGATTGTATCACAATGAAAAGTGCTTTATAAATAAAATTAATTATTAATTATTATCACAAGGAAACACACACACACAGTGTGGAGGCAGATTAGCAAAACTTTCAAAAAATAGATTTGAGAGCAAAACTATTGACACTGCAATGCCCAAAAAGACCACATTTCCCATGAGCCTCCCCGCGCACTGTCGTAAACCTTAGCTACCTGAGCCGGGTGTTTTGAAGACGGAACGATGGCCACCGACAAGGTAATTACATAGGTCTTACTAGTAACGTTACTTTTATAATAACATATATAACGGTCATATTTGCTTGCGCTGTCTCTTGTCGGCAGCGTAGGCTACTGCAGTAAATCGTTTCATCATTCCGAGGAAGTTCTGGACGACCCGACCACGAAATAATAATCTAAAAATGAACTACATAGAAGAAATTACATTTGTCGAAAATGGACACATAAACAAGTGTGGGTAATGTAGATTCACCCACTTTAAAATGAGACTGTTTCGTAACTAAAAATAAACTCCTCGGGGTCCCTTTAATGCAAATCAAAGACCTTTGTTTGCAAATCCAAAATCTTTTGACAATTTTTTGAAATCCAAATATTTTTTGATTACAGCATCAATAGTTTTGCTATCAACACTATTAAACTGTTTGCATAATAAAGACACAAATCTACCTCCATACACAGAGACATGTCCAGGCTGGGCCTCCATACTCACACAGGTACAAAACCTTAAAATCCTCTGCCTCCTCTCCCAAAGAACAAACAAAAACCACTCTCACTTTCCTTATCTCCCCTCTCTCTCCCGGGTGTCTCCTCAGATAGGCAGAGGGAAAAATAATAATCAAATAGAGGGAGGATCAGAGAGACGGAGAGGGAGGAAGAGAGACATAGAGGGAGGAAGAGAGACAGAGACAGAAGCTGTGTTCGGAATCGCTCCCTCGTTCCCTCACTCCCTATTCCCTATATAGGGTTCACCATGTAGTGAACTACCTAGGGAACGGAGAAAATGTAGGGTACATACTGTTCCCTGCAAATCAAGGTGAATTGTGGGTAATAAATAGTGGACTATATAGGGAACGAAAATTCCGCGGAGAATTCGGACACCACAAACAAAATGGCTGACGCCTTATATAGTGCACTATATAGTGAATAGGGAGCGATTCCGAACACGGCTAGAGAGGGAGGAAGAGAGAGGGGGTAGTACTTATCGCCTCAAAAGACAGGAGACTGGGGCATCTGTTGCTACTCTAAACAGCTGCTCTCTAACTCTTTCTCTCTCCCTCCCTCCCTCTCTCTTTCTCTCTCTCTCTCTCTCTCTCGCACACACACATACACACACACACCTCAGGCATCATGTCTGTAGATGGCACAGCTGCTCATCCAAATATAATATAAAAAGTTAGGAAGTACACATGTACAGACTGTGTGCTCTCAGAGCAGAGTTGAAAGTGTAGAGGACATGAAAACTGTTATCTTAGTGTTATCTCATCTTTAAATACAATTAGCGTATCTAAAGAGATATCACTGGTTTCATATCTCTAGATGCTGATGAGATGTGTTGTGGGTAATGGCCATTACCGTTAGCAGAGATCCTTTTATCACAACACATGCACACACATAAATATACACACACACGCTCACACCTGCCTGTGAGTAAATATGTGATTCATATTTAATCGGTGGCTGCAGATGATGGAGTGCTCAGGGTGAAGGTAAACAAGACAAACACCAGCGCATCGCCAAAACGACAGCAGCGGGCCGAGTCATCCATCACGCCAAGGTTTCCACGGCGACCTGTTGCGATGCCATTAGGCGACCGGTGTGCAGGTGTGAGCGGCGCCCCGCGAACACTCACCGGTCTGTTCGCCTGTCTCAAGTCACTACAGGCACTAGCTCACAGCCAACAAAGTTTCTAGGGAACTAGTAGAACAACGTTACTACATAAAATATGAAGCTAATGTCAGACACCACACACTGGTGTGCTCACTGACAGGAGTGCCACACACACACACACACACACCTTTCTCTGGAGCAGACATACTGTACTGACCCTCAAAACTCCATACAATGTCCCTTCTTTCTCTCTCTCTCTCTCTCTCTCTCTCTCTCTCTCTCTCTCTCTCTCTCTCTCTTGTCTCAAATTCAATTCAAATAAGCTTTATTGATATGATATGAAAAAACTGTAGTCTCTCTCTCTTTCCCTCCTTCTCTCTCTCTCTCTACCTCCCCCAAACTTATCCTCTAATATCTGAAGCGTCTTCATATTGAGATTAATTCACTTCCTTCCAGGTGGCCCATAGCTCCGTTACCTCAACTAATAAGAGCTGAAAACGTCTTTCACAAGAGTCGTTCTTATCCTGTCACGCCACATTGTTCGTTTTTGGTCTTTCTTTCTTTTTGTTTCATTTCTGTCTTTCTTCTCAAACCCTCGGTGGGCTAGTTAGACAGCGATGCAAAAGATGAGCCCAATTCCACCCTCAACCATTCCAATTACACGTCTCATCTCCACTGTCCCCTCAGGCTGCTGTTTCAAGCAGCACATCAATGAGCAGAGGACAAACAAAGGGATGAGAAAGAGGAGGAGGAGAAAGGAGAGGAAGACAAAAGAGGTGTGATTTGATGTCATTAAAATCCCCCAGCTTTCCTGTGGTGGACTTGCTCCGCCGGTTAATTCCAACGGACAGCTGCTGACAAGGCGTTTCTGTCTCTGAGCTCTCTATGACCCTGAAGGCAGATAGGATCTACAGCAGTAATGGAATCTACGCCCCTGTGTGGCACGCACACACACACGCACACACACACTCATCCTCCTGTCACACATACAAAAACATGCTGATGAACAAAGGTGAGTTGATATAAAATTTGACGTCCACCCTGAGTGTTAAAAATATTATGTAAAGTTAGCCATGGATGTACAGTAACTCACTATGTGTCTAATTATGAAGGACCGTGATAAACAGACCACAGTGTGAAGTCTTCAGCTGCCAAACTGGCTCAACCTGATTTCATTAAAGGCCAATTTACACTTTTGAAAGTGTCGACAGACAGAAATGATGTCACTGTCAACACTTTTTTGTGTTGGACAGGGGTGTCTTGCACCTACCAAATTTTCAAATGTCGCAGACGCCGTCACTTTTGTCGCACAGCTGTGTTTGGATGGCTAGATAGAAGGCACGTTCGTTGCCATGGATCAATCACTACGCTGAAGTAGAAATGCTAAATGTCGGTCGACATTTTTTTTCTGTCGACAGACATTTGCGGACATTTTCCGTTTGCTGTAGGACCATTTTTTTGTCTGTCATTTTTAACCTTTACACTGTGCTGTTTAATAGCCAGTGACATGTGCCGGAATATTCTGCTAGAGAGTGTCGCGTCTGTCGCTGCCCTTTCCAGAGGAGCATGCTGGGAAGCTTCACTTCAATAGTTATCTCCTGTTTCTGTCTCTGTCTCTCTCCTTCTCCCTCTCTGCTGCTCTCTCTCTCTCTCTCTCTCTCTCTCTCTCTCTCTCTCTCACACACACACACACTAAGCCCAGATGTTACATGCCTCTGGATGGAGAAGCAAAAAATAAAACAAGAGAGAAAGCCGTTGACCTTCATCATTTCTCGCTCTTCGCAGCTCTCTCTGTCTCTTCATCTCTGCTTTTCATTATAACGAGGAATGAGAGCTGAGCCAGACTAACCCCCTGGAAGGACGAGGTCCCTGGAAGGATGAGGACCCTGGAAGGACGAGGTCCCTGGAAGGATGAGGACCCTGGAAGGGCGAGGACCCTGGAAGGATGAGGATCCTGGAAGGACGAGGACCATGGAAAGATGAGGTCCCTGGAAGGACAAGGCTCATGGAAGGATGAAGTCCCTGGAAGGATGATGTCCCTAGAAGGACGCCGTCCCTGGAAAGATGATGTCCCTGGAAGGATGATGTCCCTGGAAGGATGACGTCCCTGGAAAGATGATGTCCCTGGAAGGATGACGTCCCTGGAAGGACGACATCCCTGGAAGGATGATGTCCCTGGAAGGACGACGTCCCTGGAAGGATGATGTCCCTGGGGACCAGGGCTTAAAAACGAAATTATTTTTCAATCGGTTCGCTCCGAGCAGAACCAGAATATTTAACGTTTCCGTTCTCGTGTTCCGCCACCAGCGTAGCGTTCCTGAACCGGTTAAGAACGAAAAATAACGTTCCGTTCACCGTTCCGGGGATGTTAGCCTATTAAGACTCTATAGGCCTACAGTATTTCTTCTACAAATATTTTCTTGTACTGTTGCGGGAAGCTATTTTATTCTGCGCCTGTAGGCCTATTGTTTGTTTTTATTTCGTTTTGTAATGTCTTATGTTATTTATAAATAATTAGTCACCTCATTCATTCATCTGCACAATCCCTATTGTTTATGCTGCGTTCCTTTTGTATGGGAGCTCCGGATTATACGCGTAATACGTAGCCTATCGTCTGACATCCGCGGTCTTTAATATTATAGTAATTTAACTTATGCTATTCAATGATCAGGGTTGCACGGCACATTGTCACTAAAGTGTGCTCATATTAATTAATGTAGCCTAATCATTTGTTTTGTGAAAGTCAAGACGTGACAGAAATCTGTGCAACAATAGACTAGATTCCAAGAGGCGCGCTCGTTTTCACAGCCTAATTGCCGAGTTGAACTCTGAAGGAGGCAGACCATTAAATTCGCAAAACATAGGTTTATGCATACTAGTATACATCCAAGCAACTGTCACAAAGTAGCCTACTCCGTGTTTTAAATAGCCAAACCATACTTGGAGCGAGATGCGCAACGAGTGAAAATTGGCTTCCGCTGAATGGTGGTTATAAAGATAGAGGAACTTTATTGCAGACACGCAGGTCCATATAAAACATTATATTTGCACAGTAGGCAGGTCCATATAAAACATTATATTTGCACAGTAGGCTATTATTTCTTTCACTTTATTATTTGCATCATTCTTTGTGGACCAATGTTGGAATAAATTTGCCTTCGAACGTTATTGTCCTCTCTGACATCCGCGGTCTTTATGTGAAATCTAGTTTAAGCCTACTGAAACATTACAGGCTATAGGCTAGCCTACTCTTCTTCAATTAAACAAAATTAATCACATTGATATCTTTGCTAAGTAATAAGCTGTAAGGACAGGCTGAACTACTGTTTTGCACTGGCAAACAAAGGAGAGTGTGTGACAGCCCTGCGCAACGCGTGCAAATTGGCTGCCGCTGAGTGGTTGGGAAACATCAAGAATAGTCATGCATCTTAACTTGCAGAGTTTGAGAAACATCCTCAATTTTTCTAAATAGCACTTGTTGTAGAAACTTGGGAATCCTGTTTTTAGACTAGTCATGTAATCGGTTACAAAACCACCGTCTAGTCATCAGTGAAAATAGTCGCTGCGCACATCCCTAGTCGGAACTAGGCTATGATGTGTTGTTGTAATATCTAAATCTCTTCATTTCGCTAAGCAAGCATTTAAGATCCTGACTGTGAAATAACAGATTTAGGGGCCTAGGCTACATTACAAAAACAGGACAAGATGTAGGCTACAAATTTAATTAATTTAATTTAGCCTATTCGGCCATAAAAGGCTCAGCTTTCTTCTTTTTTACAATTATTTTTAAGTTATAGAGGCCTACTACAAGGAACGAAAAAATAACGTTATTAACCCTTTTAATACGACCACGTCACCGGCAACATTTTAAAAATATCTAACAAATATTTAATAATATTTTTTTTTTAAATCTAACAAATCTAAAAAATTCCTCACTCCAACACTTGCTGAAAGCTGAGAAACTGCGCTTTCTAGTATTATAGGGAAAATCCAATTAATATTCGAAATGTTGTCACTTTATTTTCAGGGTTAAAAGGGTTAACCGGTTTTAAAGATTTCAAATTAACGTTTCTGTTCTGGAACAATTAAAGACCATTTCGTTTTCGTTCCTGTTTCTGTTCCTCGTAAAATACCGTTCGTTTTCGGTTTTCGTTTCCGTTCCTTGAACCGGTTCGGAGCCTTGCTGGGGACTGTTTGTCCCTCCGTCTCAAGCTGATTGCATTAGCGTGAATTCTATGGCGTCGTCTCTCTGCTGGGAGGACACTAACGATGACAACGCCACACAGCGGCCACCAGGGGGAGACACAGGCCTGCCCCGTGTGTGTGTTTGCACATTTTTCTTCTGTGTGTGTCTGTGTGTGCATATGAGTGTGTGTGTGTGTGTGCATATGAGTGTGTGTGTGTGTGTGCTGATGAGTGTGTGTGTGTGTGTGTGTGTGTCTGTGTGTGCATATGAGTATGCATGTGTGAGTGCCTATGAGTGTGTGTGTGTGTGTGTGTGAGAATCACACAGACACACACACACACTGCTTTTACACAAGGACAAGAACATAGATCCTGTCACTCACACTGCCGCTCTCCCTCTCCCTCTCTCTCAGTCCATCTTCCTCTCTCTCTTCTTGAGTCACTTCTGCATTACAGGAGTCAAGGTCTTAAGATGTTGTGTTAGATTCCCCCCCCACACTCATACCAGTCGTCATGCTAGACTTGGATAAAGACCCTGGGCTGAAAGGTTGTCTGTTTGATTAAAATAACCCAGCGTCGAGAGCTTGAATGAGCCCTTTCATTTCTTTATCCATTAGGGCTGGGTATCGAGTCGAATTTCAAGAATCGATTCGATTCCCATTCACAAGGTTCAGAATCGATTATCATGATTCAATTCGATTCGATTCAATTCAATATCGATTCGGTTAGTGTTACTAAAACCTTTTTTTTTTGTTGCTGTAACCTTAATTACATGACTGCCAAGTTATGCAACACATCAATACTAGGGCTGGGTATCGATACTGATTTCCAAAAATGAATGAATGAATGAATCATTGAATGAATTAATGAACTATTCATTCCTTCATTTATTCATTCATTCATTAAATAAAAGATCGATTTTGGGATTCATTAATCGATGAATCGATTTTTTGAACCCAGCCCTATTATCCATGCTATAGTCTCCACCATGTTTGGCAGAGAATTGAACCTTTCACATGCAGTACTGTATACAGCCCTCTTAATGCCAAGCCTATTGGTTAGAAGACCATACATTTTACTACAGTGTGAATGCCATTAACTGCATGGTCTTCTCCATTAATTAACCAGGAGTCGATGTGAGGTCAGAGGTTGTGCGCTCAGTATAGAAGTAAAGCTATTATTCAGACCCATCTGATCTCGGTCCATGCAGCTACACCATCACACCAAGTTGAAGCTGAGGAATGATATATAGATACTGGTCTAGGATCAGCTTATCCAATGGAATAGGGTAACTTAGTTTATCCAAGCTACGGTGGTCTTATTAACTTGGTCCCTGACTGGGACCCCTCTGTAGGATAGCGTCTCCCCACAACTCACACCTCACTTTCCTGCGTCCTCCTATCTACTTCCTGCTCTGTCAGAAACCTGTTGTCTGGTGGTCACCATGACCACAGCGAGACTGGTGGTGTTGCTGGCGTGCGTGCTGACCGGGAGGGTGGAGCCGGCGCCGGGGGGTGGAGCCGAGGGTTTACCCCAGAGAGGGGTGGGAGGGGTGAAGCCAAGGGTTTACCCCAGAGAAGCGTGGGAGGGGGGGTGGGAAGGGTGGAGCCGAGGGTTTACCCAAGAGAGGGGGGGGGGGCGAGGGTTTACCCCAGAGAGGGGTGCGCCCACTGGATGGCGCTGTCGACACAGCCATAGTGTTCACTAAGGACTACAATGAACAGGTAAACATGTTCGTGGTTAGTTATTCATTCATTCAAGTATTTATTTATTAATTCCATCATTTGATACATATTTTGTTTTGTTTTTCATTGCAGCATCACTATGACACCATCTCAGGGAAGTTCAGGTGCTTCATCCCTGCAATGTACTTGTTAGGTTTCAGTCGAGGACCCAAAAGCGGCATCCGTCAATGTTGACGCATCAAACGCAAGCGTGTGAGCGGCCCGCACGCCATCCACTCGCTGTGTGTGCAGCATTCGATCGGTAACGGCTAATGGAAAGGCAAAACCAACATTAGCCCATAGGCTAGCTAGCAACACTCCACTCAGGTGGCTAACAGATCTCTCTCTAACATATTTACACAAAACACAAAAATTATATTTACACCTCAACATTACTCATTATGCACTAATTACATGGATGTAACCAACATTACATAATAGCATTTAGAATAGTAAATCAATAACCGGGTGCATTTTGTGACCTACCCCTCAGACTGTCTCGAGCAACTGCACAGAAAGAGGGGTCACACGTACCACAGCAGGTTTTATGAGGTACTGTATTTCCGTGACAGGAGAGGACTGAACAAGATGGCGGTGGTTGTGGAGATGGACACGGGGAGGTGACAGGCTGAGAGCCTCTGCTCTTGTGCTCAGGTGTTTGGCCCGGGGTTGGGTGAGGGCCCAGGGTTGAGTGAGGGCCCGGGGTTGGGTGAGGGCGGGGTTTTCACTGACGTCACCAGTGACTCCACCTTCAGCAGCTCTCTGCTGCGGCCGCGCCTACCTGTCGGGCCGTTGGAAAATCGCCTGGCCAGTCATTAAATAGAACTGCTTAGAACAACAGAAGAACCCTCTGAAAAAAGTGTCTGTAAAGAGCCCTTTTCATTCCAGAAAGAACCTTATGGGGTTCCAAGCTGAAAAAGGTTGGAACCTACTTCAGAGGGTTCTTCTACATTATATTGTTCCAAAATGGTTCTGAATAGCATCCTTTTCTGTTAGAGTGAAAGTGTTCGGAACAGTGTTTAAAACTCACTAATGAAAGCAACTGATCTCGTCTTGTCCCTTCTCCCTCCCCTCCCTCCCCGTGTGTACAGCTGACCTTTGGCCCGGAGTGACAGTTGGTGTCAGACTGTGTTACTTCTGGGTGATGAATCTCTTTGTCTTTTATTATTGTCCTTGATTAGCTCTGCGTTGTGTTTTGTTGTTTCCGATAAAAGACGGACCCCCAATCTCTAATATGTACCACACAGTCCAGTTTCTCCTTTCTCAGGTGTTCAAATGAATCTCTCCAACACGGGATTTGAGCCTCAGCAAAAGCGATTTATTACAGAAGGTTTTTCATACAAAAGACGATGGCATGCCTAATGTACAGTTGACCTCTCTGTATGCTGTCTGAACCCAAAATCAAAGCATTGCTCTCGCTGCAACGTTCTTATGTGGTTTGAGTGTCCCCCCTCCCTCGTCTCTTCTCCGATAAGACTGTTTCTCTGGTCTCTTCTGTGGCCTTGCCTCGGCGCCCAGGCCTTTATCTCTAACCACAACAATGGTGTTTATCCCAGAATGTACCAGCCATGAGCTGTCCTTATCTCATAAGTCTATGGAAGAGGGACACTTCTTATTTCTCACTCAAGCCGACAGCCATACTCAGAGGTCAATCATCATAATTAGGAAATAGCTAACAGGATCATATTAAAAGGCATTTCTCTGAAAATCACCAATATTCAACATGGGTGATAGTGATATTTATACTACTCCACTCCAATTAGTTGAATCTATCATCATAGTGACGGAAGGTCATGCACTGTACTGACAGATATTTACACTGACCAGTGCTGGACGAACGTAGATCATTCAGTCCGACGCATCGTAACTGTGACGCCACGGATACGAGGGCTGTGCGGTGGTGATTGGGGGATATTCTGGGGCTCTTCTCTCGGGGGGTGAACACGTCGCCTACTCCACCCCCGCGCTGTCGCAGCGCATCGGTCAGCGCGTCGTTCTGAGTGCCTGTCCCCCCGGACGCACAGCTAGGCTACTGGTCTTGTCAGTGTCTGAGTGCTCTTGGATCGATAAAGTTGAGTTTATGCTCTCTGCTTTGTCTTTTGTGTTTGTGTCAAGGGAGTAAGTGAAGCTGGGTTAGGGGGGGTTAAGAGATTGGGCATAGGTGGGAGGGTAGAGGTTCTTTTTGAGATCAACTCCCCAAATCAGCTGCCTGTTTTATCATCAGTCCTAAACGCCTCCAATATTGTCGCTAGCAGGACTGTGATGATGCAGGTCTTCTGTGGTGCTACAGGTGTCAGTGGAGGACTGGCTTTCTGCTACAGCCTCGTAGTTCAGTTGTAGACCAGCACACTTCATCTCTGGGGCCTCATTTATCATTGAGGTACGCCTTCTTTTACACGGTCTTTTTCGCGAGTTCAGGCGTACGCCATTTGCCCCCCCCACATTGCGATTTATCAAGCCGTAAGGGCGAAAATTTAGTCGCCTTTCTCCGCGCTTTTGTAGGACACCTCTCCAGTTGGCGTACCGATTTACACGGTGTTCTACGCCCTTCTTGAACACAGGGGGAACTGGCGACGCAGGTGGTGCGTCGGTGAATTACTATGTTTGACGGAGAGAATAAGAGCGACAGTTCATGAACGCACAATCATGTAGGCTAATAGCCCAATTCAGCACCAATATATATCGCAATGCTAGATTAGACGTGTCCTCTAACCGGCTCATTCATGGTCCGATATGGATTTGTTCCCCAAACGGAACCTATGCGCTGTCCCAAACCTTTCCGCGCTATATGTCACACACCTAATGCAGGCACTCCATCAAACGGCAATAATTGACCAATTAGATTGTCATTAATATGTGATCATGTGGACCTGTTTGCTCTTTGGTAAGCATATAAATGACAGTCCTCCTGTGCGTAATGCGAGCCTAAATGAATCCGGCGCTACTCGGCCTACTGGCCCGAGATAGAACTCCAAAGAGGTGACGGCGATGGCGACTGCACCCACATAAGGGCACCATCAGTGAATGAATACGTCTATGTGAATCGCTAAAATGTGCACACTAGAAATACCCAAATCATATGTGACATGCTCATCACAAGTGTAGTGGCACGGTGGCCTGGCTCCACGCATGACTCATTCATCCTGGCGCACAGCAGGGTAGGGCTAGACTGGAGGCAGGCGCTGCGCGTGACGGCTGGCTTATTGGTGTGTGCATAGCCAAGATACATATTCTTTGTCTTATTTACTTTAATCTTTATTAGCATTTTCCATCCATACAACGACAATACAATAAAACATAAAAACTTATAATAACAGCTTATGGGTACTTCCATCCATGCAGCTTTTTTTTCTTACTCAAATATGACAATTTTAATATTAGTGGTATCATCACACTTCCTTCTATAATCCATCCATTTTTCCCATCTCCCTTCAAACTTTCCTTCATGCATCCTCAATGCATGCGTGAACCTCTCCCTAACATACATCTCCTCCACAACACCCAGCCACTGCACCTTGGTTGGGGGTTCCACCTTATACCAAGCCCTCGTTATTGTCTTTTTACTAGCAACCAATAGTACTTTCACTAGGTATCTGTCCCCTCCTTGTACATCATCCCGTGTTATGTTTGCCAAGATATATATTCAAAGCTGATAAGAAGGTGGAAGTCGGCGCGCTGGAGGTGGAGGCTGCAACTCGCGGGGGCACGACCGTCAGGTCAAGGACCACTGCAGACTCCCCCTCCTCTGAGTCCCACCCCACGTCAGAGTCTGGAGAAACAATTTCAATCATTTTCTTTGAGTTTGTCTGTGAACTTGATTATGCATTAAACATTTCATTGTGCAGCCATATTCATTTGATATGTTTTTCTGTTGGCAGTCAAATAAATGCTGTGATTTACCGGGTGATTTAGATGAGTCTTAATTTCCCAGAGGGGAAAATGTTTAATGTGTTCTAACATTATGAAGTGGTCATCTGCGTTATTGTTCCCTGTTTTTGGTCCTAATTTAATCATAGCCTACCACAGAATGTTTGCTTCACTCGCAGCCACATGTTACAGTATGTCCGTGTATGCCCAATCCTAGATGCACAACATGTAGCTAAAGTAGGCTACTAAGCTGTAGGAGCAAACAGACAAACGTAGGCGATTTATACCTTCCGAAGAGGATTGCCTTCCTCACGTGGACCTCACCAACTAGCACATGCACCTCCGTCTCCGAAAAGTTCCTCTTCTTTGCTCTTCGTTCCATGTTTCATTGTCCCGCCTGGGTGCTCCACGCTACCTTTTTAAGCCGGTTCCTTCCGGGAAACCACGTTTGTCCACTCATGGTTGTGACCATATATGGTTGGATTAGGGCGTGGAGGGGGCGGAACACGGGGCGCGTGCGCGTACGCTCCCTTCCCCGCCCGTCTCGGATTTACCGTGCAGAAAAGGGCATACGACATTTTTGATAGATCCGAAAAGCGTGTAAATATTCTCGTCGTACGCTACATTGTGCATTTTCCGCGTTTTCGTCGTACGCCCTCTTTTACACCTGAATTTACACGCTCTTTGATAAATGAGGCCCCTGGGCTGTGCGCACCTCACTAAAGACATACCGAGACTTCACCCTCAAACATGTTGGAAACGTATGAGGGTGTTCACAGTCCACATAAAACAAAATGGCAACAGACAAACTAATGTTCGCAATTTTTCCTAAGCTTTTATTAAAACATTCAAAGTGGAAAAAAACAAACTTTACATAATACATCAACAACAACAAAACAGCAAACGAAAGTGTGAGTTTGATAGATGCAGAATTTTATAGATGTGAGAATTTATTGAATATTCCAGTGAGTTGGGAAGTGGTACTGCAAAGCAAAGGTCAGATAGAAGCAACACATCTAAAACACTGATGGGAATATCTTGGTAAACACTACTGCTCACAGCAGCTAGCGTAGTGTGTGTGTGCGCGCGCACGTGTGTGTGTGTGTGTGTGTGTGACATTATCTATCACCAGTCCTACCACCAGGCGTTGTCTTTAGGATATTTCGTCTGTGTGAATGTACATTTAAGTCAGTTCATAGTGTGTATGCTACTCTGTGTGTGTGTGTGTGTGTGTGTGTGTGTATATATATATATATATATATGTGTGTGTGTGTGTGTGTTTATTTCTTGCGGTAGTCTTCTGCATAAGCCCTGTGGTCACCTTGCTCCGGGTACTGGTCCCCGTATCCCCTCAACATGTCCTGGAAGCTGGGCAGCCCCTGCGAGTGCGGGGGGTAGGCCCCGTAGGGCTCCTCCTGGCCGCTTTGGTAGGGCTCGGCCTCGTACTGATCCTGCCGCTTCTGCTCGCTCTCCGCCACCCCCTGGCCGTGGTGCTCGCCATGGTCGTTGACGACGGCGGCCCCCTGCTGGTCGGCTTCGGCGTGGAGCTCCTCGGCAGCACCCTCCGGCTCATGGCGGCGCAGGCGGCAGTCGCGGTCGTACTCGGGGTCGCAGTCGGGGTTGGCGGGCTCCAGCACTCCCTTCCTCGACCCGTCGGCGTTCAGGTGCGGCTCGTAGGCCTCGGCGGGGTAGGCGGTGTGGCGCTGGGGTCCGCTGGAGCGCGGCCCGCTAGCGGTCAGCGGGTAGCACTCCTGGTCGTAACCGATGAAGCATTCGTAGCCTTCCTTGGTCTTCCCCCGCGGGCCCAGGGGGTGGGGCTCTTCCTGGGCGGGCTCCTCGTAGGGGGAGGTGGCGGGGTACTGCTGACTGGGGGAGGAAGGGGGGCGGCGGTGCATGGCGGCCGCGGCGGCCTGGCGGTACATAGCGTAGGGGTTGTTAGCGCTAGCCTGCCTGTTCGCGGCGTATGGGTCGCTACCCGGAGCACCGGGGTCGCTAGCCTGAGCGTGAGCCATAGCCTGGCGGAGCGCGGCGTACTGCTCGCTAGCTGGGGCGCTAGCTTGGCGGTACATAGCACGAGGGTCTCTAGCAGCGTTAGCGTTAGCGTAAGCATCTCGCAACATGGCATACAGATCGCTGCGCTGCTCAGCCGGGGGAGCTGCGCGCATGGGGGCGGCCTCCTCTCTCTGCTCGTTCTGGTACGCCTTCGGGGGCGTGGCAAACTTGGTGGCGGTGAGGGGGTTGCAGCCGTCCTCGAACAGGGGGTTACACGAGCCAGGGCCGGCCGGGGCGGGGGGCGACGGCGCGCGGGGGGCCTGCAAGGAAGTAACGGTACACACAGAAGATAAATAACTACCAACGATCAAGTCATCAGATGATTCAATTAAATAAAAAAATAAAAAAAACTGTATTCATCCCTGAGGAAAAAAAAAAAAAAAGTAATGTAAAAATTATCTTAAAACCCCAACGCCATGCGCATGACATGACCTATGACCCCCGCTGACCTGGAGAGAGGCGGTGTAGGCGCAGTAGGGATCCCTCAGCGGGTCGCAGTTGGGGTAGCGCAGGTAGAGGCCGCTGGGGGCTTTCTGCACCAGCTGGGGCTTGCAGTTGGGGTCGGCCTTGGGGTCGCAGCCCAGGTGGGCGTAGGACGGCAGGGGCCCGGCTGAGGGCTTGTGGCCGAAGGCGGCCCTCAGGTGGTACTGCAGACACTCCACGTCCTCCGCCGCGCAGATGCGCAGCAGCTCGGCCTTCTGGGCCTGGGGGGGGGGGGGGTGACAAGTGAGGATAACGACGATGATAACATTGATGTTACAGCACGTATGATAATAATGAATGACGATCGTGATCGTGACGACGAAGACGATAGCGATTGAAAATAAGCGATTCGGCCCGGTGAAAAAAGCCTTTATCCCACGTCAAAGACCGCCGGTGGAGAGGCATGTCCTACCTTAGTCAGGAACGGCTCCACGGTGAGGCCGTAGTAGTAGTACCCAGACTGGGGGTCTATCACGGGGATGGTGGAGCGTGTGTACATGGGGGCCGGGGCCTTGGCCGGGGCAGGGGGAGGCAGGTAGGGGCTCTTAGCCTGCGCAGCCAGAGCAGCGTACAGGCAGTAGGGGTCGCGGTAAGGGTCGCATATCTTGATGGGGGCGGGTTTGGGGGCGGGTTTGGGGGCCGCCTTCGGGGGCTCGGTGGGCTTGGGCCTGCTGGTGTAGGACGCCACGCAGTTGGGGTCGTCCGTGTCGGCGCAGGACTTGTAGATGTCCCCCAGGTGCCTCAGGTAAGCCTTGTAGGAGCGCCGGCCCTCAGCGCGGTTCTTGTTCTGAAGGTATTTCAGATAGACCCGGTCCAGCTCCTGGACCTGGAGAGGAGAGAGGGGAGGAGGAGGAGGAGGAGGAGGAGAGAAAGGAGAGGAGAGAGAGGGGGGAGGAGAAGAGGAGGGGTGAGGGGAGGTCAGAGGGGAAGAGGAGGGGTGGAGAGAGGAGGAGGGGGAGAGAGGGGACGAGGAGAGGAGGGGTGAGGGGAGGTCAGAAGGGAGGAGGAGGGGTAGACAGAGGAGGAGAGGGGGGAGAAGGGGTGGGAGGGGGAGAGAGGGGAGGAGGAGAGGAGGGGGGGTTAGCAGGAAAACTGGACACCAGAGATTTAGGACTTTCATTAAGATGAAAGCAAACCGCAAGGACAAAAACAAGACAATTTGGTGCAGGCAAATTCAGTCAGAGCGGGCAAATTGTGTGTGTGTGTGTGTGTGTGTGTGTGTGTGTGTGTGTGTGTGTGTGTGTGTGTGTGTGTGTGCGTGCGTGTGTGTGCACACTCACAGCTTCCTGGTTGCCATTGTCGGTGAAGTACTTGTACCAGCTCCAGAAGTCAGCATGTTGTTTGTACCAACTGATGTTTCTACGGTTACGGACTAGTCTCCTCGGTGCTGCCATGGCGACGGCCGCCGCACTGGCATCTCCTATTGTTCACACAAACACATCCACTAATTAATCTCATCTGTGTGTGTGTGTGTGTGTGTGTGTGTGTGTGTGTGTGTGTGTGTGTGCGCGTGTGTGAGTGAGTGTAAAGGGAATTTGTGAAGTCATCATGTCTTTACCATCTCCTTTGAGGTTCTGCACAATAGGCCCAGCCGACAAGAGTTCTGAAAACACACACACACACACACACACACACAGAGGGAGTTGTCAGGGCCAGATGTTGCCTGTGTCAGATCAGAGCCTAAAATGCTTACACACTCTAATCACCCCTCCCTACTGTGTCTGTAATACAGTATACAGGTGGTATGTACAGTATGACACACACACACACATGCACACACACGCAGCCACGCACACACACACACACCCACTCACACACACACACACACACACACACAGATATATAAGGCCTAGGGGGTAATTGGCTCCGCCTGAAGGTTCGGTGGCATAGCTCTTTGTAGATTTTATAAGTCAGCCTATAACAGGGAACCCCTACCTGTGTGTAACTCTGTGTGTGTGTGCGTGCGTGTGTGTGTGTGTGCGTGTGCGCTCGTGTGTGTGTGTGTGCATGTGTGTGTGTGTAAAACCCCAGTGAAAGAACAGCAGATTCAGCTCTGAACAAGCTCTTTCATCTACACAGGAGAAGGTGTTAATGCTTTACAGAAGGAGGAAAAGTGTGTGTGTGTGCGTGTGTGTGGTGGGGTCTGGAGAAGAGAAAGATTCAAAGAGAGGGATGGTGGTTGGAAGCATAAAGAAAGAATTAGATGGGTTGATATGATGAAGAAAGAGAGAAGGTAGTGGAGATGGAGATGGTAAAGGAGAGAGAACCATACGGAGAGAGAGTGATGCAAACAGAGTGTTGGGGACAAACAGGAAGTGTTGGGGATAAACAGGAAGTCTTAAGGACAAACGGAAAGATGTGGAACTTTGACAAAAGACAGAGGAAAGCTCATACTGAAAGGGACAGAGAAAACAGTCTTTGAGGAGGAGGAACAGAGAGGAGAAGGACGAAGGTGTGCTCGCGGGCCAGGGGGGTGGGGGGTAGCCTTAGCGTATCCGCTGTATTACTTTTAACAAGCCTGTAAAAGACCGGCTGGCACATCTGGTAACCGCAGCCTACAGGACAGAGGGAGGAGGAGAAGAGAGAGGGAGGAGAGAGGAGAGACGGAGGAGGAGAGTGGGACACGGATGCTGACAGGTACTAATCTTCCACAAGACCGGGAGTGATGAAAGAACGCTCCTGAAGTCCCTCAACCCCCCCCCCCCCTTCCCTCCCTCCAGCCCTGTAACTAAGGGACGGGCCGTTTCAAGCACAGTTTTAGAGGAAAGATGAGAAGTCAATAAAGCTTCCCCAGCATTAAGCTGTCAGTCATGACTGGGGGACTAGAGAGGAAACAGGTGGTAAGGGGGAGCATCCAACATGTGAGTGAGTGAGTGAGTGAGTGAGTGAGTGAGTGAGTGAGTGAGTGAGTGAGTGAGTGAGTGAGTGAGTGAGTGAGTGAGTGAGTAGAGGAGTGGGTGAGTGAATGAGAGAGAGAGAGAGAGAGAGAGAGAGAGAGAGAGAGAGAGAGAGAGAAAGTGAGTGAGTGAGTGAGTGAGTGAGTGAGTGAGTGAGTGAGTGAGTGAGTGGATGAGTGAAGGA
Organism: Borostomias antarcticus; assembly: GCF_949987555.1. Taxonomy (NCBI): domain Eukaryota; kingdom Metazoa; phylum Chordata; class Actinopteri; order Stomiiformes; family Stomiidae; genus Borostomias; species Borostomias antarcticus. The sequence goes on along the minus strand of NC_140242.1, from coordinate 8,137,206 downwards.
GTGGAGGAGTGGGTGAGTGAATGAGAGAGAGAGAGAGAGAGAGAGAGAGAAAGTGAGTGAGTGAGGGAGGGAGTGCTTTTCTTGCGTGCATGGTTGAGTGTGTGTGGGTGTTATGTACTGACCTGGTAGTAGTAGTGTAGCCAGCAGAGCTGTGGTGAACACACAGGTGAAGGACATTCTCCTTGCCCCAGCCATGACTGCCTCCCCTTCTCCTGCTGGACCAGACACACACACACACACACAGTTACACACTCACAATAAGTTAACAACAACAACAGGCTACTCAACTGACTTTAATTGGATGTTACATCTACAATGTGAATTGTGTCGCACTACTGACTGCCCTGATTGCACGGTAACTTTTATAGACAGATTATATTCACACTAAACCATCTTTGCACAGTTCTATAGTTTTCAATTTGAGTTATAGTTTTACTTTACTGTGTATATATTTTTAATAATAATTAATCACTGCTACATTGTTGACCAGAGCCTCATCTCATTGTCCAGATGACAATTTCACTCTGGCACACTGGCACACACACACACACACACACACACACACACACACACACACAAGGCAAGCTCATCATTATGTGAAACTCTGGGTTCATTATGGATACTCCACAGATGAAGGCAAATATTAGTTCAGTCTGTCTTGGATTGTACTACACCTGACATGATAGTGTGTTCTTCATACAGTATAGGAGCTCATGGAGGCTGTTGGAAAACTGTGGTCCTCAAACTTCTAAAAAAAGATCCCAGAAATCCCTCAGTAGGGTTTATCTCCAGCAGGGGGCGCTGGGTTCAAGCCTCTCGTCTGATTCAGTGTAAACTGGACTTCACCATGACCTTGAATCTCTGCTCGGTCCTATACCTCTATCACTGCTCCTCAGAACTACACAGATTCTCCACCTTACCTTACCTCGATCTTCACACGGTACTAAATTGTAGTTATTATGTGGGTATGTATATGCGTGTGTGTTTGTGTCTAAAGTTGCTCTCTTACCTGTAGTTGGGTGTTGCTGTCTCGATAGTGTTGATAGCAGAGGGAGCCTGCTGAAGCCGCTAGGCTGGGTAACTTGCTCCGGCACAGCCCAGCTCGGTTCAGTTTGACTCTGAGGCTGTGTGCTCGTGTCCACGTGTGTCCGTGTGTGTGTGGTGTGTGTGCAGCTCCTGGTAAACCCTGTCCCACTGGCCCTGCTGACAGACTGTGCCCTGGCAAAGGGGTGCGACTGGGTTTTAAACAGACCGCTCATCACAAACACACACACACACACACACAAACACACACTCTTCAATAACACACATGCAGACCTTCCCAGGAGGTTGAATGGCACTTCAAGAAGACCTGTGATTGGTCACTGCTTTCCAAACCACCTGACCAATCAGAAGCACCCTAATTACAACGAGAGAGGGAAGGTGGGAAGAAGAGAGAGAAAATTGACTTGAAATGGTGAAACGAGGGAAAGACAGAGGAAACGATCTGCCAGGAGTGATTGATTTCTTGGGGGTAATTGGACATGGATAGGTTGTAAAATGTATCCCGCATCCATATATGTACAACATATATCCTGAGAAAAAAGAGAGAGGGAGAGAGATGGAGAGAGAGAGGGAGGGAGGGGAGAGAGAAAAGGGTTAAGTGAGGGTGTGTGTGTGTGTGTGTGAGAGAGAGAGAGAGAGAGAGAGAGAGAGAGAGAAAGAAGGTGCCACATAAGCACTTCCCTTAGCTCTTCCCGTGAAGATTGTGACCACAGATTCAAAGTACCCACACAGGCACACACACAACCATACATTTTTGCTCTCAAACACAGACACACACATTTTCACACACACTCACAGTCTGTCAGTGACAGCTGGTCTCCCCATCAGGAATCTCATAATCTACAGTTTCCTCCTCACTTCTGTTGTGTTCAGACACGTCAGCCTTGTAACAGTTAGTTTACACACACACACACACACTCACACATACAATATGCAAGAAGAGTGTGTCTTTTGGAACTTCAATGTGGCGTTGCATGATGCAATAGCACTGTTGACTTTCGTTGTCTTTTATCATTGTCCTTAGCTCTGCGTTGTTTTGATGACGATAAAAGACGGCCCCCAATCTCACAAAATACCACACAGTCCAGTGTCTCCTTTCTCAGGTGTATTCCAAATGAATCTCTCCAACACGGGATTTGAGCCTCAAGCAAAAGCGGTTTTAGGTTTTACATACAAAAGACAATGGCATGGCCTAATGCACAGTTGACCTCTTGGTATGCTGTCTGGACCCAAATCAAAGCATTGGTCTCGTTGAAACGTTCTTATGGGGTTTGAGTGTCCCCCCTCCCTCGTCTCTTATCCGATAAGACTGTCTTTCTGCTTCTGTGGCCTTGTTTTGTCACGTTAACCTACGCCGCCCTTCTTCTTTAAACGAAGATAAACGTCTTTATCTCATAAGTCTATGGAAGAGGGACACCGTTTCTTACCGAAAACTCAAGCCGACAGCCATACTCAGAGGTCAATCATCATAATTAGGAAATAGCTAACAGGATCATATTAAAGGGCATTTCTCTGAAAATCAACCATATTCAACAGCACTCAAACCAAATGTATGACCACTTGAATGAAGCAGCTGACCGTGTCACGCAGTGATGAGAGAGACCAGCGCCTGGTAAGACAGGGGAACGCCACTCTTACAAAGATCACAATCTTACTCTAACTCCCGTTCACATCACATGACAGAATTCTGTGTTGTTGTTTGTCTGTTGTCACGTAATTTCATGTCACCTCAGTCTTCCACTCTGTCGTCCCCATTCCCTCGAAACAGAACACCAGGCCGCTTCAAAATGTGTTACTAAAGTGAATTCAAACTTTCATCAGTTGTGTTACAGAACTGAATAACCCACACTGGATAATCAATAGATTCAACAGATCAAACCATCAAATTGAACTTCCATCCACCTCAAGCGTTGAGTGGATCAGCGACTGATTGGCCCGTCTTTGGATTGGCTCCAGTCCTGAGACATGCTGCGTTGCACGGGCCGGTGGTGCGGCGCTACGCCAGATGCCATCCGGGTTTCTGCTCGGCTTCCTCCGATACTCTGTATGCTGATGCCTCATCTGAAACCAGGATTAGGGTCACTTCAGTTTCAATTCACGAGGTGAGATCGAATTAAAATGTTATCCGATGCAAAATGCTCATTGATCTGACATGAAGGCATTTGGAATTATTTGCCAAATGTCAACTATGGAATTGTTTTTAACGCTGACTTGACTGAATTAACCCACAACCTGAAACCAATCTTGTATCTCATTGTCTAACCCAGTTTCATGTGATGCTTGGCTGAATCTCCAATTACTTCTCGTTCACTCCCTTAATGGAATCACTGGGGGTGGCTGTAGCTCAGTTGGTAGAGCGGGTCGTTCAATGATCGAAGGGTCAGTGGTTCGAATCCCAGCTCCGACTGTCCACATGTCGAAGTGTTCTTGAGCAAGACACCTTACCCCAAATTGCTCCCAATGAGCAGGTTAGCACCTTGCATGGCAGCTGCCGTGATTGGGTGAATGAGAGGCCATTGTAAAGCGCTTTGAATGCCACTAAGGTGGAAAAGCACTATATAAGTGTAGTCCATTTACCATTTACTTTGGCTCTGTTGAGTCTGCACAACTCCTCATGAATGTGAATATCAGCACATTTTATCACCTTCATATTTTCCAGCATTTCCACGTTTGGTCAACCTTCTCCTGTCCCGTCCTGTCGAGACAAGGTAGCGGCCTTGTATCTCGTGTGTAATTACGTTGGCTCAACAGGTGTTTCCCAGAGCCCACAAACCTGCAATCCCACCAGGAGCAGATTGAAACACGAAAACAGCAAAACCATACTCATAATTTACCCCAACGAAGGAATGTATGGGATTCTCAGAATTCAGACATCTGGTTCACCGTGGCTGTGTGTTTTCAACAAAACTTTATTATAACAAACTCAGCGGGGGAGAGAGAGAAACATCGTTCACAGACAGTGGAGCTTCCTTCAGGTAGAATGGAGGTTTCCATATTCACACGCACACAAACACACACACGTCAAGAGGGTCTTCTTTCACTGCAGGTCGTCATCATCAAAGAGATCCTCAAAGTCTGCAGAAGAGAGAGAGAGAGAGATGGGAAGAAACAGAATAATAATAGATGTTAGCAGATTGTGTTCTCTTCAAAATATATATATTTTTACATTCTATCCTCCACCACTAACTCCGCCCAGCTTTGAAGCCCCCGGTCCAGGAGTTCAGGCAAATGCAGAAAACGGTTAGTGGTTCAGTCTGCCGGTCACAGCTTCAAGGGAACTTTATGCTTCGTTAAAAGTTGCAGAGATCACAGAAACGGTGGGGAATAGTAGTGCTGAGGCCCTATGTGTGTGTGTGTGTGTGTGTGTGTGTGTGTGTGTGTGTGTGTGCGCGTGTGTGTGTGTGTTCACAGCGTCTGACTGGCGAGGAGTCCTGCTGAGATTCAGTCTCGCAGGAGCCATAAACCCACTTTACCATCATCCTCTCCTCCTGTTCCTACTCCCAACTCTGCTCCCCCCCCCCACCCACCCCAGCTCCTCCCCCCTTCCTCCCCTCTTTTTAACAATCAGCTCTTTTCTAGGTCATGCTGAGCTGTAAACTGTTTTGCCTGTAGCCAACACAGGGGGACGGAAAACTGTTTAGTTTGAGTGTTTCTACAAGAGTTGTGCGTGTGTGTGTGTGTGTGTGTGCACGTGTGCATGCGTGCAAAATGAGGTTTACAGCGTGTTTGAGTTGCTGTGAGACGGTACTGTTGGCAAAGCAAAACACACACATGGTGGGATACAAGTCTTAGGGCTCAGGTCTGGGATCAACCTATCCCTACTCTAAGATTATACTCAGGTCTGGGATCAACCTATCCTTACTCTAAGATTATACTCAGGTCTGGGATCAACCTATCCTTACTCTAAGATTATACTCAGGTCTGGGATCAACCTATCCTTACTCTAAGATTATACTCAGGTCTGGGATCAACCTATCCTTACTCTAAGATTATACTCAGGTCTGGGATCAACCTATCCTTACTCTAAGATTATACTCAGGTCTGGGATCAACCTATCCTTACTCTAAGATTATCCTCTATTGTAGTTTTAGAGTTGTCCTTTGGAGATAGTTTTGGACTCTGTCATGTTATTGTGTAGCCCCAAATGACAGCGAAGGAGAGCACTCAGCACTCATATTTGGTTGTAAGCAAGGATAGATACTATTCTATCCATTTCTCTCTAAATGTTCCTGAATGATGCAGGAGTACTAACTGAACCTTTGCGGTAGAGTATAGACCCTTTTACTGTTGGTAAACAATTAAGTGTGCGCGCACATTTTTGGAACAAAAGAATTAACACGGATGCGCAACACTTGTGTTGTCAATAGAATCGATGCATTTGATTGATGACGCAGGTGCATCAATCAAATGCATCGATTCTATTGGCCGGTGTCATTACAGCGATGTGTGCGCAATTTTGAAACAGGATGGTGACGTTGCACAGAAAAGGGTCTATAAAGGAAAAAAAAACACCTCAAAAGGTTTCCTGTCAAATGTCCCTTCCTCCGTTCCAACAACCGTTCTAATGACCCAGAGCTTCCCCCTGGTAACCTGACTTCTTTGATGTTTGATGGCCTAAACACTGGGGGGGAAAAAACATGCTTCTTACCGAAAGACATGATGACGCCATCATCACCATGTTTCTTACACATCCTCTCCTATCTCAGCTGCAGAACACATCACAAACGACTGAGATCCTCCCAGAGTGGATGGGACATACATACCGTTAAAGAAATCGGAGTGCACTGCTTTTTCATTAGCTGCCAAGTCCATAAGTAGGCCGCTGCTGCCCCCTGCCTGTGGGTCATAGAAGCACGCCATACACGTGAATACGATTATAATATGATTTATGTAGCCTATTATAGCTAGCTACCAATGTATAGTTTGTTTATATCATCCTCTATGTCAGGGACAACATTAGGCTAATAAGCTTTTGGGGTGTCGATAGCTAGTTAGCTAGCTGGCTCTAACGCTGGTTGGCTGCTGTCAGACTTGGCTGGCTATCTCTGTGCTAGCTCACTAGCTAACGTCGTTAGTGCTAGGTAATCTAGCGGTCAGATTATTTTCAATTTTGGATCATTGGATACAATGCTTACAGTAGATCTAAATGTTAGACCATTTAACTGAATTACACGTACACTAGCTAAATTACTAAATTATTCAAAAAGCCCCAAAAGTTGTGGCGAGCTAGCTAGCACTAGCTACATTAGCTAAGTTAGCTATTGTGCCAACTAGCACTACCTGGAAAGTCTATTACACGTTAGCTCTTTCCTGTTCAATAACTTGTCGCTCGCTAGCTACCGTCAGTTCAATTTACCAACCTCGTCTAGATCCACATATGGACCCGCACCTTCTGGAAACATCTCGTCAACTGCAGGTTTCATGGTGTTTTAGTGTCTGAAAACAGACAGCTGGGGTAAATATGTTCACGTAAACAACAAGATACCCGGACCTTTTTCTGTGTAACACCGTTTCCAGCTTAGTAACAATGAAATGGGTTCGACTGTCAAAAGGAACCGGCAATGGCTAATATTATATCCTCTTTGATATAACCTCCTTGCAGCGAAGGCTTTCGTGTGTTTACATCCTACAACCTCATTTGATTGGCATGGATGAATAAATCAATACAAGGACGACGACAACAACAACAATCCTTTAAAATGTTTATTTGATATTGCACATTACATCAATAGTATTCACTGGGGCTGCCATATTGGGCAGTGCACTACAGGTTTTAAGTAAACGTGAGTTGCTGGCTGCTCCCTCCCCATGTTATTTGAGCTACTCTACAGGCTATAATGTGATATGTTATACATACTTATACTCAGGGAGAGAATGAGACACTGAGACCACTTGGTCTTACTGCCCGCCCTTTGGTAAAAGGTGTACTGCAAAGGCTTAGGCATGAATACAGTACAATTTCCCTGTGTGTGAGCAGGGAAGTATAACTACACTTCATAAAATATTATATAATATCTTAACAAATCCAATTATTATGCAATTCTATATGTTCCTTCTCCCTTCTTTTATTGCTTCCAAATACTCAACATTTCCCCCAGTCCTCTTCCTCTCTACTCAACTCTACCCATTACCCCCCCCCCCCCCATCCCACCACACCTCCCCTCCTCCTTCTTACACTCTGTCTCTCCTCCTCATCCCACCTCCCTTCCCTCTGCTCCACCAACATGCTTCCCTCCCCTTCCCCTGCTGAACTCGTCTGTCTCCGTGGTCCCCTCAGTGCTCGTGTCCCTCGTTGGTCTCGTAGCCCAGTGTGTCTCCCAGGTGCTGATGGGCGAAGAAGGCCCGGGCCAGCTCATTGATGTGGTTGTAGGCGCCGATGGATCTGAAGTACTCGATGTAGTGCCAGAAGTCAGAGGTGGAGTATGGCCAATAGGGAACTGCTGGAGGCTCATCATATGGAACTAAAGACGGACGGACGGACAGACAGACAGACGGCGATAGACACACTCTGACACGAGACTTAGATCACTACTGTATTGTACAGGGCTACAGACAGAGACACAGATAGAAAGAAAAACTGTTGCTCTGTGTGTGTGTGTGAGAGAGAGAGAGAGAGAGAGAGAGAGAGAGATAGGGACAGATAGAGCATATTATGTTAAACGATCTGGTTTGGTAACGTCTCACATCAGCTGAAAATGTTTAAAGGGAACGGTCTTTTTTTTTTTTTTTTACCTCCTTCTGGAATGATGACACGGGCGTCTGTAAAAGAGGGGAAAAGGGGCAAAAAGGAGAGAGAGACAGAGAGAGATCTTTAGTATTTCCAGACATTCCAGGGTACTACACACACAAAGACGGGATTCAGGGGCCGGAAACTGAGCCTCTCCCAAGGGATTCAGCGATACCTGAGGAAACTTGTTTCCTCCTCAAATATTATTCCTCAGTGTGTTTGCTCTCTCTCTCTCTCTCTCTCTCTCTCACACACACACACACACACACAGTCAGTGGCAGATGGAATTCACCACATAAACACAGAGTGCTCATTGTATACATATCCAGTGGTCAAAAGCAGAACTCTTCCTAGGGAGGCAAAACTGTCATACCTACAAAGAACTTAGTGTTACCTCTTTAGACTGAAACATGTATGGCTTTTAATAGATGAAACCATTAATAAAGAAACTGATCTTGCATATCAAACAGAGTCAACGATAGATACAATGATAATGCACGCTGTTGACGCCACCAGACCATAATATACAGATGGCGTTTTTCTGAGACAGAAACACTGGTCACTCACCACCCAGGCGACTGACAATGAGACAGAGGAGGACAACGCTGAGGTGGACCAACCACTTCATCCCGCCTGCCTGGAAACCAAACACACACAAGAGTCAAGGCTCTGAGTATCCACTTCCTCTCAATTAGACTTTATTACACAATTAGACTTTATTACACAATTAGACTTTGTTATGCTCTTAGTCATTTGTTTAGACGGGAGATGCATTTGTGAGTTCTGGTGAGTAGTAGTACACTGACTTCCTACGTTAAATGCAATCATTGTAAGTTGCTTTGGATAAAAGTGTCAGCTAAATGACTAATGTAATGTACACTGCCGCCCACATCTATACAGACAAAGTCGACGTAACACTTTCATCTTCGTTTGAGCTGAGAAATAACTGGCTTTGGTAGCCCACAGTAGAACTGTAGTGTTAAAAAGCTGAGGAGAGCTAAAGGTTTGGAATTATTTATAGATGCTGTCTGAGTTGTGTCTTTACCTGTGAGTAGGTCCTGTGGAGGTTCAGAGTGATGCTGATGTTCGTCTTGAGATCCAGAGGCGTCTAAGGCTCAGCAGGAACACAGCTGCTGAACCTTACTGGCCACGTGTCTCTACCCCCACCCCCCCCCCCCCCCCCCACACACACACACGTACACACAAACACATACAGTACAGTACACACACACACACAGCCTCCCAACCCACCCTTCTACAGCCAAACCACTGTCCAGTGCCCACTAACAGATGTGTGGGTGTGTGTGTGTGTGCCTCATCGAGTGTGTGTGTGTGTGTGTACGTGTGGCTCTGGCTGTGTGTGTGTGTGTGTCTTTCTCTGTTTGTATGATTGTTTAAGTGACTAATCGATTGATATCTCTGATTTCAATTATACTGTCTGTTAGGGTTTGTGGCTGGTGGAAGTAGGACCCAATAGCAGACAGGCAGCGCAGGTTTAAAATAAAGGATTTAATGTCCAAAAAACACTAACATTGACAATGAACCGACAGAGAACAAAGGAAACAGGAGGGCATATATACTGGGAGAACAATCAAGGAACAACGTACAGGTGTGCAACAAGACATAACGAGACACAGGTGCAGACAATCACCCAGACAAGGACAGAGGGATTCCAACAAGACACCAACACAAGGACACAGGAACAAGGACACAAGGGAAGGGAACAGGGAATGAGGCTGGGACAGGGAAAGGGACTGGGCAGAAAACTAGAGGGGGGAACTAAAGGGCCAGGAGAGGAGGGACTGGAGTGACGAGAGACTAGTGAGGGGACAGGTGTCTAGAGCTGGGGCTGAGAGGACACAAACCAACATAGAAGACAAGACAACAGACAAGACAACGAACACAAGACCAAACACACAAGGAGGCAGAACAAAACCAAGTGACAATGTGGACAAAGTGTACAATAGTCTCTGGGGGTAGTGCAGGGGCAGTCACTGGGAGGGGAGGTGCTCAGGGTCCAGGAGGGTCCAGGGGCTCAGGGTGAGGAATCCAGGCCGAGAACAGGGGGTGAGCAGGGCGAACCAGGGGTCCGGGGCAGGGGCGAGGGTCTGGACTGGGAGCAGGGGGTGAGCAGAATGACCCAGGGGTCCGGGGCAGGGGCGAGGGTCTGGACCGGGAGCGAGCAGAGTGGACCAGGGGTCCGGGGCAGGGACGAGGGTCCAGACTGGGAGCAGGGGGTGAGCCGGGGCGGACCCGGCCCGAACCATAACACTGTCAGTGTTACCAGTATCGGTTTCCATATATGTCCAGAAGGGTGCAGCAGATGTCCATCTCCAATTTACAGGAAAGCAATTCATGTGATTTGATTACCATTACCATAGATGTCACCACCTATTTCCAAATGTATTTTAAGTGATACATCAGTATAGTGAGTCACAGTCACACTCTGCCCTCAACCGAACCACTGCTATTGACCATTTCATGGAATGCTCATATTCAAAACAATAATACCACAGTTTACAGTGCAGTTTACTTGGACCAATACTTCGTTGCCATAGGGACTAAAAGTTCCATTGGTTCCATTGCATGGTCTCTAAAAAAGAAAGAATGGACAGTATTCATCTGATTTCAAAACTATACTTTAATTTTCTTAAATAGGTCACCATAATTTCAGTCTAAAAACAGTTCTGCTCAAAGGATCCCTCGTTCCACGATATAATGATTCTTAATGTACTGAATCTTAAAGCAATAGCAGACTATGAGGCAATGTCATTAGATATGTAACGCACGGCTGTAACACATTACTCCTGAATAACTGAGAGAGAGGGATAGTAGGTTGTAGGTTGCTGTTTAGAGCCCATTTTCATACCAACCAATATCAACCCCTTCCCTAGAGGTACTATATCAGATATAAAACATTTGTAGATATGTCATAGTAGGATTGGTGTAAAATACAATTTCATCCTAAAAGATGTTGAAGACGAGAAGTTACCATACTGATCACACCTATTCAATATTCTCAGATCTACACATGGTGACTAGGAGTAAAAACTAAAAGTCAACATGGAATTGGACTCTCCTCCACTAACCCAGCCAGCTGTCTGACCCTCTACGGGAAGTCGCAGCCGTTCTGGTCGGTGGCCCTCATGAAGGTGATGTCGATGTGTTCCTGCATCAGCAGCTGTCTGGCATGTTCCAGGGTTTCTATGGGCAGGAACCGAGAGCGGCCCAGGATCCAGGCGTAGTGGACGTGGAACACCCTCATGATGTCGGTGCAGGCGTACACCACCGACTCGCTGACGTAGTCCGTGCTGAGGACGTAGTACGGGCTGTAGGGAGTGACTGGAGATGAAGGGATGGAAGGAGGGAGGAGAGAGAGAGATGAGTCACAGGTGCCAAACTCAAGAGTCACACAAGGTTTCCCCCTGGAGAGACAGATGATGTCATTAGACTGTAGTGAAGTCATCCCTCATTGTCCTCTGGCGGGATCTTGAGGTAACACTGTGGTCCTAAGACAGTGGCAGCATTTAGACATAAAACACAAAACCATAACCCTTAATACAAGAACAGGTACACAACAAATACCACAATGGTAAAATGTTCTTGAACTGTGAAAACTGTGGACTGAGGCCTTGCACACAGAACAGGGGAAAACGCCCCAACAACAGTGTCTCTGTCTGAATGATGGCGGTGGACCCCCGCCCATACGCAGCTAGTAAATTGAATCATGTAAAATGTGAATGTCTCAGTACAGAAAACGGCCATGATGAACAGACTCACAATAGGAGAAGCTGACTCCCAGTCTCCCTGGTTCACTGGGATCCTGCTGCACAGCAGTCCCCTCTATCTTCCTAATCTTCCCCTTACTGGAGAGAGAGAGAGAGAGAGAGAGAGAGAGAGAGGGAGGGAGAGAGAGAGAGAGGGAGAGAGAGAGAGAGGGAGAGAGAGAGAGAGAGAGGGAGAGAGAGAGAAAGTAAGAGAGAGAGGAATAGAGAGATAAAGAGAAAAATTAGAAAGTAAGAGAGCAAGAGGAATAGAGAGATAGAGAGTGAGAGAGAATGAGAGAGAGAGAGTCAGAGACACAGTCTCGAACAATCTCTTGGACTCAGTCAGACTGAGTTCTGACGCACACACCACACCCTGGTTGACAAATCTGAAACCAGTCTTGCTCAGTGGTCCACAATGGTTCCTGGTCATACTAGTTTCATACTCTAAATAGTGACCACTGAACAGTGAATACTGTGATAAGTATCTTGATAAGTGAAACAGTGAATACTGTGATAAGTATCTTGATAAGTGAAACAGTGAATACTGTGATAAGTATCTTGATAAGTGAAACAGTGAATACTGTGATAAGTATCTTGATAAGTGAAACAGTGAATACTGTGATACGTATCTTGTATGGTGCTGATATGGACCAGTGTGTCTGCAATAAAGATTATATATATAAGACCCAGAACAATTCTTGTTAAACTCACTAAGTCTGGGAGTTGAGTACTCTGATGGTGCCATCACTCCTTATAGAATAATCAGCCTCAATGCACTTCCCTCTCTCAAAGGATGCTGGGAGCTTCTCAATCTCGTACCACTTTCCCAGGTACTGAGGACAGAAGAAGAGTGTGCATGTGAGAGATAAACTGTGTGAATATGGATGACTGGTGTGTGTGTGTGTGTGTGTGTGTTACCTGTTGAATGTTGAAGTTGGGCTGGACCCTGGGTATGGGGCAGGGACCCCAGAGGTAGGTCTGAGCAGCGACCAGAGGCAGGAGCATGAGGAGGACCGAGGGGGCAGCAAACATCATCCCTTTAAGAAAGGAGGGTTGCACAAGTCGATATATTATTGCAGGTATAATACAGATATATTTACAGGTATAAGTTCTTTAGTGAAAGCAATGTATGCGTTTGTATTCCCCCATTACACACCATCATTAGTGACAGTTATGTTTGCAGAACCCTAATCCATAATGTCACCTTTAGTATGTGTGTCGATGGTCAGAGAGCAGGTAGTCTGCAATTACCTTGCGATATGATACACAGCACACTGTTTTGAATACCACGTTTTGTCTCTTTAAGACGCCACAGTATTGCTGTCCCACCTGTTCCTCCAGTTCTACTGTCTCTCTCTTTGTCTCTAAGGTGGGGAGTGGGATCAACAGAGCACTGCACACCTCAACAACTAACTCACCTCAATCTCCCAGAGGCCCAATTACTAAATGGTTACCAAACAACACGGTGAACCAAACCAAAGTAAGCTCTAAGAAAATATTGCCAAGTTGAATGTGAATTTCATTGTTTCTTCAATCATCTGCCACACAGGGTCAGGTTTTGTAGGCCTATAGACTTACCTGCCCTACATGCACTGATCTGAAAATAGTCAGTTACATGCAGTGAACATCCTGTAAAAAAAAATTATATAATACCATTTCATAACAGTGAAATATGTTCTTCACAGACATCTCCCTCACAATGTACTAGTTAGTCATTCAATCAATCAATCAATCAATCAAAGCTTTATTTGTATAGCGCATTTCATACCCAGAGGCAACACAATGCGCTTTACAGAGAACAAGGGAGGTGGGTATGTGACCCACTCTCTACATATTCCAGAGGGAAGCAAAAAAAACAGTAATCACCCGGGGACCAGATAAGTGAGCTGTAAAAATTCTTCCCTGACCCCTCTCAACAAGGCGATCGAGCAAGCTCATTATAGCCTATTTGAATAGAGAAGTTTCTTACCTTCGTTGTGTTTGGAAGAGACGAAAAGTAAAAAATATTTTAAAGTCTTTTTACTAAAATATTAAAAGGCCAAGGGGACCCACTCATGTAGCCTCGTGGTGCGTCGCTCCGCTCCCTGGAACACAGCGTAGCCTGCAAGTGTGTGCGCACACTGCACTGTGTCAGTGAGCCAGTACAGCATGAGGCAGGTGATTAGCTGAATTGTTGTCATGGGACCGTCTGTCCTTGTGTGCATTCCAGAGAGAGAAAGGCATCTGTCATGAATTATGTGTTTTCACTTCACTTCGGTTCACTTCTCACCTTTTAACAAAAAAAGGGCATAGGCGATTTTTAAATGTATTCAAAAAGTAGTGTGTGTGTGTGTGTGAGTGACTGGACCCGACGGACAGAAATGCTTTTCCCATCCATCAGAGATCACGGGTGACACTGTGAAAGATTTATGAAATAAAACACATTTGGAGCTGAATTACAGCTTTATTTTATGAGTAAACATCATGATATAAGTAAAGTTACTAGGTATCTTCATTTTTCATTCATTGTCGTGTGTGTGTGTGTGCGCGTGCGCGCGCGTGCGTGTGTGGTAGTAGAAGTAGTAGAGACTATGTTAGGTAAATGTGGGAAAATGGATGAGGGATGTACTAGAGTCCGTAGGAGTATGAAGAAGAGCTGCATGTCCAAGTGTCGAGTTAGAATTGCCCACTAAGTTTAGATATAGCCAAGTTCATGTCTGTGCACCACTCGGCTGGAGAAAAATAAATGTCACAGACTACCCTCCCTACTACCACTACTCAAACTACCCTATCTATTACCACTACTCACACACTACCCTCCCTACCCACTACTCACACTACCCTCCCTACTACCACTACTCACACACTACCCTCCCTACTACCACTACACACACTACCCTCCCTACTACCACTACTCACACTACCCTCCCTACTACCACTACTCACACACTACCCTCCCTACTACCACTACTCACACTACCCTCCCTACTACCACTACTCACACACTACCCTCCCTACTACCACTACTCACACACTACCCTCCCTACTACCACTACTCACACACTACCCTCCCTACTACCACTACTCACACACTACCCTCCCTACTACCATTACTCACAGACTACCCTCCCTACCCACTACTCACACTACTGTAGTTTAGCTGGGCCTTGTTCAACATTTTAGAAAAGAAACAGACGGAGTGATCCTGTACTTGTGTTACTCTTGAAGTAACACTGCCCCAGCTCCCAGAGCGCTCACGTCAACCTCCAACTTGAATGGAAGCGCACAATCTGGAGCGGCTAATACTGGGGCACTACACAACAGCGCCTTAGCACTCTCAAAGGCATGTTGACACTCAGTGGACCAGCTGAACTGTCGCGCTGAGCTGAGCAGACTGGTTAATGGGGCTATAACTGAACTGAAAGTCCTACAGAAGGAACGATAATAACCTGCGATGCCTATGAACCTGCGAAGCTCACTCTTGGTCGTAGGCACAGGAAAGTCAGCTATAGCCTTAACTTTAACATCCAGAGCTCTCATTGTACCTTACCTAACCTGCTTTCCTAAATATGTTACTGTCGCCTTACCAAATTCACATTTTGCAAGGTTGACAGTTACTGACAAACACAGATTTTAATGTGCTGACGTGTTCTTCCCAAGTGTTGGTATACACAACCAAGTCACCGAGATAGGCGTTGCAATCTGGGACGTCTGACAATAAAGTGTTAACCAGCCTTTGGAAGGTGGCTGGAGTGTCACGCATACCAAAAGCCAGAACATTGTACTGCAGGAAAGCATCGGGTGTTATGAATGCTGAGACAGTGGAAGCACAAGGGGTTAATGGGACTTGCCAGTATCCTTTGAGTAAATCAAGTTTACTGACAACAAAACATGCAGAACCAATGTTATCTATACAGTCCTCCATCCGCGGGACTGTAACTGCATTCACTTTACTAAAGTCTGTGCAACCCCCCCCCCCCCCCCCCCCCGTCCCTCAGGGAGACCAAGCATGTGTGGAAGACATGAGTGACTGGTACTGATAAGTGGTGCGTGTGCGTGCGTGTGTGTGCGCGTGTGTGTGTGCGTGTGTGTGTGAGTGAGTGTGTGTGTGTGTGAGTGGGTGTGTCGGTGCGGCCCATATAGTGCATTTGGTGCCTGACAGGTTGTTGGGGAGCAGCCTGTGACATTTGACCTGGACTATGGTAGGGGGGGGGGCGTCTGGATCATAAAACACTGACTGGTTCATCAGAACTAACTCACATGGCCCTTCAGGCCAGAGCCGGTCGTGAACAGTGTACCCCTCTCCGGGCCAACCACCTGTGAAGAATGTTTTCTCCAACGTTCTGCAATATTTTTAGACCCAGTGATCCCAGCAATACTAGATGGCAAGGGCATCTTAATGTTATTAATAACTTTAACTTCTTTCCAGAATTAATTGGCATTATTCTGCTGAAGCTTCTTGGTTTACCACCATTAATTAAACAGTTCACAAACTTGTCATACATTGTACACAGATCATTACTATGGTTTTGGATCTTACAGTTAATGTTATCACACAGGATAGCATCCGACGGAATATCAATATTACTAAGGCCCTTGTCCGTCAGCGACTTGTAATGCCAGAGGTCCTTTTCTGTCATCCTTGACCAATCTAGCTTCCCACTCGGTTCATGGTTATCATAGCTGGTCAACTCAGGTAGATTCTCAACATTAAACATCAATGAGACAGGTATGTGATCTGTTGTAGGCAGCCATCCCATACATTATCTCAACTTTCTCTAAACAGTCATGAGCATCAGCTGTACATACACAGTGGTCCAGCCAGGATGTTGTATGCCATGCTTCACTTGTGTAGCTATCTGCGGGCAATAGTACTTTGCTGGAGAGAACCAGCTTGCTGTCTTGACAAAACTGCAGTAGGTGTTAGCCAAGCAGGGATTTCTCATCAGAAATATCAGCATTCATGTCACCCACAATAAATATACATGTATATGCATGTTCCTTAATAAACAAGCTTATAAAAGCAATCCTGTTAATATAGTCAGTAATATATATCCTAATTTTTGTAACATTCATACGGAGTATATATATTTAAGATTACAAATGTTGTGGAGCCGAGCCGCGCACGGGTCGCGCCCGCCCCGGGAGAGACGGGTCCCGCGCTTCTGCAGGTGCCGGCGATCATCAATCAAGCGCACCTGCCCTCATCAGTCCGCCCTGCTATAAGAAGACGCCGGCACCTGCATTCGTCGCTTAGAGGTTCCCAGCCCTCCTAGGGGTCCAGCGTCCTCTCCCCTCTCTGGCTCCGCGTCCTCCCGGCCTCCGCGCCGCGCCGCGTCTCCGGCTCCCACGCCCTCGACTCTCCGCTCCCGGACTCCGCTCCCCCGTGTTCCTCCCTGGATTTCCCTCGCCGCCTTCCCCGCTCGGTGGCTTCACCACCGCTCCGCCTCCTCTCGGCCACCAGAGGCCACCGCAGTCACAGAACCTCCCCCCGCCTGGTCCAGCGTCCTCTCCCCTCTCTGGCTCCGCGTCCTCCCGACCTCCGCGCCGCGTCTCCAGCTCCCATGCCCTCGACTCTCCGCTCCCGGACTCCACTCCCCCGTGTTCCTCCCTGGATTCATTCCCTCGCCGCCTTCCCCCGCTCCGTGGCTTCACCGCCGCTCCGCCTCCTCTCGGCCACCAGAGGCCACCGCGGTCACAGAGCTTCCCCCCGCCTGGTAGGGCCTTGCAGTACATTTACAACACACCTCCGCTGATACCCATACGGCACTACGTTGCATCCACGCACCCCCTTCTGTTCCACATCCCATTTACACTACACACACGCATCCATACATTCCCCCCATTAGTTTGCACCTCCCCCCATTATTTTGTGGCAACTGTTTTTCCCCAGAGCGCCGGTGTGGCTGCCAGTCGGACCGACGTCCTTGGCTCAGTGTCTCCCACACCGTGCCTCTCTGTGGCCCAGGCAGAGTCGGCAGCATCTCTGATAGTCCAGAGCTTTGTTAGCGACCTGGAGGAGTGTATTCGCTCTGAGCGAGATGGAGCGCCCACGAGGAGGACACTGTTTTCAGAGGCGCAGAGGGTTTGTTTGTTAATGCAGGCTAGGCTGAAGAGTCTCTTCAGACAACCGGTTTCCCCTCAGGCGAAGGGTGTAAGCAGGACTGCCATCCCTGAGGAGCCCCAAGCTGTGAAAATGGAGACTCTCTTTACCAGCGACACTCACGGACAGAGTGATACAACAGAGCTCCATCCTGTGGACGGTGAGGAACTAGATCCATGCACCAAAGAGGTCCTGTGTATGGTCCTGGCGGCCTACTAATTAGAAGACACCGAGGCTGTATGCTCCCCTGTGGCAAGTAGGGGTGTGTCCCCTGAACACAGTCATCCTCCACTGTACATGGACCAGCTCATAGGTCAGCTTGACAGCCTGACCAATTCAAGCTATGGACCACCAGGCTCTGAGTACAGAAACCCAGCTATATGCTCTTCAGCCCCTGTCCTGCCCAGCATAAAGAAGCTTTCCAGTGAGAGCTTCCTAAACAAAGCCAGAGATGGGGTCACTGAGGTGCTCTTGAGGAACTCTGAAAGGAATTTATCATCAACCACAACCACATAATTTGCCATAACCTCCACTAGCCCTAAGCACTCTGTCAGCAGTCAGGCCATCTGAGACTCAAATTGAAGATAAGGCATCTGAGATAATCCAGTTGTTTGTCTCTGATGTTAAACAGATTGCCCAGGCTATTGAGGCCGGAGATATGCAGGGACAGGCTGATGTTGACCAGCCACTACTGCCTGAGACAGATGCTACAATATCCAGCCACAATGACTCTCCTAAAGTACGCCCACGCAGAAGGGGGGCAATATTCTCTGCCACCATGAAGCTCTATCAAAAACTTCAGGGAAAGTTGGCAGAGGTCAACTTCTCAAAGACCTGTGAAGGAAAAGCCAACCTCACTGCAGGAAGATGTGCCAGTGATAAGCGTCCATAATGGGCTTAATGAGAGACCTCACTCTCTCTGTGAGGCCCTCGGTCAAGCCCAGTCAAGCCACGCTGACCTTGTTGAAACGACTAAAGAAGTCATCAGTGAGATATTGATCACCTACAAGGCCCAGGTGGACAAAGTCAGAGCTTGCCCATCCACGGCGAGCGTGTCATCAAACGAGTCCACGGCAGCTGGAGAGTTCGTACAGGACATACTCACCCAGCTGGAGGGGTTCACCACCTCCTGTAGTCCATCATCTCCCGAGGATATATACTACACCTCTAGGTTCGGGGAAGTCCTCTCCTCGGCTTAGCACCAAGATGAGCACCGGTCTGACACTGCCGATAGACAGCCTCACCAGTCCCGAATTTATGCAAAGCCACAACTGCAGTCAGAAGTGTACTACTCAGAATGTCTAGTGAACTGTATGGTTTGGGATCGGAACCCAGCAGTCAGCATGTGCAGGACAATATTCAGACTGTCCCAGAACCAACTCTCCCCTCACTAGATGTTAGGTCTGAGGCAACAGAGCTTGTGGACACCTTTGTAGAAGACATGAGGTGCCTAGTAAGTGAGACAGCCGTTGACCACAAGGCTGCATATTTCCCTGCAGCCCTTCGGGTTGTGAAGAGGCTTCAGGCCAAGCTGAAGGATTTCTATGGGAGATTATTGGCCGTTAGGCCCACGAGAGACACAAGTAGAGTCCCACCACAAGGCGAGCAGCTTCAGGAGCAGGCTCAGGCTACCTCTGCACCTGCCGGGATCCGGCTATCCTTAGGAGCCAGTAAGAGCCAGCCCGTTTTGACAGGGGGCAGGTCCGTCGAGGACAGGGCTGGACTGGGACAAAAAATCGGCCCTGGCATTTTTGGCCCAGACCGGCCCACCACAATCGGTCGGACACCACCCACCAGTACGAAATCCTTGCGGTCCCTTTAAATATGCAATACCACCGTACTATTTCCCCAAACCACTAAAAAGATGAGTAAGTTCCGTGGACAAGTGTACCAGTGTAAATGGACGAGTGTACTCACTCACTCTTGACTCCCTGGTGGTCAGACGTGGCCGTGGAGTACACTATCTCCATACTCAAGTAACAGTTACAGTAGAAGTACAAGAAATTGTCAAAGAAAAAGCTCTGATAGAAGTCAAAGTATAATTTCAAATTATTTATTAAATTATTCTTATTCTTATTCAAATGTAAGTATAGAAATATATGAACAAAGTATACAAGTAACTCAAAATGTTGCCTGTGAACTCCACTGGGCTGAAAAGATCTCCTCCTCAAACAAGGCAACCTTTAAAAGAGTGAGAGGGAGAGACAAAGAGAGAAAGGTGAGAATGATAATTGATGGAGTTAAATGATCACAGTACTGGTCCAGTATCTTCAATTGAGAACAATGTAGAGAGATAGTTGCATGTATTTGATACTTACTTAGTAATAAAGGCTGCATGGCCCTCTGGATACCCTCAACAATAATGGCATCTCCTGAGCGAGAGAGAGAGAAAGAGAGAGATAGAGAGAGAGAGAGGGGGGGAGAGAGAGAGAGAGAGAGGGAGAGATGAGACATGATCAATGATAAGTCATACATGATTAAATGACAGATTCAGATGATCAGAGTTGCATGAATTGTATACTTACTTACTGGAAAAAGGCTGCATGGACCTCTGAATACCCTCATCAACAATGGCATCCTGAGTGAGAAAGAGGGAGGAAGAGAGATGAGACACGATAAGTGAGATAAACTATAGATTCAGATAGTAACAATATCTTCTAGAAAATGTAAGCAGTTGCATGGATTGTAAACTCACTACTTACATAAAAAGGATGCCTGTGAAGTCCACTCCAGTTAAAAGCAAAGTGCTTCTTTTCAAACAAATGAGGGCAACCTTTGATAGAGAGAGAGGGAGAAAAGGGGAGACAGAGAGAAAGGTGAGACTGAGACATTATAATTGATGATCAGTTATGTTGATAGTTGATCACAGTACTGGTAATTACATGATCATAATACCTTTATCTTTACTGGAAAAGGCTGCATGACCCTCTGGATACCCTCAACAATAATATCCTGACAGAGAGAGAGAGGGGGGGGGGAGTGAGAGAGAGATGAGACATGATCAATGATCATTTTTAAATTATAAATGATTAAATTACAGATTCTAGAAAATATAAAAACATAGTTGCATGTATTGTATACTTACTTAGTGGAAAAGGCTGCATGGCCCTCTGAATACCCTCATCAACAATGGACAATGAACCACACAAGTTAGGGCCGGGCATCCTTTGAGAGACAGGGGAGGGGGGGTAATAATGAGTCACATGATCACACTATCTTCAGTCTAAAAAGCTGCTACATTATTATGAATAATTTTATAATAATTACAACAATTTCATATCAACTTACTATAAGTTTCCTCAGTAGCTCACTCTTCTCTGACACTTTGTCAATGACAGTGTCTGTGTCCAAAGCAACAAGGACGTCTTTTTCAGTGGCCATCAACATGAAGGCTTCCAATTTGCTGGCAGACAGGCTGCTCCTCAGTCTGCTTTTGATATATTTCAGTGTTGAGAATGAAAAAAAACGAACTTTTTTAACCTAGCCCCTTAGTAACAGTCCTGAAAGGAGCTAGGCTTACCAGTCAACTGGCTGGTAAATTATCCATTACCAATAGATTTTTAGCAGCCAGCCATTGGCTAGTAAATGGCTAGGGTTAATTTTGGACCATGGCCACACACAGCTAACGTTAGCCTGCTCCTCTTTTTCTTCGAAGATATAACGTTAAGTAGCCCAGCAGCAGCAACACTGCTAGGCTAGGCCAGAATAGATAACGTTAGTAATAGCGCTAGTGCTAATTGCCAAGCTAACGTGCTAATGTTAGCACTATAGGGGCTTCCCAATGCCACTATATGTGGTGCATGTCTGCGAAATGTTTGACGCGTGCCGATTTGCCAGCGGCAATAACAACTGTCCAGAGCGTTACCTTTGCTTCTTGATAGATGTCCATTTATTACTTATAGGTGACAGTAGCATCCCGGTAACATCATATAATTAGTTAGGCAGCCTAAAACAAGTTTACTGCTCAACCCATCTGGCTCCGTGGCCACGGTCAAAAACTGTATGTTTCCCCCGGCATGCACACCTGTCCCAATCACCCCCGTGGTACTCATAGAATCCCCTCAGGGGTAACTGCCCCCCATTGGCCCAAATGTGCATTACTCCACAAATAACACACACACATAACAAATATGGCTCTTACACTCCGACCCCTAATTGTTAATGGCAGGTAGACACAACAATTCAAACAACAAACAAAGAGCCCTTCAACACCCACATAAAGGTAATA
This sequence comes from Borostomias antarcticus, assembly GCF_949987555.1. Classification (NCBI taxonomy): domain Eukaryota; kingdom Metazoa; phylum Chordata; class Actinopteri; order Stomiiformes; family Stomiidae; genus Borostomias; species Borostomias antarcticus. The sequence continues at coordinate 8,115,358 of NC_140242.1, read as the reverse complement.
GGGCCAATGATAACCAGCATTTGAACATACGGTAACACCGCACTGCATCAGCAAATCAAACATCAGAAATCGCCTTTAAAAGGCAAAGTTTGGCTACAGGTCTTTCGAGAACGTTACATTTAGTTTTGAGACGAACAGACCGCACCAGACCATCCTTGCCGGGGAATGTGTCCAGCACCTTACCGAGTAGCCAAGAGCCACGAGGAGCAGTCGAATCCACCACTAAGACGATATCCCCGGGCGCAAGACTTCTCTTCTGTTGGTTCCATTTCTGCCTTTCCTGCAGCAAGGGAAGGTACTCCCGCACCCATCTCTTCCAGAACAGGTCCGAGATATATTGTGCCTGCCTCCACCTCCTCTTTGCATACAAATCCTGTTCCACAAACAGTCCGGGTGGCAAGGCAGGTTTGCCTTTCATAAGAAGAATGTGATTGGGCGTAAGGGGTTCAAGATCATTTGGATCCCCAGAGAGTTTAGTGAGTGGCCGATCATTCAGTATGGCCTCGACTTCACAGAGAACGGTATTGAGTCCATCATCATCGAGTGTCTACTGACGCAAAATGGAGCCAAGCACCCTCCTGATCGTGCGAATAATACGCTTCCAAACCTACCTCCGTAGTGTGACGCTGATGGAGGATTAAAACTCCACTTGATCCCATGTTGCAGCAATGCCCCCTGTATTTTGCTGTGATTCAATCCTGCGAGAGCCTCCCTTAGTTCTCGTTCTGCGCCAACGAAATTGGTGCCATTGTCGGACCGCATACTTAAACCTCTTCTGCTCATAAACCGTCGCACAGCATTAATGCAGGCGTCAGTATCCAAGGAGTTCGCCACCTCCAGGTGAACAGCTCTGCTTGCTAGACAGGTGAAGATAACGCCATAGCGTTTACACAGGCTTCTCCCTCTCTTCACCTCAATTGGGCCGAAATAGTCGACTCCAACACAACAAATGGAGGGAGATCGGGTGAAATCCTGTCCAACGGCAAGTCCGCCATTTTTTGTTCACCTACTCTTACCGAGGAGCGTCTACAAGTACAGCAGTCAGATATTATCTTTCTTATTGCTGAATTAGCCTTTGTGATCCAGTATTTCTTTCTTAACTTGGCAAGGGTGTGGTTCCTCCCACTGTGGCCCTGTTGCTGGTGGATATGCCTAAGAATAAGAGTTGAGACGTGCTGATCTTTAGAAAGAATGAGTGGATGCTTGGTCTCTTCAGGCAGTGCTGCCCTATTCAGCCGTCCTCCAACTCTAAGCAGACCATCCTCCAAGCAGGGATCCAGTTTGTAAATGGGACTTCCCTTTCTGATTGCCGACTTTCCAGAGGAGAGGGTGTCAATTTCCTCCTTGACCGCTGCTTCTGAATGTAGCGAATGATGGCAAGTTCTGCCTCCAAAAGGTCATCCAATGAGACACTCTGACCCCCAACCGCACCTCTGACCTTCTTCATCTCCAGCAGCATGGATGGGTTGTTTGCATCAGAGGCCTGCAACTCTTTTCTCCTCTGTCTGAACTTCAACAAAGTACTCTTCACCTTGAGGTACCAGGCAACCGCAACCTTGAGATCCCTCCAGTCTGAGAAATAAGACAGTAGTTGGTCAGCAGCATTGGGTGTGTCCGTGGCAATGACAGCGTTCACAGTGAAGTCCTTCTTGACTTCTGGGTCATCCAATGGAATGGTGATTTCCACAATGTTTTCTGGCCAATAGTTCCCTGGCTTCCAAAGAAAGTCGGGCCCTTCCATCAATCTGCTGCCAGTCAGTAGATCCTCAACCTTCATACCCCTGGACGCGTCATCTGCGGGATTGTCCTTAGTATTGACATACCTCCATTGTGACACGACCGTAGCATTCCTGATGATCGAAACCCTGTTCGCTACAAAGGTACGAAAGCGCCTGTCTTCATTCCTTATGTACTTCAGCACAGAGGTGCTATCTGTCCAAAAGACTGAGTCTTCCAACTGTAGCTGAAGCTCTGTTCGTAACATCCTGTCCACATGAACAGCCAGCACCGCAGCTGTAAGCTCCAGGCGTGGAATGGTAACCTGCTTTAGCGGTGTAACTCTTGCTTTGCCGAGCAGGAAAGTTACCTGAACGCCATGTCTGTTATTCTCCATTCGAACATAACTAACGGTGCCATATCCACCTTCACTTGCATCAGAAAAGTGATGCAGTTGGGAAACCGTGGGCTGTCCAAAACCGTTTGGTTTAATGCACCTCCTGATCTTGAGCTCTGACATCTTGCTTAGCTCTTCCAGCCACTTTGTCCAGTGCTGCTGTATGTCATGGGGCAAATTGTCATCCCATCCACAGCTTCTCCTACAGAGCTCCTGCAACAAGACCTTTCCCGGTAGAGTTACTGGTGCAATAAACCCCAAAGGGTCATACACTGAACTGAGCAGAGACAACATACCACGTCTAGTGTGAGGCCTTTCCTTCACCAGCATCTTGAACTGAAAAGCATCACTCTCGATGCACCACTGCAGACCAAGGGCTCTCTCTAAGGGAAGATTGTCTCTGTCCAGATCCAATTCACTCAGGTCCTTGGCTCTGTGTTCCTCCGACACTGTCCGCAGCACCACACGGCTGCTGCTGACCCACTTCGTCAGATGGAAGCCTCCTCTTTGGCAAACAGCTGTAAGATCTTCAATCATTTGAATGGCCTCTTCTTCTGATGCTGTGCTCTTTAAACAGTCATCCACGTAGACATTTTCATTCACTGTTTGAATCACATCAGCTGGGAAGAGTGCCTGACTGTCCTTGGCTGTCTTCTTAAGCGCATAGCAAGCACAACTTGGAGACGAAACAGCCCCAAACAAGTGGACGGTCATCCTGTACTGTGCCATCTCTTGACTCAGGTCACCCCCAGGCCACCATAAGAAGCGAAGGAAGTCTCTATCTGCTTCTGCAACCTTGACCTGATAGAACATCTGCTGAATGTCTCCCATCAAGGCAACAGGCTCCTGCCTGAACCTTGTGAGCACTCCAAGCAAACTACTAGTGAGGTTGGGACCCTGCAAGAGTTGGCTGTTCAGTGATGTTCCTTTAAAAGTTGCCCCGCAGTCAAATACCACACGCAAAGTATTTTTCCTTGGATGGTAGACTCCGTGGTGGGGGATATACCACGCCTCTCCTTCTTCACAGTCCAACTGGTGCTGAGGTATTGTGCGGTTTAATGCGCGTTCAGGGGAGCTCTGTCGTTTAAGAGCGCTGGGATTGGCTGTTGCCGAGAAGGGGGCTTAGGGGCAGGAACACACCGAGCAGGGTCCTCAGGTCTTTCTCACCTGGATTTCGGGGGAGGCGGTTGAAATGAGGAATTGGTGCGTTGGTTGCTATTCGTGTTCCCCCCTTGATTGTTTCCCCCCAATTGATCCCTGATGTGACTGTAATTTTGTTCCTTGTGTTTCTTGTGTTTTCCCAGTTCGAAATCTGTTTAGTTTCTAATTAAAGTAAAGAATTGGGAACTCGAATCTCGACGCCTCTTTCCAGCCCCCCGTGTAAGGGACAAATTACACGACAATTTCGAACAATCCGGTGCGGCGGCAGACTTGCTGACCGGCGAGGTGAAAGAAAGGAGGACTCGACCCAGCTGTGGAGAACTGTTTGAGTAGGAAAGGAAATGAACCCATCGCACGTTTGGGAAGGGACTGTGATGTTAGGTTTCGGACAATGTTAAGCAGGAAAATACTATAAACCCACCGCATGTCTGGGGAGGCTTGTGCTAACGTTAGGACCCTGAACACTGTGTAGTCGGTTAGCATGCCCGGAGCCAGCTGGCTAACGAAGCTAGGTGCTAAGGCTAACGTGAGCCTAGCGTGTTAGCGTGCTAGCTGCAGCTAAAGAGTAAAGAGACTAGCGGAACTACAGACAAGGAAGAGGCAGCCGCTGCGAGGCCCGCTGTCGCCCCCTGCTGGTGGGGAGAGCAACACTCAGCAGGAGAGAGGACATTCCTTCACAGGAGACAGTTGCTGCTGCCCCATGCTGCCTGGGAGAGGCGTCAGCAACTGGTGGGGAGGGCAACATTAAGCAGGAGAAAGGACATTCCTTCGCAGAGACTATCGCTCAGGACTTTGTGTTACCGTTTGAACGATTATCAATTATTAATTAATTATCATTATTATTACTCATTTGGTAATTAGTTAATTGATTGATAAGCCACTTCTGGACAGTAAAAGAGACATTCGGAAAGGGGCCTCAGTAACACCAGCATCCGTCACTACTCTCCTCATCAGCGATCTGAACTATTGATCAAACAGTTACCGGTTATTGTCTGTCAATTGCTAATTGTGAACTGCCAGTTGTTGGTTTTCGTCTTGGTCATCTCTGGCGCTCTGATCCTTAATGATTGAGCATTAGTGGTTGCTAAATGTCATTTGGTAATTGACTGGTATCCTTGAAAACCTAATTGTCTGCTAACCCTGAACTCTAACCTCATCCCCCGAGTATGGCAGGAGAGCAGAAGAAGGAGCTGGAGACGGCGATCAAGGCATTTGAGAAAAAAGCTAAACTCGCCCGCATGAAGGTAGACGCCGCGGCCGGGGAGGAGGAAATCAAGGGTGCATGGACGGCGTTCTCCGCTGAGGGGGAGCGGGTTTTCTCCGCGATTGAGGACTATGCGGAGAGCACGGACAGCGCGCAGAGCGGGACCGAAGCAGAAGAGGCAGAACGGAAGCGCCGGGTCAGGACCGATGAAGTGAACCAAGTGGTCTGGTCCCACCTCTGGTCAGTGTACGCGGGGCCCGCACTCACCTCCGCAGTCAGGGCGGCGAAGAGGGCCTGCACGGACGCAGGGAAAGGGGACCTGTCGTGGACGACCTTCGCCTCCGCCAGGGGGCAAAATGAGGCCCTGGAGGCTCTGAACGCGAAGGCCGAAGGTCTGCTAGCCGCCTGGGAAAAGTGGATCCCGAGGGCCGAGAGAGGCGACATGGCGCAGCAAATACGGGAGCTCCAGGACAACGCGGCCGACCTCTGGACGAGACAGCTAGGCGAGCTCGGCAGGAACGAAGCCGTGATCGCCGAGGTCGAAAGGAAGGCCGTGGAGGACAGAAGAAGGGCCGCCAAGGACAGCGCTGAGGCCGCCTCGGCCGAGAGGAAAGCTGCGGAAGCTAGACTGAAGGACGCCGAGGATAGCGCTGCGGCAGAAAGGAGGACCGCTGAGGCGGAGGAGAGAAACACTGAAACGAGACAGAAGGCTGCCGTACTCCAGCTGATGACGGCTGAGGCAGCCGAGGTAGAGCGCGTCAGGGTGGCCGAGGCCCAGCGAAAGGCGTGGGAGGAGACGCGGGGCGCTGCGCCGGTCGGCTCGGAAGGAGGAGACGCGCATGAAAGAGTCACACCGAGAGTGCGCCTCCAACCCCTGCAGCTGCCGAGGTTCGGCGGGTGCAGGAGAGACTTCCACCGGTGGCGGAAAGACTGGGAGAGCCTCCAGCGCCAAGGGGATCCGTACGGGTCACCTGAGGTTAAAAAGTTTCAGCTCCTGGGCAGCGTGGAGCGGAAGGTTCTTGACGAACTCAGGCTCTCAAGTTACAACTCCGCCGAGGAAATGCTCAGGGTCCTCGAGAACCGGTTCGGAGACAAGGCCGCGATCGCGATTCAAATAATCGAGGAGCTGGAAAAAATCCCGGCGGCGAGATGGAGTCAGCCCAGGAAAACTATCGACCTCATCCAAACTGTGGAGAAGGCTCTGGTCGACCTGAAAGACCTCGGGAGCACCGACGCCATTAAGAACCCGCTCGCAGTCAGAACCGTCTCGCTTACAGGAGAGCTGGCTTGCCTTCAGGCTTAAGGGCACAAACGGCGTCACTCCGGAACGCCATTTCGACGCCCTCCTGGGGTTCCTGAAGGAGCAGGAGGCGATCCTCGAAGGGCTGGAGCTTCTGGGGAAGTCGGAGGCACCTGAGAGGACGAACAGGTGGGAGAAGAAAGCGCTCACGAGATCCACGGGAGCGGTCCCCGAGGAAGAGGCAAGCGGCGAGAGCGAGGACGAGGGTCATGGAGACGAGTCGGAAGAGCGGGGAGCGTACTCGAGGGCCACAGGCGCACGCCCGGAGGGAGACGCATGCGGCGTGTGCGGAGGCAGGGATCACGAGGGGAAGGTATATTTCTGCGGGAAGTTCAGGAGCCTCGGCCCGGTCGAAAGGAAGAAAACAGCGAAGAGGATCAACGCCTGCCGGAGGTGCCTGGACTCTCACGGCGAAAGTGGGAGGTGCTCCAACAGGTTCATCTGCAAGAGGATACGCTGCCGGAAAGGCGAGTTCCCGGAGCACCACCACCTGTTGTGCCCTTATGAGGGAGAGGAGAAGGGTGGCGGAGAGCAGCGGGGAAGGCAGAAGGAGGGAAGAGGCGGTCCCCCGGGGGCAGGGGGGGTGCCCGAGCAGCTGGAGAAGGCCCTTACCCAAACCGAACCCGAGGCAGTAGCTGCAATGAGGAAGGCGTGGAGGGAAGCACGCACACTCAGGGCGGAGGCGCGTGCGGATGTAGGAGGAGAGGATCTCTCGGGAGGAAGCGGCCCCGGAGTGCACCCGGTGCTCATGATGATCATGAAAGTCACCGTCGGTGGGGGACAGACGGTCGGGGCCCTGATGGATCTGGCGTCCGACACCAACTACATCACCCACCAAGCCGCCAACAGACTCCGCCTGAGGGGAGAGAAAGTCACGCTGATCGTGCACGGGGTCGGACCGATGGAGGCGAGGGTCAAGACCAGGAAGTACCAACTCAAGATCAGGGTGCGGGCCCCAGAGCGCTCCTGGACGCTCCACGAGTTGACTTGCTACGGCCTGGAAACAATCGCCCGCGCGGACCAACCCGTCGACCCGGGGCGGCTCCAGAGACTCTTCCCAGGGGTCAAGAGGGAGGAGTTGGTCCGCCCGGACAAGATCGAACTCTTAATCAGCCTCCGGGAGGGTCGGCTCGCCCCGTGGCAGATGAAGAGAGTGGGTGACTTGGTCCTGTGGGACGGCCCGCTGGGGAAGGTCGTAGGGGGGACGCACCCTGGCCTGCTCGAGGACGTCGAGGTGACTGCCCACCGGTCCAACACGCACTTTGCGCGCTCGTTGAGGACGGCGGCTGAGAGGGTCGAGGAGATCCTAGAAGAGGAGGAGCCTGAAAGAACGGCCAGGACCGCGGCCACGAGCGGCGTGGAGTTCTTGGAGTGGTTGAGGTGGGACAGTATCGGCGCCGCCTGCGTGCCCAAGTGCGGGGGGTGCCGGTGCGGGACGTGCCAGCCGGGCGGTAAAGAGATGTCGCTGGTGGAGGAAAAAGAGCTGGAGGAGATCAAGAAGGGCCTATCCTACGTGGAGGCGGATGGACACAGCGACTCCCCCCACTGGGATGCGGCGTACCCCTGGGTAGAAGATCCGGTCTCGCTTCCGGACAACAGGAAGGTAGTGGAAGCGACGTTCCGAAGGACCGAGAAGCGGCTCGCAAGGGAGGCGCGGTGGAAAGCGGCCTACACGGAGCAGGTCCGCGACTTCCTGGAAAGAGGAGCAGCCGTCGAGCTGACGAAGGACGCCATTGACGCCTGGAAGGGGCCCGTCTGGTACGTGAGTCATCTGGTCGCGCTCAACCCCCACTCGCTCACCACGCCGGTGCGCCTCGTCTGGAATAGCAGCCAGGAGTTCAGGGGAGTGAGCCTGAACAGCCTGCTATTGAAGGGGCCGGACGTCCTGAACCCGATCCGAGCGGTGCTGCTCAGGTTCAGAACCGGGGTGCACGCGGCCGTGGGAGACATCCGCAAGATGTACAACTCGGTGTGGCTGAAGGAGCGAGAAGTCCACCTCCACCGCTTCCTCTGGAGAGACTCGCCGGAGGAGGACATCCGAGTTTTCGCCGTCACCCGAGTGAACATCGGCGACAGGCCGGCGGGGTGCATCGCGCAACTGGCTTTGAGGGAGACGGCCAACCTGCCGAAGTTCCGTGACATGGCCAAGGAGAGGAGGGTCATCGAGGAAGACTGCTACGTGGACGACGTTCTCACGTCCCACAACGATCTAGAGGAGCTTGACAAGATCACAGCAGGGGTAGAGAAGATACTCAGTGCGGGAGGCTTCTCGCTCAAGCCATGGGTCCGCTCCGGTCAAAGTGGGAGGCGTGGGAGCGTCCCGAACGGGCAGGGCGGCAAGAGCCTTGAACCGGCGGCCGAGACCCTCGTGCTGCCAAATCAGCTCGGAGAAGAAGACAACAAGGCCCTCGGCCTCGGGTACCACGTGAGCAGCGACCAGCTCTTCCTGCGGGCCCCGATCAACTTCTCCGGGAGGAAGCAGAAGCTGAGGCTGGAGGCCAACCTCTCAGAGGTGGAGGTCAAAGCAAGGACGCCGGACCCCTTGTCGAGGCGTGAGCTCCTGAGCCAAGTCGCAGGACTCTACGACCCTCTCGGTCTGGTGACCCCCGTCAAGGAAAAGGGAGCCATCCTGGTGAGAAGGGCGTTCCAGGAGTCCGGAAGGAAGGAAGCCAGGCAGGGCTCGTGGGACAACCCCCTCTCCCAGAATCTCCGGGGCGAGGCCATCCTGCTGTTCGAGGAGTACGAGCGACTGAGCCGCGTCAGTTTCCCGAGGGGCCTGACCCCATCCGGATGGAAAGGGAAACCGTGGGGAGTGACGTTTTCGGATGGGAGCGACGACGCTTTCGGAGCCGTCCTCTACCTGAGGTGGGAGACGTCCACCGGGGTGGTCACGCGCCTAGTCGAGGCAAAGGCCAAACTGACGCCCCTGGACCAGAAAGGCGACGTGGTCAAGTCTGAAATCTGCGGAGCGGTCTTCGCCTCCAGACTGAAGAAGTACTGGGAGAAGCAGAGCCGGCTGGAGGTCGAGAGATGGGTCCACTTCGTGGACAGCCAGACCATCCTGGGAGCCATCCAGAGGGAGAGCTACGGGTACCAGACGTTCTTCGCGAACAGGGTCGGTGAGATCCAGAGGGCCGGGCCCGTAGCTGACTGGAGGTGGATCCCTGGAGAACTGAACGTCGCCGACCTCGTCACCCGAGGGTGCTCCCCGGAAGACCTGGGGGAGCACTCCGTCTGGCAGAAGGGGCCCAAGTTCTTGGAGGGGCCGGTGGATGAGTGGCCCATGAAATCCGCGGGGGAGGTGGCGGCCGAAGCAAGGGAGGCCGTGAGCAAGCTCCAGAGAAAGGCCTTCACAGCGGTCCTCACTCGCGCCCAGGCGCGGAAGGCGCTAAGTCCCGGGGCCGCGGCAGGAAGAGAGGGTGAGGCCCTTAGCTCCCCCGAAGAAAAGAGAGAGACGACCGCCTCAGGAGAAAGGGGCGAGGAGGGGCTGTGGGGCGCGAGTATAGTTGAACTGATCAAGCCGGAGAAGTTCAGCAGCCTGCGTGGGCTGTGTGGGGCGCTTGGTTGGCTCAGGCGGGTCGTGAGGAGTTGGCTGGATCGCAGAGGAGCCGCAAAGAGAGAAAAGTGGGAGGCCAAGCTCGAGAGGAAGCCTAAGGAGGCGCCCGTGCTGAGCGCGTGGGAGCTGAGAGCCGCGTTCCAGGAGTTGTGTCTGGCGGCCCAAAAAGGAGTCGTCTTCCCCGAATCCACGCTGAGTCGGCTGGTGGTGGCCAAGGACGCCGGGACTGGACTGCTAAGGTGCTATGGAAGGGTCCGAGGCGTGGGAGCGGGCGAAGTAGGAGTGCCGCTGGTCCCCTACGGAGCATGGGTCAGCACCCTGTTGGCCCGCGAGGCTCACAGAGCAAATCACGAGGGCACGGCCGGGACCCTTCTGCGGATGAGAGGGAAGGCCTGGGTGGTGCAAGGTCAGCGGGCTGCGTGGAAAGTTGCCGACTCCTGCGTCCCCTGTCGAAAGACCAGGGCGAAGGCGTGCAAGCAGGTCATGAGTAGTCTCCCCCTCGAACGGACCGAGCCAGCCGCTCCTTTCGCATTCACCTCCGTGGACCTCTTTGGCCCGTACACTGTCAAGGACGTGGTGAAGAGGAGGTCCGGAATGAAAGTGTGGGGCGTGGTGTTCGCTTGCATGGCCTCACGAGCAATGCACGCGGATATGGTGGAGAGCCTGTCCACAGAGAGTTTCCTGGGCTGCTACCAGAGGTTCACCGCGCTCCGTGGGCACCCCAAGAAGATCTGGTCGGACCAGGGGACGAACTTCATAGGGGCCCGGCCGGTCTTGAAGGAGATCTACGGATTCCTGGGAGGGATCAATAAGGACAGGGTGACGGCCGAAGCCGCTGAGCACGGAACCGAGTGGGCCTGGGCGCTCCATCCGCCCGACTCTCCCCATCGGAATGGCGCGGCTGAGGCGGCAGTCCGGGTGATTAAGCGGGCGCTGGGCAGCATCGGAGGGGATGGAAACCTCACAGGGCTGGAGTTCCAGACGGCGCTCTTCCTTGCGGCCAACCTGGCAAATGAGAGGCCTATCGGCGCCAGGGTCCAGATGCGGGATGACGCAGTGGAGTTCATCACTCCCAACTCCTTGCTGCTGGGAAGGGCCGGGCCCGAAGGAGACATGCGGGGGTTCGAGCCCACGACCTACCCCTTTGTGAGATTGAGGGCGGTGCAGGCCGAGGTGAACAGGTTCTGGTTGCGGTGGAGCCAACTGGCCGGGCCGAGTCTGTTCATCAGGCCCAAGTGGCACAGGAAAGCCCGAAATGTGGCGGTGGGAGACCTGGTCTGGTTGGCCGACCAGAATGCCCTGAGGGGTCAGTTTAGACTCGGGCGGGTCTTGGAAGTGACTCCCGACAAGGAGGGGGTCGTCAGGGATGCTATGGTGAAGGTGTGCCCCAGCTACCCCGCGTCCGGGCACGCTCGTCCGAGGGCGGGGACTACCGAAGGACGGGGACCCTCCGTCGTACTCAGCAGGGACGTGCGGAGGCTCGTGGTGCTCATTCCCGTGGAGGAACAGGATGGCGGGCCCGCGGACGTATGATGGCGGTGGTTTTTGTGGTCCCCTTGGGTCTGGAGACCAGGGGACCAAGTGGGAGGTGTGCGGTTTACTGCGCGTTCAGGGGAGCTCTGTCGTTTAAGAGCGCTGGGATTGGCTGTTGCCGAGAAGGGGGCTTAGGGGCAGGAACACACCGAGCAGGGTCCTCAGGTCTTTCTCACCTGGATTTCGGGGGAGGCGGTTGAAATGAGGAATTGGTGCGTTGGTTGCTATTCGTGTTCCCCCCTTGATTGTTTCCCCCCAATTGATCCCTGATGTGACTGTAATTTTGTTCCTTGTGTTTCTTGTGTTTTCCCAGTTCGAAATCTGTTTAGTTTCTAATTAAAGTAAAGAATTGGGAACTCGAATCTCGACGCCTCTTTCCAGCCCCCCGTGTAAGGGACAAATTACACGACAGGTATCTTCTCTGCGTAACCTTTACTGATGACATCTGAGAAGAAGCTTGTGTATTCCTGATGGAACTGCTCATTTTTCTCAAATCTCCTCTTGAGTCCAAGTATCCTTTGCTTAGCCATAGAGAGATTGTTATGGAGAGTGGGCTGCACTTTCCGAAAAGGCATTTTTAAGCTGTAGTGGCCATCCAACAGTACTGCAGTTTGACTTACGATTTCCAAGAATCTCATGTCTTCTCTAGACATTTCCTTGTCCTCATAGGACCTTTCATTAAAGTCATGCATATACTGGTTGTTCAGCAGTCCCTCCAGCTTACAAACAGAGATCCTATTCACAGCAGCAACAGTTAATCCAGTTTCCAGGTCAGTGGTGTCGCAGCCTTGCATGGGACCATTAATGACCCAACCCAACACTGTCCTTATAGCATATGGGCCTCCCCCACAACTGTTGACAATCTCCCAGGGTTCCAGTAACTTGGGAATGTTGCTACCAATCAACAAGTCAACATTGGCCATTATGCAAGGAATTTGGATGGCTGACAGGTATGGCCACTGCACCAGATCTTCTTGTGTAACGATACTGTCCGCTGTTACAGGCATTTTGCTTTGAGTGAGCACGTCCGGTAGCTGGTAATAGCACTCATTGCTAAGACCAGACACCTCAAGCCCGGATAGCACATACGTTGGAACGACCCTCTCCTGTCCCATGGTCCGTAAGAGAAAGCTTGTACGTCGTCCTCCAATATTCAGCCTTTGCATTAGACTCTCCGAGCAGAAAGTGGCAGAACTGCCAGGATCTAAAAAGGCGTAAGTATGTATCACCTTGTCTCCTTTGCTGGACTTGACCTTGACAGGCAGTATTGACAGGACACAATCGTCTTTTCCGACCCCTGTATGTCCACAAGTTCCTTGAGAAAACAGTGTCCCACTGGCTGGTGGTTCCTTTGACAGTTTTGATTTTGAGTCTTGGCTAGCTCTCTCCTTCTTGACATGAAGCACGGTAGGATGACTTTGACCACAACTTTTGCAAGTAAGGCGGCGCTCGCAGTCCTTGCTCATATGTCCATCACACAGGCAGGCAAAGCAGATTCCTTTCTCCTTTAGAAAGTTGATCTTCTCCCAGTGCTTCTTCCTGTTTAATTGTGGACAATCCTCCAATGAGTGCTCGCGAGCGCAGCACATACAAGCAGCTGGCTTACGCTTCTCAGTCAATCCTTGTTTTCTTGGAACATTACCTTTAGTTCCTTTCTCATCCGCACCATCAGCAAGTTTAACTGTAGTGGCAAAGCTGTTTCCTCTCACGTCTTTCCTAAGCATAGGCTTACTCACAATCTTCAAGCCAGTTTTCACAAATGAAGAGTCCTGAATATCGCCAAAGACAGAATCGGAAACTATCTTGACTTCACGCTCAATAAAGATGACAAGATCTGTGAACCGTGCCCTACGTTTGAATTTCTCCAACACATCATGTGCAGCGGTCCTCCATCTTTCTCTCAATTTGAACGGCAGCTTTGACATTACTGTTCTCATGGTGGTTGGTGTATCCAGCTCTTGCATATATTCAAGTTCTCCCATCATATAGCAACAACCGCGCAAGAACAAAGAGTAGGCCTGCAGTGCCTTTACATCCTCGGATCTTACTGTAGGCCAAGCAAGAGCCTTTTCAGTGTATGCAGATGCGATTTTAAACTCATTTCCAAAGTGTTCATGTAGAAGCTCTTTTGCCAATGCATAACCACGTTCAGGAACCATATGCTGACAACTACGTATAAGTTCCCTTGGCTGCCCTCTAGTGAACTGCTCCAAGAAATACAAGCAATCATCTTTGCTGGCCTTTTCTTCCACGCCATGCTCGAATGCTCGTATAAAGGCCCTGTATTCAAGTGGATTACCATCAAATACTGGGATGTCTCTAGGTGGTAAGGACAGTGAGCGTTGCTGTTGCACAAGAGTTGCTGTAATCTCATTCTGTCTTTGCATTATGCTGTAGATGCCTCCATATTCCTTGCCTTTGGTTGGAGGTTGCAAAGGTTGTGTGAGATCCAGTGCTGGTTCTGCATCGGGAGCCAAAAAAGCATGTATTTGCTGATGCACAATAGACCCATGTTGGTACCCTGGGTTGACGTGGGCATCTTGGCTTGGTTTGGATGAGAGTTGTTTAGTGAGCTCCTTGGGATGTGTGCCCAGTGATAATGAGTCCCTTTGACTAAGTAATGGCTCATTTCTATTCCTTAATGAGTTTCCTGAGAGAGGTTCATATTCCTTTGCCATAGGATTGAGAATTTTGGAAGTTGAGTGCTGTTGAGTTCTCCTGTCCAGATAGGAATTCATGCCATCAGACCGGGCTTTGGATACACTTGTGCTGTCTGAAGCTTTGGGCACTGCTAATTTAGCAGTTGATGCAGCTATCTCAGCCTCCAGCTCAAGCTGTTCCCTTCTTCTCCGTAGCTGTTGTTCCTGTTCCTCCAGCATGTGTTTCTCCTTGAGAGCAGCTATGCGTGTCACAAGTGCAGCTCTTTCAGCTTCTTCCTTAATACGGGCAGATGCTGTGGAACTACTGCTTTTCCTGCTGCCAGAGCTGTGTCTACTGTGGTGTTTGCTGGCAACATTTGACACACTGTCCTCAGGTTGAATGTCTTCAATGACCTAATTTTCATTGTTTTCATTTTGAACATCCTTAGTGACCTCCTTTTCATTGGCTTCAATTTGTGACAAACTGTTATTATGTTCATTTGCATTACCTTGATTGTGTGACAACCATTTTTGCACATCATTAATGAACATTATTAATCATCATTTTTGCTTTAAACCATGTTTGTTGCCTTTCAAGTTCATCACCTGGTAACAAACCCACCAATGAATTATGCAATGTTTTAGCTTCATCACACAAAGCAAGAAATTTGTTAAATGTGCATTTTATCTCATTTTCACAATCTTTCTCAGACATCAACTCCTCCACAAGTCGTTTTAGATTACTTGCTTTGTTAAACTTAGCCTTTCTTGTGTTTTGTAGCCTTTCTACCTTTTCACAAAACGCCTTGTTAGTTAATTTAATAACACGTTTTGGCCTAGTGGTGCTATCTGATTTGATTTCACCATAGTTATTTGCGTCATAGTCGGACACCCCATTGTCATTCAAGTCATTAGGCCCATCCTCGACAGGCAAGTCCATTGGTATCAAACCATCCCCACTGTTGACGTCTGCCATACTGTAGCGCAACGATCCCGCACGAACGCGCAAACGCAACGATCAAGTCAAAGTTAGTTTAGTTTTCAGCTACCAAGCTTGGATTTATGCCCGCAAAATGTGTGCACACAAGTCATGTTATGGCCATTACCTAAGTAGCGCTACTCATACCTCAATGTTTGTAGATCGTTGCCCCTTGGTCTTGATTAATCCATAATCGCTCGGTTTGGCTGCGGTGGTCCAGGTCTCGACGAGTCGGCGTCTCCGCTGGTTACAATCCACAGGTCTCGACGAGTCGGCGTCTCCGCTGGTTACAATCCACAGGTCTCGACGAGTCGGCGTCTCCGCTGGTTACAATCCACAGGTCTCGACGAGTCGGCGTCTCCGCTGGTTACAATCCAAAATGTGTGTCGTTATAGCATATAATCCACAATCGTCTTCCTTCGTCCTCCACGGCAACTCCAATCGTGCTGTCCTCAGGAACGTCCGACATCAATCACGCTCCAATGCATGATGATATGAGTTCATGGAAGCGAGTTTTTGACTGTATAGGGGCTTCCCAATGCCACTATATGTGGTGCATATCTGCGAAATGTTTGACGCTGCCGATTTGCCAGCGGCAATAACAACTGTCCAGAGCGTTACCTTTGCTTTTTGATAGATGTCCATTTATTATGGAGGTAGATTTATATCATAAATACACACGTACGTATGGAATTGATAAGCCCAAACTCCCCTGAAGATTCACAGGCTAAAGAGGCGCTGCACCGTCCCCCCTCCTCCCTGCCCTCCTCCTGTTGACTTTTGGTCTTGAGGATCGAGGACGTCTCCATAGCTGTTATCGCTAAGACATTCCGTCCGAGTCCTCGGCCAGAGGCCTTCAGGCATACACATACACACACACACACATGGACTGAACTCACGGACTCAGAAAGACACATACACAAACCACACCACACGCACCCACCCCTTCCCCAGCCCTCCCCCACCCCTTCCCCTCCTTTCGCACCCTCCCCCCCCCCTCTCTCATTACAGTACAGTGCTGTCAGGTTATTGGCCGCGCCGATTGTATGGCTGCTTGTCGAGGCTGGCTGCCTGTATGGTAATTCCCCCTCCCCTCCCCTGGTAACTGTAACTGCCTCGTACTGTATTTTGTAACTGCCTTGTAATGTATTTTGTATGTCGTAATTGCCTTGTATTTTGTATGTATTGTATTTTGTATGTCGCTCTTTCTTCCCTTTTATGTGTTATTTGTATTGTAAAGCGCTTTGTGCACTCGTGCTGTGAAAGGCGCTATATAAATAAAACTTACTTACTTACTTACTTACGAAAGTATAATACGCAACCGTGTTTTGCTATCCATCCGCACACATCTCTCGAGTCGTGTGTCGTAAAAAGAATTAATGCGTGCGTGAACAGATCCACGCGCAAAACCCCCTTTATACGTGCATAAACAGATCCACACGAAAGCGTGTTTTGCTATCGACCCGCAAATATCTCTCCATTCGTGAACCGTGTTTTGCTATACACCCGTAAACATCTTTCGATTCGTGCTCAACACCCCTCTTCGTACATATGCAAAGAGAATCCGCACGCAAACACCCCAAACGCTTTGCTTGCAAACTGGCAAGACACGCTTGCTCTGCTTGGATTTACGTATGTATTTTTGAGATAAACATTTCCCTGTTTGGCCGTCTCGATTCGTAACTCGTAATATTCATTAGCTGATTATAAGGCGCTATCTGATTGGCCGGTGACTGCCAATCATTCTAGGCTGGAAGTGGAGGTCGTTTGAAAAGGCATCAAGGGTACGCCGGTCTGCTGAATAACTTTTGCTAGCCGCTATCTGGTGTGAATGTCATTACGTTTGCCATCTTAACATCAACCAGATGATCGGTAGCCTACTGTAACTGGGAAAGACATGTATTGATTTGTGAGTAACGTTGTGTTGTGAGCTGGTTCTCTCTATCTTTACGTTAGGCTAACTAACGTCAGCTAAACCTGTTTACCAGAGCTGTCGGCATTGAATAGGATCATGACGTTGAACTAGCTTTGGGAGTATTTTGAATGGGCAATAGCATGTTAACGTTAGCATATTAGCTGACTAGAAAGTCAGCATTACATTCCAGATAATAGTTGATCTTTAAGCTTGATTAGCAATCAGCACCCCCCTGTGTTAGGGTACATTGTGCTAACGGTGCCCTCTCCAGTTCTGACTGCTGTCTGTTGAGATAACGCTGCCGACAGATTTCCACCCGGTCCGTCCATTGATAAGGGGTTGTTTTTCTCTGTCTCTTTCGCCTGGAAATATAATTAAAGAAATCTTCACTCAATGATGGTTTGCTTTTTAATTGTTAGTTGTTTGGGTAGGCTTACATTTGCTCATTACTAGCCTTTTTAATTATTAAAAAGCAAACAACGACCTCCACTTCCAGCCTAGAATGATTGGCAGTCACCGGCCAATCAGATAGCGCCTTATAATCAGCTAATGAATATTACGAGTTACGAATCGAGACGGCCAAACAGGGAAATGTTTATCTCAAAAATACATACGTAAATCCAAGCAGAGCAAGCGTGTCTTGCCAGTTTGCAAGTAAAGCGTTTGGGGTGTTTGCGTGCGGATTCTCTTTGCATATGTACGAAGAGGGGTGTTGAGCACGAATCGAAAGATGTTTACGGGTGTATAGCAAAACACGGTTCACGAATGGAGAGATATTTGCGGGTCGATAGCAAAACACGCTTGCGTGTGGATCTGTTTATGCACGTATAAAGGGGGTTTTGCGCGTGGATCTGTTCACGCACGCATTAATTCTTTTTACGACACACGACTCGAGAGATGTGTGCGGATGGATAGCAAAACACGGTTGCGTATTATACTTTCGTACGTGTGTATTTATGATATAAATCTACCTCCATACACTTCGACATATGTGGACAGTCATTCATTAGCGTATCGGTATCAGCTAAGGTTCTGATTAAATGGTGCTAGGGGGGCCAAGATGACCCTTACTTGCTATTCACAGTGTGCTTGTGCTAGACCTGAAGGTTCCATAACACTCGTGTGCGTCAGCTGTGGCGCGTAATATGTATGACGCAACGCCTAGACTTCAACCATTAATGAATTTATGACTATCAGGAGGGCCTTCTTTCTAAATAAGATATTAGATGGTGGGATTAGGCCTCTCTCCTAGTCTGCACTCCCAAAGTTGACCCCTTAGCATGACCCTTCTGCTAGGCCTGGTTGGCAGAACAGCTCTTGTATATTTACCAGTGCGTGTTGACAACCCTCTAGAAACTACAGGGCACACATATATGTTATATGCTAATCTCCAAAATCCATCAAAATGTACATCCAAATCAGGTGAACGGTTTAGGAATTATAACAAATGTTATATGTGGTACCCCCTTTTTTAAATCCCCCCCCCAATTTTTCACTGTTTACTCCATTAACTAGACATTGAAAGAGAAAAAAACACTACCTCTGCACTTGTTTTATTCCAGATCAGAGGAACATAGTGGTCGATGATCAGCCCAGACAGGAATGAAGGTCACATGTGGGAAAAGACAAAAGACACAACCCATGCATTATCAATTTTGTTTGACTCACTGACATGAAAAGAAGACACTACCATTGCTTAAAAATATGTAAACTGTATAAACTTGTGATAATGATCATGATGCTGAGCCCAGTTTCTTAAGTGAGTGAGAGCATACATGCGCTCGTTGCACGCAAGCTTTCCTCAGTATTGTGACAGTACTACTTCTTTTTAAACAGGTAATAAGAATTATTTGACCTTTCAATTCTCTTCACTTACATTAACAGACAGTGGCCGGGTTTCCCGAACGTGTTAAGAAGCACTTAACTCCAAAGTACTTCTTAACTCCCATGCAAAGGGTTGCTTAAGAAGGGTTCCTTAAGAAGGTTCTTTATCGGGAAACCTGGTTAGTGAGTGTGTGGTCTCTGAAATAATAAAGAAATATCATATATAGCCTAACTAACAGAAATACTTACAGAAATAACTAAATATCCTAACTCAAATACTAATTGAATTGCTGAAACTGAGCCAGGAACAGTCTGTCTAAGCCTGTTGCTGCCCTCCTGTGGCCGAAAACGGTAAATGCAGTCTATCACCGATAACACACATTTGTAGCCAACAAGAACGTGGACTAAATCATAGCCTACTTGGACAACAGAACATAATGAACATAAAAATAAAACAAAGTAGGCTACAGTTACTCTGAGCTACAAATAGCCTACAGTATAACCAGAGATTACATGATAATAATATGAAGAAGCTATCAAAATCCCTACCGAAGCCATAACTAGCAAAATAGGGCTAACGCTAATATAGCTAACAATGTGACCTCAAACTTCATATTCCCACCTTAGAAATAGCTAAGGTACGGCCATATGCAAACGGATGCAGAACATTTGATTCATGCTTTTATTTCAAGCCGACTTGATTACTGTAATGCACTCTTCACTGGCCTCCCCCCAAAACCACTGAGAGACTTCAGCTCATTCAAAACTCTGCAGGCCCACTGTTAACAAAAACCAAGAGGAGAGAGCACATTTGTCCAGTCTTAAATGCTTTACATTGGCTTCCAGTAACATTTAGAGTTGATTTTAAGGTCCTCCTCCTTATATACAAAGCCCTTAATGGGCTTTAATGGACCAAGCATTGCTAACTCCCTTGTCAATTACGCGCCTTCAAGAACATTGCGATAATCCACTGCTGGTTTACTAGAAGTTTCCAGCAACAACAGTCGGCCGATCAGGAGTGCAGCCGTTGTCAATTATGGCCCAAAGCTATGGAACACAATACAGATATCAGGGAAGCCAGCTCGCTAAATAGTTTTAAAAGAAAGCTAGAAACGTATCTCTTCACTTAAGCTTTTAACTAGCTCCTTTTGCACTTGCAGGCTAGGCCTACTGTACTTTTCTTTATTTTATCTTCAGCACAATATTTTATTAAATTGTAATTTTACACTGTATTTTACTTGATTTCTTATCTTCATCTCTTATTGTGTTTTGTCTTCCATCTTATTTACCTGCTTGTTGTTTATTTGACGTCTTTTTATTTGAAGCACTTTGAGCTAGTTGTATGAAAAGTGCTATATAGGCTACATAGTGTAGTATTGTTATTATTATTATTATTATTATTATTATTATTATTAATCAATCAATCAATCAATCAATAAAACCCTGTTTGTCAATCTGCAGCTGGATTGTATGTAAAATTACCCCCATGGTAAATGTGTGATACAATGACCTCAATACAGGCTAGATGTCATACTCTACTGGTAAATCCAGTGAGAGTCAGCTACAAACCACAGCTGGTCATTGGCTGGTCTTGCTGGATTTACCAGGTCTGTCTGGTCAGTCTCACCCTGTCTGTCAGTCTTAAAGGCGTGTAACCGTAGGACCTCGTCTCATTGTTGCTTGCGAATTTAATTTGATTTTTATTACACATTTTATTGCACGTCTCTTAGTCCATGCAGCTCACTAAGCACAGCCGTGGGATGGGCGCTAATTAGCGTGCATCAGGATACAATGGAGATATGACCCAAACACAGGAGAAGAATGTTCAGAAACTTTACTCTCAAATGAAATCAGTAAAAGCACAAAACATAACGTCTTGTGTTTGTTCAGTGGATAGTGTTGGGGGGAACTGGGGAGTCCGGTCATCAAGTCTGGTCACTGAGTCTTGTCATCGAGTCTGGTCATCGAGTCTGGTCATCGAGTCGGGTCATCAAGTCGGGTCATCAAGTCGGGGCTGTGATTGAAGGGACTTGGTCAGACGGGTTTGTGTCAGGTTCGCGACTTTTTCCAACAATTCGCGACGGAGCATCTCATGCAGAGAGAGCTCCGGACCTCGTGTCCAGTGGGCCTTGGGCGATTGTGGAACGTCAGGCTTAGATCGTCCCTTTAGTGTCACACCACTGGACACCATGGGGGTGGATAAGTGGCTAGCGGGGCTGTCTCCTCTACCGGTCTTGGTCATCGCGAATGGTAGTCTGACAGATGGACCTGTTACAGACGGGGCTGTGTCAGATGGACCTGTTACAGACGGGGCTGTGTCAGATGGACCTGTTACAAACGGGGCTGTGTCAGATGGACCTGTTGCAGACGGGGCTGTGTCAGATGGACCTGTTACAGACGGGGCTGTGTCAGATGGACCTGTTACAGACGGGGCTGTGTCAGATGGTCCTGTTACAGACGGGGCTGTTTCAGATGGACCTGTTACAGACAGGCCTGTGTCAGAGGCCCTCTTCATCAGAGAGTCCGAGGTGGAAGTGGTCGCCCCTTGAGAGACTTTTTCCCACTTATTACGAATGAGCCTCCAACGCTGAGAGAGCTCCAGATCTTGTCTCCAGTGGGGCGCGGGTGATCGTGGAACGTCCTGGTCAGATTTTCCCTTTACCAGCACACCAGTAGATACCACAGGGGTGGATAAGTGGCTAGTGCGGATGTCTCCTCTACTGGTCCTGGTCATGAAGAGTGGTGGACTGGCAGATGGAGCTGTGACAGAAGGGACTGTGTCAGGTGACCTCTTCATCAGAGAGTCCGAACTGGAAGTGGCTGCTCTTTGATGGTCTCTTTTCGACATCTCGTGAAAGAGCCTCTGATGCAGAGAGACCTCTGGACCTTGCCTCCAGTGGGACTCGGGCGATCGTGGAACGTCCGGGTCAGATTGTCCCTTTACCAGCACACCAGTAGATGCCATGGGGGTGGATAAGTGGCTAGCGGGGCTGTCTCCTCTACTGGTCCTGGTCATTGAGAGTGGTGGACTGGCAGATGGAGCTGTGACAGACGGGGCTGTGACAGCTGCCCTGTTCACCAGAGAGTCTGCGCTGTTGCAACAGAGCCTCTGAGAGCGAGGCAGCACCAGACGCTCCCTGTCGGCCTCGGCTGAGAGCGGAACGTTCAGCTCAGATGTGCCCTTTGAACTTTTGCCCTTGTGTGTCTGGAAGGGCTCGGCGACGCCGCCAGACGGCATGGGGGCGGAGCCTCTACTCATCTCAGACACCGGGTCTTCTCCACAGGCCCCCGGATCATAGGAGTATGAACCTGGATCATCTTGTCCTCGACAGTCCCAATGGAGCTCATGCATCTGCATTAGTACTTCCAGACGGGCAAGACAGCTGTTGACCCTGACTGTCACACTCTCCAGCTCGGCCCTTTTGAGATAGAATAAAATAAATGAATAAAAAAATGACTTTTGATGATTTTAGTACACTTGTATAATCAAAATGCATCATACCACACACTTTACACATAAACACACACATCTCACACATGCAAGCACAAACACACACACACACACACACACACAGTTGGATACACTGCAAAAAACATTTTGAACTTACCAATCACTGTCTTCACGGTTTTCATCCTAATTTATAAAGGAAATACCAGATGGATGTTGAGGTCATTAAGGCTTCACAAAGAGCAGCTTCTGTAATTGTTTGAATTGTAAATTATTAAAGTACAATGAAACTTTGATTACCAACCTTAATATTTCCTTGGCGATTTCTCCATTGGTCTAATAGCCAAGACAGGATCAGGATCATAGAGAGAGCGACCACAACTCCCCAGAGTATCACATCAAGGTCCAGGAACGGGTTTGGCTGAAAGGGCGTCGCCTCAGGACCTTGGGATGTATGTCCACATGGCACCCTCTCTCGGGTTCTAGAAAAAATCTTTCTTGCACTATCGAACATATTGGCAAAGACACATCTTTAGCAACATGTTAATCTCATCGCAAACACCACACTGACGCTTGTCCACTTGTTTACAGCAGGATGTACCTTGCCGCTGTGACGTGTACATGTTACGCCATGCGAACACCCGTGATGTCACAGACCGGATAGAACACTGTGACTTGACGGCTAGTCCAGGCGGCCAACTAATTGAAATAAATGTAGTGCTAGATTTAAATAGATTTAAGCTATTTTATTTTAGCGTTGTTAAGACCCAACGATACCTGCTAGCCAAATGTGCCAGAGACCCCAGAAGCAGAGACAAGACCGGATCCAAGTTCAACGATTTGATAAATCATAAACCCTACCTAACATAAACGAAAACTAGCCTATTTAGTTGTGTATGGGTGCCTGGTAGGAATATGAATGGAGTGTGTGTGTGTGTCAGTGTCCGGTGCGAGTGTAGGCTAAATGTACCGGGGAGTGTTGTGTAGGCTATGTGCTGCAGAAGAAAAGCCCTAGTGGCAGGGGTGAGGCGACAGGGAGAATCCGAGAGGTGGGTTCCTGGGTCGAATGCGTGGGGGGAGACCCGTCCGGGAGGGTCCTGGGTAGGGGAGCACGGGGAGATGCGGTCCCGAGGAGGAACGAGAGAGTGGAGGGAAGGAGCGGGGAGATGGGGCTTAGGAAGTTCGGGGGAGGACGTAGGTGGAGCTGGGGAGACACTGGTCTTGAGCCGGAGGGAGCCAAACAGTTGTCAACGTTCAAGCGCCCGACGTTTGTCTTCAGCAGCCTGAAGTAGTACCGAGCCCAGGCGGTGATTGGCTTCAGCTGGTCAGATGGTAATGGGAAACACCTGCTGCTGAAGGAGACGCCGGGACCAACCTCAATGATGACGCGCTGAGTGGGACTGGGAACGTGACTGGGATCGGCTTGGGCGTGGGGGCACAACAAGCCTATTACAATTAATAGACTCAATCACGAAGATCGTTTCACAAACATTAAGGCAACGTAAAGAGAATATAGCCTATAAATATGTGACACATCAGCCACTTTCAGCTGGAGGGGTATCCCTCAATATTTAAACCGTCACTCAACAGTAGCGGTCTACCCCCCCCCCCCTCTATTTAATCATAAAGATATTTGGCGCCTCTTTGTGGCAGAATATGATATGATCAGATCTGCACAAATGGCACAAAGACAATTTGCTTGGGGCGAAAGAACCCCAGTGCTATGAGGAAATCTATAAGTGGATTTAATATCCACCCACAACTACTGTATCAGCTGTCATTCCTGCAAGGTCCAAGACCACCCCCCCCCCCTTGCTTATCCAGACCTGGAAATTACTAAAATCAAATTCCATACTTTTCCATATACCGGATGGATCATGATTTTCATATTTTTCATAATATTTTTGGTCATCAATTTGATCCCATACCCTCTGCAGGCCAATCCCTTGTTTATCAAAACAATAATTTAGCCATAGGGAGGTGGGGTATGGCTGCAAGTTGTGAAATAAATAATGTTGTACGTGTTTGTGTTTACATCACAGAAGTCCACAAGATACAGACAACATCAGATAGCTTATGAAATACAATAATTTATTAAAGCATTTTTAAATCCAGTTATAAAACATCATTTTGTGATTGTTTTACTCCAAACAAGCAGAAATGTCATAAGTACAGTCATTATAAATTGGAAGCTAAGAGCTCTGGTGTAGCTGCCGGCAGCTGACCAGAACAGTCAACGAGAGAGGAGAGCAATGAAACGCAGGGAGGACAGCGATGCTGAGAGCGAGGTACAGACATGGGCTAACATCCAAATCACACCGTAGCTTGACAGGCAGACACCCGTTGCCCTTACCAACATGGGTCTCGGGGTCATTTAAAAGAAAAATGCTTGCAACCAAATAATAGTGAATCTAGGTTTTAGGATAGGAGCTTTTTTCTTCTTTCTTTAAAATGCTTGCATCATGAATTGCAGACCACCTAAGCAGGGGGCCAAACCAGGGGGCCAAACCAGGGGTCCACCTGTGACTCGCCTTAAACGTTTCTCTGACATGGCAGATACATCTGTTATACTATGCTACTCTATACTATACTCTCTGTATTGGCTTGTGACGACGTGTCCTCCTCACTGCTCCTCTCTCTTCCAAACCATTAAAATGACACATAATAAATACCCCACCCACCCATGTCCCCCTCCCAAATAAAACATCCTTCAGTAGCAGAAGTACCAAGCAGAACATGCTCGTTTCTGGAGAAAAAAAAAAAACGCTTTCTTTGAACAACAGTTTCAGTCAGAATACATTTCATTACCAGGATGCAAAAATGTTCTAATCCATAAGAAAATCAAAACAGCTGAATACTGAGGACTAGTTCTATAAGCGTGTATTACACAAAAAGCACACAATCACTTTGTAGAGCCACTGCTTTTAGTGAACAACACTGCCTTAGAATGAAGGCACTCTCATGGAGTGCGAATGTAATTTGCTTATTCTACTGACTTGTAAAAGGCATTTTATTTCACCAGGGATAGAACCCTGCTTCTGAGGCACATTTCAATGGCAGAGTGCAGCAAAACCAACCAACTTCTTTAATCCTCCATTCGTGAAAGGCAAAGTCTGCACTGAAACTATTACTTATAGTCCATAATAACAGATGGAAGCAGTGAAACTACTTAAGGCATTAGAGTTGAAGACAGGAACCTCCCTAGGTGTAATGCTGACCGTCATATTGCCCACTGAACCTGAGGGACTCTTCCAACAGGAGAAATATACAACCTGCATTTCCATTCAGTGGCTAAATCAAGACATATCAGAAATAATAATAGTGAGACCCGCCCCCAAACACCACTCTTACCACAGATGTGTTAAAAACAACATGTGTTATATCGTCCTGAACTATACACACAGACTTGTTAAAATAACACATCTGTTAAGAGTGTACAGTATCAGAACCTCATTATGGTCAATAACTCAGTTACTATGCCAACGTGGGAAAAAACAAACGCAACATTCTCATGGCGGGGGGAGTTACCGAGGCGACGTGAGAAACGGAGTGTGGTCTGCGTCTCGATCCAATGAGATCAGAGAATGTAGAATTTGACACGACATGTGATACTCATACTGATATTGTACTGATCAGGCTGCAACCAGATGGTGTAGGTGTGAATACAGCGCAGCCTCTAGGGGAATAAGCACTATTAACTGGGCGATAAAGCCTTTAGTGAAGCAGATGCTACAATGTTGGCATATGCACTGAGGGAGACCCCCACGATTCTCACTAGCCAGTCAATGTCTACGAGAAGGACAGATTTGCTTCTGATCAGCAAAACTCCCTGCCATTCAGATTTCTGGGTAGTGGAGTTTAATCCCTGTAGCCTTCGCGGCCTCCTTCCTGCGAACTTTTCGACCCAAGGTGGTTGCGAGCCCGGTGGGGCTGTTGTCCCGTCCATCACCTGATCCAGCTGGTTCCGTAACTGGAAACCGATCTCACGCTGCAGCGCTTCTTCACGATCATGTTGATGTAGGCCTTCATGATCTTGGTGATCTCCCCGACCTGATGATGATACAACATAAACACAGTCACCCGCCAGGAACAAGTACATGTGGAATACACACAGGAACATTATTATACGCTATTCAATACATGTGGAATACACACAGGAACATTATTATACGCTATTCAGTACATGTGGGATACACACAGGAACATTATTATACGCTATTCAACAGCCAATAAAACCATGGCTCTGAGATGCTACGATGCGACGACGATGTGTTTATAGTGCAGTTCCAAGCGATGGCGTTTGAAAGTACCTGTGGCGTTTCGAAGAACATCTCCCTCTCGTCCACGGTGATCTTGTAGGTGTTGGGCTGCGGGGCCCCGAAGAAGACGATGTGTTCGTAGGGGAATGTCTCCAGGGGCCGGGGCTCTCCTCTCTTGTACACAGACACGTTCTCAGCACTCACGCTTAGCCACAGGTCGTGAGGGAAACCTCCTTCCTTACACTGCAGACACACACACACACACACCTGGTCAGAGACATTGGCTAACATCAAACAAACACTGTCTGGTAACCTTCAAGTGACATCATCTTTGTTACCCACCGTGATAAGGGTAAAAACATCGTACACACATTAACACTTTGTACACATTCTGTATATACACACATCACACACAACATTTTGTATTTTGTACTGTCATTTGCACAGTCCTGTCTTTGCACTGTCCCGTCTAGTCCTTCCACCCCGTCAAATGATGTCTCCATGAGTATTATGCACCGATTGACCAGAACAAATTCCTAGTATGTGTAAAAACTACCTGGCAATAAAACCCAGTGTGATGGTATGACTTGGGTCAAATAAAAACCGTGTCAGAAAGGCATCTTAGGGGGCGGTCACACCTGGAAAAGACACTTTAAACGCGGACGCTTCAAAGACGCTTGAAATGCCTGGGCCAAATATGACGATGACGAAATGGCGCTTCTTGCGTCTGACGCTCAAAAAGTTGAAAATAGTTTAGTAGTCAAATCGTTTTTTTATTCGTCTACAACTCAAAACTGACGCGCCTGCAAGAAAAGACGCCCGTCGAAAAAGACGACGGAACGCCAGTCAGACGCGCCGTATCATAGGAAATCAATGGTTTTACTAGGATCTCGTTTCTAGCGTCTTTCCCAGGTGTGATCGCCCCCTTAAGGCTGTATTGTGTTTGCAGTCCTGCGCGTCAGATCAGTCACCTCCACGTCGAAGAGCGTGGATCCGTAGCCGTGCCACTCCTTGATGACGGTCATGTACTTGAGCATGGTCTGGTGCTGGTCCAGCCCCCTCAGCCTGGCCCACTTCTCCAGGACGCTGGCGCGCGTGGCCGACGTCTCCTCCTTCACCCACATCTCCAGCATCTGCTCCTCCTCCATCCTCTGCTTCTTCACCGAGCCCGTCTTCAGGCCCCGCCTCAACGTGCCGTCCAGGAAGCTGGTGCGCCGGCGCTCCAGGGTGTGGCCTGGCGTGCCGCCGGTGGAGGCCCCGCCCCCGCCCCCTGCCTTGGTGAATTGCAGGATGCGGCTGCGCAGGCGGCCCACGGGGTAGACGGCCTCCAGGGTCCAGCCCACCCGGGCCTTGTCCCCGTGGAGGAACTGCAGCCGCAGGGCGGCCAGGTGCTGCAGGGTCTCCTCGGGGGCCGGGAAGTGGCCGCTGGTCAGCCTCTCATGGGCCTGCAGACACAGAGGGGGAGGGCAGCCAATCAGACAATCAACCAATCAGACAATCAACCAATCAGACAATCAACCAATCTCTTCATTGTCCCATGAGGGAAACCTGAGGAGGTCGGTCAGGATCAATAACAAAGACTGATGCAAGAAGAGAGAGTGAATCGTATATATTTATTACACAGCTCTCTGAAATACTCGTCTCTGATTGGACAATCGCACGTTCTACCGGTGAATTATTTCTCGATAATTCACCGGCAACAAGCGATATTCGCCGCTGCTAAGGGCAACACATTATACACGTACGTCTATGGGCGACAGTTGAAAGTTGTCTGAAAGTTTGAATTCTAAACAATAACGGTTTGACTGCTGTAGCCTGCTATGTTCAATCTCTGAAAACGTCCGTTGCCCAAGCACACAGAAACCATTTTCCTGGCGAAATAAAAAGTGTAACTTTTTGACGTTACGTTGGTAACTAGCCGTATAATAAGCGGGATAACGTAGCGAGGTGAAGCCGAGGGGGATTGTAACGCACAGTTGTCGGGCTCTTCTTTTTCGATAATAACCGGCTGGTCATACGTTATCCCGCTTATTACACGGCTACTTAAAGACATTAACGCTAATAAGACTACGCTTTCTGTGACTCTGCTTACTAGTGACTGTCTAGCTCAGTGGATCCCAGCAGCTCACCTGTTCAAACATGAAGGCAAACTCCACCCCTTCCTTGGGCATGCTCTCCACATCCAGGAAACAGTAGAGTTTTAAATAGAGTCGCCACTGGCCCTCCGCCTAATGCTCCTCACTGCCGGCAGGAAGTGTTGACCCCAACATTGAAATCAGCCCCAAACAAGTCCTACATTACTGGAGTTATAACCCACTATAACCCGTGGGAGGTCATTCGAACTAAGTGGCACTTTGTTGAATAGAGCCGTTCCTCCCTGTGGTCCTGACCCACTGGACGTACCTCCCCAGCGGTGGTGTGGGAGTTGATGGAGATCTTGCAGGAGCCTCCTCCATGGCAGTAGACGGTGGTGGTCATCTCCTGTCGGGTCAGCAGAGCCACGATCTCCTCCTGGGACGGAACATACTCCTGGGTCTTGGTCCTCTTCAGAGACTCGCCGATGAACAAGGCGAACTGCTCGATCTCCGCCCCGGGGAACAGCTCCCTGATCCTGGGGGAAACAGACGAGTACAAATCACTATTATAATGTGACGCAGCCAAGTGGATTTGTCTATTAATATGTATATATATATATATGTTACGGTCAATGTGAGAAAACGGGGAATGTGAGCTTTTCCCGGTTATTGCGCACATTCCCCGACCTCGCGGGGAATGTACGAGAAACATGTGCGTTTCTCACATCTCCCGTGTAATGTGCACATTCCCCGACCTTGCGGGAGATGTGAGAAATTGGTTAGTATTTCTCACATCTCCCGTACGGTCGGAGATTGTGCACATTAACCGGGAAATGCTGACAATTCCCGACCCTGCGGTAAATCTAGGAAAGCGCAACCGTATGCAAAACCTCTGCGCAGCCGGGTGGTGGGAGAGGGCTTATGTGACGCCTCAGAGGATGTGCACCATAAGAGGCACCCACGGTAGTTGGGCTAACGTTACTGGCGCACACCTGTGAGAGATTTTTCGTCCTTTCGTCTGTCTTTCGGCTAGCTAACGTGTAGGGTTCCTTTGGAGGTTCCCACCTTCCTGTTGTTGCAATGTTCCTTTTGCGTTTGTTAACTTGATCACCAGTGTAGGTCTATCCTCCTAATACTACTCACACTGTGTGCAGCATAGGCTATATTACTGTTCAAGGTAGACCACAGACTGTTATTAACTGTAGGGGAGGACCGGGACGAATGAAACACTTTTCGGTTTGATCAGATTTACACAGAAATTAATAAAGATGGAGATTACATTTTTTGATGATAAACAACTTGTACATGTCCTTTACTAACCTATTAGTTGTAAGTTTCGTTCTGTGGTGTAACAGTTCAATTCAAGACGAATGAACAGAAGATGTGCATTGTTTCTCTTGTCCCTGCCGTGCGGGGCGAGTGAAACAGAGGAGTGGGACGAGTTAAACAGTGAGATTGTTTTGATTATTGTGTGTCGTAGCCTCGCGGCTTGTAGGCTAATTATCTTAACTTTCAACACATGTATAGTTAGACCCAATTTAATGTTTCCATTAATGCAATTGATGCTATGTATTCGAAAACCATGGGCAAAATGTCAAGCGCCTCTGGTTCTAAGCGCACAAGCCCTCTCCCACCACCCGGCTGCGCAGAGGTTTTGCATACGGTTGCGCTTTCCTAGATTTACCGCAGGGTCGGGAATTGTCAGCATTTCCCGGTTAATGTGCACAATCTCCGACCGTACGGGAGATGTGAGAAATACTAACCAATTTCTCACATCTCCCGCAAGGTCGGGGAATGTGCACATTACCCGGGAGATGTGAGAAACGCACATGTTTCTCCTACATTCCCCGCGAGGTCGGGGAATGTGCGCAATAACCGGGAAAAGCTCACATTCCCCGTTTTCTCACATTGACCGTAACATATATATATAGGTGCATCTCAGAAAATTCTAATATTGTTCATTATTTTTCGTAATTTAATTCAAAAAGTGAAACTTTCATATATTATAAATTCATTACACATGTAGTGAAATATTTCAAGGCTGATTGCCTCCATACCACGCTCCACATTGATGCAGCAATTTGTGCAAAAGGAGCCCCCACCAAGTATTGAGTGTATAAATGAACATACTGAACATACAGTACAATCATAAAGATTAAAACAAAAAAGGCTTGAAATATTTCCCTTTGTGTAATGGATCTAGAATACATGAAAGTTGAATTAAATTACATAAAAAAACTATTTTTCATTATTCAAAAACTTTCACAATATTCTGTACCTGTATATATATAACTACATCAGGATACACACTTATACAACTACTGTACAGGGAGACACATACAGTACAGTGTTGCTTGTGTTAAACTGGGTGGATGCTACTGTAATCCGGTTCTGTTCTGCTCTACTGGGGTTGGGGATCGTTAAAAGAACCCAGAAGAAGGGCGCGACTACGGAGAGAGGTTCTGCGGGTGCCGCACCTTTTGAGGTGGAACTTGAGGTAGCGCAGGATGCCTCGGCTGGGCAGGAAGGTGCAGCTCATGCAGGTGAGGAGGTGCCAGTGAGCCCGATTGGCCGGGCTGTTGGGCTGGGGGACGTGATTGGTCTGTTTGATCAGCTGACAGTAGACCTCGTCCCTGAGTGGCCGCAGGTCCTGGCAGGTCTGCAGGGTGCCCTGGATGATGGGCACGGGGTCCGACACCGCCTCCATCTCCTGCAGCGAGTTGAAGATCTTCACCGCCTCGTCCTGGAGGCTGGCGTAGCCCTTCTCCTTTTGCACTGTGAGAGAGAGAGAGAGAGAGAGAGAGAGACAGAGAGACAGAGAGAGAGAGAGAGAGAGAGAGAGAGACAGAGAGAGAGAGAGAGAGAGAGAGACAAAGAGAGAGAGAGATGAGGCCTTTTTCCATCAAAAAGATAATTTGCTCAAAATAGATTTAAAGCATCTAAAAGTTACTGCGCCATGGTTGATGGGAAAATAATTGAATCGATTGAATACCAATTTAGAAAAACTAATTACTAAAATGCACATCAACACGGGGCATTCGAGCTAACTCGCTAGAATCGCTAGAATGGAAAACCGTGTGAGGGCTTCTAATACCGCTCACAGCTTTGTGTATTTCACTATCAACGAACACTGGCCCCCTGCGGAGAGGGATCAGAGAGTCGACTCACAGTGGACGCTGACATCCCCGTAGGGCAGAGGTAGTAGTGGGGAGTGCAAAGGATGCTGGGTATATCTCAGGATGGGGTTCCTCCAGTAGGTCTGCTCCACAGCCTCCACGTTGAGACTGCTCTCCTGGAGAGAGAGGCAGCGGGATCAGGGGTCGGCTCGTAATGCCTGGGAGGACGGCTACAGGGACAGCTAGTAGCGTGGTAGCGCAAGGTCAAAGGTCAAAGTCAACACAGGAAGAAACCACCGGCTTTGGAAGGGATGCATGCCGTGGTTTGAGCCAGGATAGCACTAAGCACTGCACACAGCTAAATGAAGACATTCTGGAGAAAAGAGGAAAAAATAAGATGTTCACAGAAGGAGGCTGAAGCCTGAAATAAAGGAATATCACTTCAAACACACACAGTGAGCTCCACTCAAGTGACTCACTTAACTACAGTGTGTGTGCCTGGTCACAGGCAGGGAGGGCCTAGGTAGGGGCCTGCACAGCTGAACATGGGAGATGGACATGGGTTACAACAGAGTTTAGACGGGAATGCTACTCGACAATACATAAAAGGGTCATAGGTCAACGACACATTGATGAACACATGATCTCGAAGGCCTGGCCTAGCTAGCGTTTCCCGGCGCTGTGTTTCTGATCCGAGTGAGATTTGATAGCGGAGGCGGGGATCGGGGTACCTTGATGTCCCTGATCAGTTGCTGGGTGGGGGTCTCGATGGGCACCTTATTGTCGATGGCCCCCTGGATGGCTGAGGCCCACCTCATTGCCTCGTTGAGTAGCTTGGTGTAGAGGCAGTACGAGTGTTTCCGCCCGTGGACTATGATGTTCCAGTAGCCTGGGTGGACAAGGAGGGGACGGGGCAGGTCAAAACACAGAGAAGCTGGAGACATTTTGTTTTTAAAGCACTGACTTAGCTTGGTACAATAGGTTACTACTGCCACCATTTTTCTTATGCCTATCCAACTCTTTCCTATCTACAAGTGGCTAGACCTGCGGTGGGGATGTTTGTAATTGTAGCCAACCCTTGGAGTGCCGACGAAGACTGAACACGATTGAAAACGGCGTCCGTACTCACCGGTCTCCTTGAAGACCTTCTCGTCCGGCTGCCCCACTGAACACACGCTGTTGAGCACCAGGGTTCCCAGCTTGGAGGTGCCGCGCTCGGAGGACTTGTAGTAGTCCAGAGAGTTGGTGGTCAGGACGAACCAGCGCTTCTTCAGCTTCAAAGAGGAGCTCTTGGCGCCGGACTTCATCTCTTTGTGCAGCCAGCCTGGGGGGGGGGGGGGGGGAGCAGAGAAGGAGACTGAGAAACACTGAAGCTGTGTTCGGAATCGCTCCCTATTCACTATATAGTGCACTATATAGGGCGTCAGCCATTTTGTTTGTAGTGTCCGAATTCTCCGCGGAATTTTCGTTCCCTATATAGTTCACTATTTATTACCCACAATTCAACTTCATTTCCAGGGAACAGTGCATGTACCCTACATTTTCTCCGTTCCCTAGGTAGTTCACTACATGGTGAACCCTATATAGGGAATAGGGAGTGAGGGAACGAGGGAGCGATTCCGAACACAGCTTGAGAAAACCGCATCCATCCATAACGATACAGGAGACTTGATACATTTTGTCAAAGTCCATTTGGCTCCACATGCACCTCCTACACAAAGGATCACGCTAACCTCGTACATTGCAGCGAGCCTAGTTCTACCCAAGGCTAGTTCTACCAAATCACATCTTGAGTCTGTACGGTCAACTCTGCCGCATAAAAGTCAACCCTATAATCAGGCCCGAGCGTCCCGGACTGACCACAAGACTGACCTCTGACCAGGAACTCCTGCCCGTCCACCCGGGAGTCTCCCTTGGGCTTCTGCAGCAGGCCGATCCAGTGGTGCATCTCCTTCAGCGTGTCGGCGTTGCAGTGGATCACCCGGTTGGCTGTGATGATCACAAACGAGTTGGGCCTGGGGACACATCAATCAATCAACCAATCAATCAATCAATCAATCAAAGCTTTATTTGTATAACGCATTTCATACCCAGAGGAAATACAATGCGCTTTACAGAGAACAAGGGAGGTGGGCATAGGTCCCACTCCTATATATTCCAGAGGGAAGCAAAAAAAACAGTATCATCACATATGTGGTAAAAGGACTGCGCTTATATAGCGCCTTCCTGCCTTGACGCTTTTACAATGGCCTCTCATTCACACACACATTCACACACCAATGGTGACAAGGTGCTAGCCTGCTCATTGGAAGCAATTTGGGGTTCAGTGCCTTGCTCAAGGACACTTTGGACAGGGGGAGTCGGGATTCGAACCGCCGACCATGCAGTCATTGGACAACCTGCTCCAACTCCTGAGCCACAGCCACCCCGATATGACATACAGGGCCCGTAAGAGCAGCAAAATAAACTGTTGTTGTTATTATGCGAAGGTCATAAGGTCATGCTATTGCAGTTTGAAATGAAATAATTGCTGGAGAAAACAGGTTCTTCCTGGAAAACGGTGCATCAGCATGAGATCCAGCAGAGCAGAGTGACTGATGGCTCGGTTCTCACCTGTCAGGGTTGTCAGAGGCACAGACCGAGTCGATCAGTCCAACATCCAGAGTTCCCTGGAAGGAAATGCAAATTGTTTTCCCGATTTACATGAAATATTTACATCCACAAGAACGCCATACTCTAGCTCTAAACTACCATCGACAAGCTGGATCTCTAGCAGATGGGTCGGAGGAGAGAGAGAGAGAGAGAGAGAGAGAGAGAGAGAGTCTGTTGTTACTGCAAGGTTGAGGAGCCAGAACCCAAGAATTGTATTCCCCTGTACCTGTACAATGGATGTAATAATAAAGGAATCTGAAGAGAGAGAGAGACATAGACAGACAGAGAGGGAGAGAGAGAGAGGGGGAATAAAGGAAGAGAGGGAGGGAGGGAGGGAGAGAGAGAAAGAGACAGAGAGTCAGTGACAGAGGTGGCCCTCACCACAGCGTTCTTGGGGTTGGCCTGCTCGGGGTGCATCTCCGTGAGCTGCTCTGGACTGGCGCTGTGGACGCGACTCAGCACATTGAACCAGCCGCTGCAGGGGCACAGAGAGGAAGAGGAGGATGTGGGCGAGAGTTACACAGAGCAACGCCACTACTCTAGTTGACCAGTAGAGGGAGACATACATCTATATCATTTGATTATCAGGCAAAACACCAGAGTAAACTTTGGTAAATGGTAAATAGACTGCACTTATATAGCGTTTTTATCCAATGCACTTTACAATGGCCTCTCATTCACCCATTCATGCATACATTCACATACCAATGGCAGCAGCTGCCATGTAAGTGCAATTTTATATTTTATTTTCATTTATTTGTGTGTGAAAATTCTTTTTGGGATTTTATCCTGTTATCACAATCATTTTGTGCTTGGGATATATTTCAGTGCTTCCCCTACCATTATGGGACAACCTATATTTAATGGGTTACTGTATTTAATGTGTTACTGCTGTGAAATGGTGGAAATGAAAATTCTATCATAATCAAATCAAAAATCGAATCTGCGATAATTTGAAATCGAATTCTGACCCCAAGAATAGAAATCGAAATGAATTGTGCGATCACGAGTGATTCCCATCCCTAACCAGCAAATACCAGTATTCTCTACATGCTGGTGCATACAAAGCAGGAGCACTGTGCTCGTACCTGGCGTCTTCAGGAGACTCTGCGTAGATGTGGTAGGTCCTCTCCTCCGTCACGATGTTCAGAGCGTTCTCCTTCTCGTGGTTGTCCACAATCTCCCTGTGAGGAGGTCAACACAGAGCGGGGACGCCGTCAGAACCAGAACCGTCTGGCGCTGAGCGCTGAGAAAGACGTCGCCTCAACACGCTCTGTATCTAATGAATGGTGAATAGACTGCACTTATACAGTCTGTATAGCGCTTTTCCACCTTAGCGGCACTCAAAGCGCTTTACAATGGCCTCTCATTCACCCATTCACACACACATTCACACACCAATGGCGGTAGCTGCCATGCAAGGTGCTAACCTGCTCATTGGGAGCAATTTGGGGTTAGGTGTCTTGCTCAAGGACACTTCGACATGTGGACAGTCGGAGCTGGGATTCGAACCGCTGACCCTTCGATCATTGAACGACCCGCTCTACCAACTGAGCTTCAGCCGCCCCCCTAAGTAACACTTTAGCCACAGAACACACCATGAGCAGAACCAAAAGACTGGACCGTTAACGACGTAGTGTCGCGTAGCTGGACCAATCTCCACACTGCGCTTACGCTGGGCCAGCGCGGGAGAAAGGTCTGGCTGGACTCATTACCATTTGGGGATAAGGGCGAAAAAAAATGGAGCGGTTGCTAGGTTGTTGTTTTATGCACTGTAGTCTGTTTTGAATCTGATTGGGCGGACAATAGATTTCGCCGCCGCTGATTGGGCAGTAATAAACGAATGACAAGGCTTATCCCCAAAACCTACATCCGCTGAGTCACGCTAGTTACGACATAGCAACAGTTAGCTTCCTATCCGTCTAAACGCGGTCCCAAGTCGGGGGAGCAGGCTCTCACTTGGCCGCGCGGATGTCGATGGTTCCCTTCAGCTTGTCCTCGCTGTCGTTCTCAAAGTAGGCACGCTTGGACTCCCGCAGGACGAACCAGCGCATCTTCCAGTTGCGCCGGGACAGCGTGGACATGCCGCCGCCCTTCTTGTACAGCCAGCCGGACTTGAGGGAGTCCTGCTTGGCCCGGAACCACATGAAGGTCTCGTCTTTCAGTACGCACCAGCGCCGTCGCCATGGGATCATCAGCCCCCCTGAGAGAGAGAGGAGGAGAGAGAGAGAGAGATAGGAGGAGGAGAGAGTGAGAGAGAGAGAGAGAGAGAGGAGGAGAGAGAGAGAGAGAGAGAGAGGAGGAGAGAGAGGAGGAGAGAGAGAGTAGGAGGAGAGAGAGGAGAGAGAGAGAGAGAGAGAGAGGAGAGAGAGAGGAGGAGAGAGAGGAGAGAGAGAGGAGGAGAGAGAGGGGAGGAGAGAGAGAGAGAGAGGAGGAGGAGAGAGAGAGAAAGAGAGAAAGAGAGAGGATTGAAAGAGAGAGAGAGGGGGGGATTGAAAGAGAGAGAGAGGGGGGGAGGGAAAGCGAGAGAGAAGGAAAGAAAGAGAGGAGGAGAGAAAGACAGAGAGTAGGAGAGAGAGAGGGTGGGGGAGAGAGATAAAGAGAGAGGGAGGAGAGAAAGAGAGAGAGAGGGGGAAGGAGAGGTTGAGAGAAAGAAACAGACATTCTCTGATGAAGGCTTGTTTGGACGGCCAAATAAACTGGTGAAATCGAGGCGCTGTCCCTGTCCTGCTTTCTGTCCCTGTCCTGCTTTCTGTCCCTTTCCTGCTTTCTGTCCCTGTCCTGCTTTCTGTCCCTGTCCTGCTTTCTGGAGCTGCACATATTCAGATGTAATTTTTCCTACTTTTTGCTTTAGCACAACAGTAAGTGTCTCTTTTTGAGAAGGTGCATCCAAAATCTCCTCTGATACAGACATCTAGTGATCATTTCTGTCACGAGTGCCCCTACCATTCTCAGAAAAAGACCATGAACATGCCTCAGTTGGTCATGGGACTGGTCAGTGTCCAGTGAAGATCAAATGTTTACAGCCGCAGTATAAGGAGCCCGCTGACCACTAGCTATTGTTTGTATGGATGACCGCCTATAAAGAGAGACCACGCTGAAAGCCGAGTCGTTTGAGCAGAGAACGCTGAACGCAATAGCGTCTCACTGTGACTGACCCAGATATCTGGATATTGTTTTAGTAAATAAGTGTTGAATCCGATCTACAATCCCCCTTCCGGCAAATTGCATTCCTCTCCGGCCATTGATTCCTCAGCACCAGACAAATCAATAGACCATCGCATGGTACAGTCAGAAGAGGGCAGTAGTGCATATTCATTACCAGGATGGAAGGCGAGGTGTGTTTTTAAACATACATCTCTCCCCGTTTCTTGTACCAGAGAAGTAGCGCACTCTTCTCCTCAGAGCTATTCTCCTGCTAGCCCGGCTAGCTAACAAACCACCGCAGCGTTTCGGCACGCGAAAGCCCCCCCCCCACCCCCGACCTCTCAGCCCCCCCCCATCCCCGACCTTGGGCCTCTCTCCTAGTCTGCACTCCCAAAGTTGACCCCTTAGCATGACCCTTCTGCTAGGCCTGGTTGGCAGAACAGCTATTGTATATTTACCAGTGCGTGTTGACAACCCTCTAGAAACTACAGGGCACACATATATGTTATATGCTAATCTCTCCAAAATCCATCAAAATTTACATCCAAATCAGGTGAACGGTTTAGGAATTATAACAAATGTTATATGTGGTACCCCCTTTTTTAAATCCCCCCCCCCCCAATTTTTCACTGTTTACTCCATTAACTAGACATTGAAAGAGAAAAAAACACTACCTCTGCACTTGTTTTATTCCAGATCAGAGGAACATAGTGGTCGATGATCAGCCCAGACAGGAATGAAGGTCACATGTGGGAAAAGACAAAAGACACAACCCATGCATTATCAATTTTGTTTGACTCACTGACATGAAAAGAAGACACTACCATTGCTTAAAAATATGTAAACTGTATAAACATGTGATCATGATCATGATGCTGAGCCCAGTTTCTTAAGTGAGTGAGAGCATACATGCGCTCGTTGCACGCAAGCTTTCCTCAGTATTGTGACAGTACTACTACTTTTTAAACAGGTAATAAGAATTATTTGACCTTTCAATTCTCTTCACTTACATTAACAGACAGTGGCCGGGTTTCCCGAACGTGTTAAGAAGCACTTAACTCCAAAGTACTTCTTAACTCCCATGCAAAGGGTTGCTTAAGAAGGGTTCCTTAAGAAGGTTCTTTATCGGGAAACCTGGTTAGTGAGTGTGTGGTCTCTGAAATAATAAAGAAATATCATATATAGCCTAACTAACAGAAATACTTACAGAAATAACTAAATATCCTAACTCAAATACTAATTGAATTGCTGAAACTGAGCCAGGAACAGTCTGTCTAAGCCTGTTGCTGCCCTCCTGTGGCCGAAAACGGTAAATGCAGTCTATCACCGATAACACACATTTGTAGCCAACAAGAACGTGGACTAAATCATAGCCTACTTGGACAACAGAACATAATGAACATAAAAATAAAACAAAGTAGGCTACAGTTACTCTGAGCTACCAATAGCCTACAGTATAACCAGAGATTACATTATAATAATATGAAGAAGCTATCAAAATCCCTACCGTAGCCATAACTAGCAAAATAGGGCTAACGCTAATATAGCTAACAATGTGACCTCAAACTTCATATTCCCACCTTAGAAATAGCTAAGGTACGGCCATATGCAAACGGATGCAGAACATTTGATTCATGCTTTTATTTCAAGCCGACTTGATTAATGCACTCTTCACTGGCCTCCCCCCAAAACCACTGAGACTTCAGCTCATTCAAAACTCTGCAGGCCCACTGTTAACAAAAACCAAGAGGAGAGAGCACATTTGTCCTCTCTGTTTATGGCCCAAAGCTATGGAACACAATACAGATATCAGGGAAGCCAGTTCGCTAAATAGTTTTAAAAGAAAGCTAGAAACGTATCTCTTCACTTAAGCTTTTAACTAGCTCCTTTTGCACTTGCAGGCTACTGTACTTTTCTTTATTTTATCTCCAGCACAATATTTTATTAAATTGTAATTTTACACTGTATTTTACTTGATTTCTTATCTTCATCTCTTATTGTGTTTTGTCTTCCATCTTATTTACCTGCTTGTTGTTTATTTGACGTCTTTTTATTTGAAGCACTTTGAGCTAGTTGTATGAAAAGTGCTATATAGGCTACATAGTGTAGTATTGTTATTATTATTATTATTATTATTAATCAATCAATCAATAAAACCCTGTTTGTCAATCTGCAGCTGGATTGTATGTAAAATTACCCCCATGGTAAATGTGTGATACAATGACCTCAATACAGGCTAGATGTCATACTCTACTGGTAAATCCAGTGAGAGTCAGCTACAAACCACGGCTGGTCATTGGCTGGTCTTGCTGGATTTACCAGGTCTGTCTGGTCAGTCTCACCCTGTCTGTCAGTCTTAAAGGCGTGTAACCGTAGGACCTCGTCTCATTGTTGCTTGCGACTTTAATTTGATTTTTATTACACATTTTATTGCACGTCTCTTAGTCCATGCAGCTCACTAAGCACAGCCGTGGGATGGGCGCTGATTAGCGTGCATCAGGATACAATGGAGATATGACCCAAACACAGGAGAAGAATGTTCAGAAACTTTACTCTCAAATGAAATCAGTAAAAGCACAAAACATAACGTCTTGTGTTTGTTCAGTGGATAGTGTTGGGGGGAACTGGGGAGTCCGGTCATCAAGTCTGGTCACTGAGTCTTGTCATCGAGTCTGGTCATTGAGTCGGGTCATCAAGTCGGGGCTGTGATTGAAGGGACTTGGTCAGACGGGTTTGTGTCAGGTTCGCGACTTTTTCCAACAATTCGCGACGGAGCATCTCATGCAGAGAGAGCTCCGGACCTCGTGTCCAGTGGGCCTTGGGCGATTGTGGAACGTCAGGCTTAGATCGTCCCTTTAGTGTCACACCACTGGACACCATGGGGGTGGATAAGTGGCTAGCGGGGCTGTCTCCTCTACCGGTCTTGGTCATCGCGAATGGTAGTCTGACAGATGGACCTGTTACAGACGGGGCTGTGTCAGATGGACCTGTTACAGACGGGGCTGTGTCAGATGGACCTGTTACAGACGGGGCTGTGTCAGATGGACCTGTTACAGACGGGGCTGTGTCAGATGGACCTGTTACAGACGGGGCTGTGTCAGATGGACCTGTTACAGACGGGGCTGTGTCAGATGGACCTGTTACAGACGGGGCTGTGTCAGATGGACCTGTTACAGACAGGGCTGTGTCAGATGGACCTGTTACAGACGGGGCTGTGTCAGATGGACCTGTTACAGACGGGGCTGTGTCAGATGGACCTGTTACAGACAGGCCTGTGTCAGAGGCCCTCTTCATCAGAGAGTCCGAGGTGGAAGTGGTCGCCCCTTGAGAGACTTTTTCCCACTTATTACGAATGAGCCTCCAACGCTGAGAGAGCTCCAGATCTTGTCTCCAGTGGGGCGCGGGTGATCGTGGAACGTCCTGGTCAGATTGTCCCTTTACCAGCACACCAGTAGATACCACAGGGGTGGATAAGTGGATAGTGCGGATGTCTCCTCTACTGGTCCTGGTCATGAAGAGTGGTGGACTGGCAGATGGAGCTGTGACAGAAGGGACTGTGTCAGGTGACCTCTTCATCAGAGAATCCGAACTGGAAGTGGCTGCTCTTTGATGGTCTCTTTCCGACATCTCGTGAAAGAGCCTCTGATGCAGAGAGACCTCTGGACCTTGCCTCCAGTGGGACTCGGGCGATCGTGGAACATCCGGGTCAGATTGTCCCTTTACCAGCACACCAGTAGATGCCATGGGGGTGGATAAGTGGCTAGCGGGGCTGTCTCCTCTACTGGTCCTGGTCATTGAGAGTGGTGGACTGGCAGATGGAGCTGTGACAGACGGGGCTGTGACAGCTGCCCTGTTCACCAGAGAGTCTGCGCTGTTGCAACAGAGCCTCTGACAGCGAGGCAGCACCAGACGCTCCCTGTCGGCCTCGGCTGAGAGCGGAACGTTCAGCTCAGATGTGCCCTTTGAACTTTTGCCCTTGTGTGTCTGGAAGGGCTCGGCGACGCCGCCAGACGGCATGGGGGCGGAGCCTCTACTCATCTCAGACACCGGGTCTTCTCCACAGGCCCCCGGATCATAGGAGTATGAACCTGGATCATCTTGTCCTCGACAGTCCCAATGGAGCTCATGCATCTGCATTAGTACTTCCAGACGGGCAAGGCAGCTGTTGACCCGGACTGTCACACTCTCCAGCTCGGCCCTTTTGAGATAGAATAAAATAAATGAATAAAAAAATGACTTTTGATGATTTTAGTACACTTGTATAATCAAAATGCATCATACCACACACTTTACACATGAACACACACATCTCACACATGCAAGCACAAACACACACACACACACAGTTGGATACACTGCAAAAAACATTTTGAACTTACCAATCACTGTCTTCACAGTTTTCATCCTAATTTATAAACGAAATACCAGATGGATGTTGAGGTCATTAAGGCTTCACAAAGAGCAGCTTCTGTAATTGTTTGAATTGTAAATTATTAAAGTACAATGAAACTTTGATTACCAACCTTAATATTTCCTTGGCGATTTCTCCATTGGTCTAATAGCCAAGACAGGATCAGGATCATAGAGAGAGCGACCACAACTCCCCAGAGTATCACATCAAGGTCCAGGAACGGGTTTGGCTGAAAGGGCGTCGCCTCAGGACCTTGGGATGTATGTCCACATGGCACCCTCTCTCGGGTTCTAGAAAAAATCTTTCTTGCACTATCGAACATATTGGCAAAGACACAACTTTAGCAACATGTTAATCTCATCGCAAAAACCACACTGACGCTTTTCCACTTGTTTACAGCAGGATGTACCTTCCCGCTGTGACGTGTACATGTTACGCCATGCGAACACCCGTGATGTCACAGACCGGATAGAACACTGTGACTTGACGGCTAGTCCAGGCGGCCAACTAATTGAAATAAATGTAGTGCTAGATTTAAATAGATTTAAGCTATTTTATTTTAGCGTTGTTAAGACCCAACGATACCTGCTAGCCAAATGTGCCAGAGACCCCAGAAGCAGAGACAAGACCGGATCCAAGTTCAACGATTTGATAAATCATAAACCCTACCTAACATAAACGAAAACTAGCCTATTTAGTTGTGTATGGGTGCCTGGTAGGAATATGAATGGAGTGTGTGTGTGTGTCAGTGTCCGGTGCGAGTGTAGGCTAAATGTACCGGGGAGTGTTGTGTAGGCTATGTGCTGCAGAAGAAAAGCCCTAGTGGCAGGGGTGAGGCGACAGGGAGAATCCGAGAGGTGGGTTCCTGGGTCGAATGCGTGGGGGGAGACCCGTCCGGGAGGGTCCTGGGTAGGGGAGCACGGGGAGATGCGGTCCCGAGGAGGAACGAGAGAGTGGAGGGAAGGAGCGGGGAGATGGGGCTTAGGAAGTTCGGGGGAGAACGTAGGTGGAGCTGGGGAGACACTGGTCTTGAGCCGGAGGGAGCCAAACAGTTGTCAACGTTCAAGCGCCCGACGTTTGTCTTCAGCAGCCTGAAGTAGTACCGAGCCCAGGCGGTGATTGTCTTCAGCTGGTCAGATGGTAATGGGAAACACCTGCTGCTGAAGGAGACGCCGGGACCAACCTCAATGATGACGCGCTGAGTGGGACTGGGAACGTGACTGGGATCGGCTTGGGCGTGGGGGCACAACAAGCCTATTACAATTAATAGACTCAATCACGAAGATCGTTTCACAAACATTAAGGCAACGTAAAGAGAATATAGCCTATAAATATGTGACACATCAGCCACTTTCAGCTGGAGGGGTATCCCTCAATATTTAAACCGTCACTCAACAGTAGCGGTCTACCCCCCCCCCTCTATTTAATCATAAAGATATTTGGCGCCTCTTTGTGGCAGAATATGATATGATCAGATCTGCGCAAATGGCACAAAGACAATTTGCTTGGGGCGAAAGAACCCCAGTGCTATGAGGAAATCTATAAGTGGATTTAATATCCACCCACAACTACTGTATCAGCTGTCATTCCTGCAAGGTCCAAGACCACCCCCCCCCTTTGCTTATCCAGACCTGGAAATTACTCAAATTCCATACTTTTCCATATACCGGATGAATCATGATTTTCATATTTTTCATAATATTTTTGGTCATCAATTTGATCCCATACCCTCTGCAGGCCAATCCCTTGTTTATCAAAACAATAATTTAGCCATAGGGAGGTGGGGTATGGCTGCAAGTTGTGAAATAAATAATGTTGTACGTGTTTGTGTTTACATCACAGAAGTCCACAAGATACAGACAACATCAGATAGCTTATGAAATACAATAATTTATTAAAGCATTTTTAAATCCAGTTATAAAACATCATTTTGTGATTGTTTTACTCCAAACAAGCAGAAATGTCATAAGTACAGTCATTATAAATTGGAAGCTAAGAGCTCTGGTGTAGCTGCCGGCAGCTGACCAGAACAGTCAACGAGAGAGGAGAGCAATGAAACGCAGGGAGGACAGCGATGCTGAGAGCGAGGTACAGACATGGGCTAACATCCAAATCACACCGTAGCTTGACAGGCAGACACCCGTTGCCCTTACCAACATGGGTCTCGGGGTCATTTAAAAGAAAAATGCTTGCAACCAAATAATAGTGAATCTAGGTTTTAGGATAGGAGCTTTTTTCTTCTTTCTTTAAAATGCTTTCATCATGAATTGCAGACCACCTACACAGGGGGCCAAACCAGGGGGCCAAACCAGGGGTCCACCTGTGACTCGTCCTAAACGTTTCTCTGACATGGCAGATACATCTGTTATACTATGCTACTCTATACTATACTCTCTGTATTGGCTTGTGACGACGTGTCCTCCTCACTGCTCCTCTCTCTTCCAAACCATTAAAATGACACATAATAAATACCCCACCCACCCATGTCCCCCTCCCAAATAAAACATCCTTCAGTAGCAGAAGTACCAAGCAGAACATGCTCGTTTCTGGAAAAAAAAAAAAACGCTTTCTTTGAACAACAGTTTCAGTCAGAATACATTTCATTTCTACGCGCTTTTGTAGGACACCTCTCAACTTGTCCTACCGATTTACACGGTTTTCTACACCCTTTTTGAACACAGGGGGAACTGGCGACGCAGGTGGTGCGTCGGTGAATTACAATGTTTGATGTAGAGAATTGCCGACTCACACGCTTGCGTTTGATGCGTCAACTTTGACGGATGCCATTCACTTTCAATGGCCGCAGCCGAATGGCATTCTGGTTCCGTTGTTGTCCCGGTGCGTTGCGTTGCCTGCGTTGCTAGCGTCGAAAGTTAAAACATTTTCAACTTTCAGATGCGTTGCCGGAGCTGCCGACCAATCAGATGTCTTGACGGAGAAAGACGTCATCGCAAGGCGGGATTTCACATTTTTCGATACCAAGATGGAGGACAATCGCTGTTTGAATTGTTTGTTTTCAGAATAGGATGTACCCAATACCTGCGGGCACCACGTTCACGTTGCCTCAACCACAATGCATAAACGATCGCCACACGTTCGACCAGATTAGCATCCATGACAGCACTAAACGAAAAGCCGGGTGGGTTTTCAAAATAGTTCGCGCTAGCAGGTTCGGAGAATATACTCGGCTG
Source organism: Borostomias antarcticus (assembly GCF_949987555.1). NCBI lineage: Eukaryota > Metazoa > Chordata > Actinopteri > Stomiiformes > Stomiidae > Borostomias > Borostomias antarcticus. The sequence continues at coordinate 8,070,835 of NC_140242.1, read as the reverse complement.
TTGCGAGCGCAGTTTTGGACAATGTGATTGGTTGTTGTTGCGTGCGGCAGAAACGCCTTCCGCCATCCGTCAATGTTGACGCATCAAACGCAAGCGTGTGAGCCGGGCGGTACGACTCACACGCTTGCGTTTGATGCGTCAACTTTGACGGATGCCATTCACTTTCAATGGCCGCAGCCGAATGGCATTCTGGTTCCGTTGTTGTCCCGGTGCGTTGCGTTGCCTGCGTTGCTAGCGTCGAAAGTTAAAACATTTTCAACTTTCAGATGCGTTGCCGGAGCTGCCGACCAATCAGATGTCTTGACGGAGAAAGACGTCATCGCAAGGCGGGATTTCACATTTTTCGATACCAAGATGGAGGACAATCGCTGTTTGAATTGTTTGTTTTCAGGATAGGATGTACCCAATACCTGCGGGCACCACGTTCACGTTGCCTCAACCACAATGCATAAACGATCGCCACACGTTCGACCAGATTAGCATCCATGACGGCACTAAACGAAAAGCCGGGTGGGTTTTCAAAATAGTTCGCGCTAGCAGGTTCGGAGAATATACTCGGCTGTTGCGAGCGCAGTTTTGGACAATGTGATTGGTTGTTGTTGCGTGCGGCAGACACGCCTTCCGCCATCCGTCAAAGTTGACGCATCAAACGCAAGTCCCCGAGCGACAGTTCATGAACGCACAATCATGTAGGCTAATAGCCCAATTCAGCACCAACATATATCGCAATGCAAGATTAGACGTGTCCTCTAACCGGCTCATTAATGGTCCGATATGGATTTGTTCCCCAAACTGAACCTATGCGCTGTCCCAAACCTTTCCGCGCTATATGTCACACACCTAATGCAGGCACTCCATCAAACGGCAATAATTGACCAATTAGATTGTCATTAATATGTGATCATGTGGACCTGTTTGCTGTTTGGTAAGCATATAAATGACAGTCCTCCTGTGCGTAATGCGAGCCTAAATGAATCCGGCGCTACTCGGCCTACTGGCCGAGATAGAACTCCAAAGAGGTGACGGCGATGGCGACTGCACCCACATAAGGGCACCATCAGTGAATGAATACGTCTATGTGAATCGCAAAAATGTGCACACTATAAATACCCAAATCATATGTGACGCCGACATGCTCATCACAAGTGTAGTGGCACGGTGGCCTGGCTCCACGCATGACTCATTCACCCTGGCGCACAGCAGGGTAGGGGCTAGACTGGAGGCAGGCGCTGCGCGTGACGGCTGGCTTGTTGGTGTGTGCATAGCCAAGATACATATTCTTTGTCTTTTTTACTTTAATCTTTATTAGCATTTTCCATCCATACAACGACAATACAATAAAACATAAAAACTTACAATAACAGCTTATGGGTACTTCCATCCATGCAGCTTTTTTTTCTTACTCAAATATGACAATTTTAATACTAGTGGTATCATCACACTTCCTTCTATAATCCATCAATTTTTCCCATCTCCCTTCAAACTTTCCTTCCTGCATCCTCAATGCATAAATACATCTCATACATCTCCTCCACAACACCCACCACTGCTCCTTGGTTGGGGGTTCCACCTTATACCAAGCCCTCATTATTGTCTTTTTACTAGCAACCAATAGTACTTTCACTAGGTATCTGTCCCCTCCTTGTACATCATTCTGTTATGTTTGCCAAGATGTATATTCAAAGCTGATAAGAATGAGAACCAGTCAAGACCCCACCACAAAATGAGGACCCAAGCCCTCAGCCCCCTCCCCGTCATGAGGTTTACCAGCGGGGCCAAAGGGCCCACACTGAGGTCATGCGCCAGCTATGAAGACACAAACAAGTAAGGTTCACATTTCTACCATTTTATTGTCTGTTGGTGGGTGACTGTGTGAGGTGTGTGAGTGCGTTTGTGAGTGAATGTGTGAGGTCCGTGAGTGTGGTAGTGAGTGACTGTGTGAGGTCCTTGAGTGTGGTAGTGAGTGACTGTGTGAGGTCCTTGAGTGTGGTAGTGAGTGACTGTGTGAGGTCCGTGAGTGTGGTAGTGAGTGACAGTGTGAGGTCCGTGACAGCATGTGTGAGGGAATGAAGTGCAATGAGGATGTCCTGTTGGCTCTGGTGGTGTAGTGTGGTGACCTCCACCAACTGCTGCACAACTGCCCCACAACTGCCCCAATCCCTTCTGCCATTTCCCTCTGGGCCTCTAGGGTCATGAGCCTCCAGCACAGCGTCTGAGAGGAAGCCCAGCCCTCAGGGACCCTTGAGGCAGGGACGCTGGCAGCCGGAGGTGGTGGCGTGGGCGGTGGAGACAGGAGACGGAGGCGCTGGAGATGGCACTGGAGGTGGAGGCCGGTGTGCTGGAGGTGGAGGCACTGGAGGTCGTGGCGCTGGATGTAGAGGCTGCAACCGGCGGGGGCACGACCGTTAGGTCAAGGACCACTGCAGACTCCCCCTCCTCTGAGTCCCACCCCACGTCAGAGTCTGGAGAAACAATTTCAGTCATTTTCTTTGAGTTTGTCTGTTAACTTGATTATGCATTAAACATTTTATAGTGTAGCCATATTCAATTGATATGTTTTTCTGTTGGCAGCCAAATAAATGCTTAAGTGTGATTTACCGGGTGATTTAGATGAGAGTCTTAATTTCCCAGCGGGGAAAATGTTTAATGTGGTCTAACATTATGAAGTGGTCATCTGTGTTATCGTTCCCTGTTTTTGGTCCTAAATCAATCACAGCCTACCACAGAATGTGTGGAATGTTTGCTTTCCTCACAGCCACATAATACAGCATGTCCGTGTAGCCTACGCCACATACAGGATGCACGAAACGTACAGTTGGCTACCTAAACTGTAGGAGCAATCAGACAAATGTAGGCTCGTACAAAAAGCTTACCTTCCGAAGATGATTTGTTTCCTCGCGTGGACCTCACCAACAAGCACATGCACCTCCGTCTCCGAAAAGTTTCTCTTCTTTCCGCGTTTTTCCATAAACGTATTTGTCTTTCCTATGCTCCACGCTATATTATGTCGGTTCCTTCCGGGGTATCCACGTTGTGCGCTGTCATAGTTTTGACCATATATGGTTGAATTTGGGCGTGGAGAGGGCGGAACACGGGGCGTGTGCGCGTACGCTCTCTCCTCCGCCACCTTCGGATTTTCTGTGGTGAATTTGGCGCAGCAGCGTGTACGACATTTTTGATAGATCCGAAAAGCGTGTAAATATTCTCGTCGTACGCTACTTTTCGCATTTTCCTCGTTTTCGTCGTACGCCCTCTTTTACACCTGAATTTACATGCTCTTTGATAAATGAGGCCCCTGGAGTTCCTGCATGTTCAGGGGGCGGAGCTAAAGTGCATCTTCCCAGAGGCCAACACCTGTATTATAACACTGAGACTGCCTATCCACACCTCGTATGAAGTGTGGAGAGAGTACATGGAGAGTGGCATCTTACAATCTCCTCTCTTTGGCACAACACAGTTTGCCTTTTCTACTCTTCTTTTACCTTCCAGCCTTCCTCCTCCTGGGCAGGGCTCTATTAGTGTGTAAACATGTTAAAGCTGAGGCGTAGGTTATGTGTAATGTACCTGACCACAAGTTGATGAACTGAGCTATGTAATGCTTAAAAAAATACTACTAACAAGGTTTGTGTGTTCAAGTTGAGGTGAGGTTTATTTTATCAATTAATCTTAATAAAGCAGTGTCAAAGATTTGAACAATTTTGGGGGATTTAATCAGAAAAGGTCCTCCTGCAATCTCCCTCCAGGTAGAACTTGGTGGCGGACTGGATAAGGTTATCTCTTTCCTCCAGGCTGGCGATGTCTCTGGTCCAATCTGGCCATTAGCACCCACCAGATATCTTGACTCTATCATATCGTAGTAAATTAAACCATTAAGATGTTACAAGAAATCAGTCTCAGATCAACAGCTGTATTTATGGAATTACTGCTAGTACACAAAGTACTAAGTAACATATTATAAAAAAACAGAGTGAATAATTTTTCTAAAATATAGCATAAAACATAACATAAAATATAGCTCTTCCTTGATGTGGACCACCTTGTCCCAGGCCCACTCCAGGACACAGCGCAGGGTCACTACACCCTGCCTGATCTAGAGGCATACACACAACACATACAAAGCTCATTTTAGTGACAGTGACTGGTTGGCGGTGTGTCGGTGGTTTGTGTGCAGCCTCACCGTCAATAGTTTACGTAAGAAATAACACACGAGAGGGAGTGTGTGGTTATTGGCACGGCAGTGCTGCGGTCAGAAGCCCTCAAATGTGTTATTGCTTTTATGCAACAGCACTGCAGTCGTTACATTTTTTTTGTTGAAAAAGATGGGTTTATAGTGTTTGACCATGCAGAGCTCTAAAAGTGATGACGTCAAGTACCTTAAACTGGGTCCTAAAACGGATGGGGAGCCAGTGTAAGGAGTCCAGGATTAGAGTAATGTGACAGGACGTTCTGGACCTAGTCAGTAGCCTTGCAGCAGGGTTTTGGACCATTTATGTGTGTGGAGGGGCATATATGTGCACATGTGTGTGTGAGAGTGTGCACAAAGTTGTATGTGGTGGGGCAGTATAACTGTTCAGGTGTGCAGGGCAGGTGTAGGCCAGTCCTCTGCTCAGGGTGCAGTCAGGGGGCCATCATCTCCACCACGCCGTCCAGGGACTCACCCGCTCTGGAATAAATCTCCCGCTCTGGAACATACAAGAAACACACACACACACACACACACAAGAAACACACACACACACACACCACAATGGATAAATCTAAGGATAAATCTGAGACTGTCTTCAGACATCCTTGACAGTTTACTTTAATTTGTGTACTGCTATTATGCACTGGCTGTACATGTTTTTTATTCTCCAATAAAGTCTATTAATCAGTCAAACAACGCTGGCCTTCACTACTAGCCCTGTAGAGTAGCAGAGCAGTTATATACAGGAGATAGAACTAGTCCGTCCGTTTCAAATACCTGAGAGCCAGGCATCTGGGCGTGGTACCAGCGGTTGATGTCAAAGACCCCAATGTAGGTGGAGGGTTTTCTCTGGCCATAGGCCTTCACCTGCCAGCTGCAACACCCAATAAAAAACAACCAATAAACAAAATACCACAACATCTGATAAACAACCCCCTTCAACGCTCTAACTTCCTCCCTTTCCCTCATAATAGGCATCACAGCGTATTTTTAGACTGAGACAATATATTGCATTGTATGTTTTGCTTTCTGAAGTCTCTGCAAATAATGAGGTGGTGATGATTAATTGCAAACTACCAAGAGACACAGAAGCACCAACTGTAACTTAACTTTAATATGTTTGTAATTGTTAAATGTAGACTATTGCTAGCTAATGGCAATCTGCCGGTAGGTTAAGTTTAGGCAAACATTGTATTAGTTATAGGCCTACTGTCTGTAGCCATCATTAGCTGACTAGTGTTCTAAATCTGTAGCTAGCTAGCTGGCAATCAAAGCTGTCTTTGCTAAATGCTTTTATTGAATCTATTTTCTATTAATTATTTTATCTTTTTTTTTATTAAATGCTTTCGGTACTTAATGAGTAAAATAGTTCAAAGCTGGTGTAATATAATAGCTAGATAACACTGTAATATGTTATTAAAAGTAGCCTAGTGCACTTACCGTGTTCTGAAGTGGACCCTCATTCGGACAATTGTACTACCTGAGTCACCGTAGAGGCCAGTGGGCGGTACCTTTCAAAAATGTGCTTATGAGACGCCTGGCGGCGTTTAATAAACGCCTGACGGCGACAGGCGTATTTAACCATAACCGACGCCTGGCGGCGACAGGCGCTTATTAAACGGCGCATTGCGAGGATTTGCGCCGTCCAATACGCCGTTTTTCAACGAAAACACGCCTGGTGACGGCGAAAAATCAAGGCGAATTATGACCCATTTGGCGTTCCATACATACCTTGCGCACGGAGCCTACGGCGACTATCACGAGCGCCTGTTGTTGCTATAACAACCCAAACCTTGGCTGCAGTGTTCGTGACGGTACAACTACAGTTTCACTATGGGTGGTATTTCAGAGGTTTACTCTGTTGTATGCACAGAACTAAAACTGCAAATAAATCCATATATATTAGAAGTTTTGCAAGAGTCAGAAGGGAAAACTGGGTAAGTTTTGTTTGAGTATCGTGATTCGTGACCGCTCCGATAGGGGCAACAGGCTATAGGATCAGGATATTAGCCTAGCTAGCACTATCATAGTGACTATGTAGCCAACGTTATTAATTTCAACGAACTTATCCAACGTTATAATTAAAGGACCCCATGCACTGCCTCTGTTTGGTAGTGATGTCACCATAAAATTGACGGGAAACGACCGCCTGAGACGGGTTCAGAAATTGACCGACAGCGATGCCCTGGCTCTATCAAGGTCTTTCCGAAACAACGAGTCGGTGACAGGTCGGTTGCAGGACGCATATATCACCGCTCTTGTCTCCAGTAATCTACTACCGCTATAGATGTCAGGTGGGGAGAAGCAGTGGGACAGAAGGGAGAAATTCGGCTGCAATGAGTCCATTATCAGTGCTTTAGTACTAGGGTTGGGGAAAGGACTACCTCATTCAGCTCAGCTGTTTGCTTGATTGACAGGTCTGGATGTCAGGTACAACACAATCACAGATGAGGGGGCGGGATACCTTGCTGACCTCATACAGGTAAACTTGTCACATGACCTGGGTGCTGATGAGATGGACCAACTGACGTTGAAAATGGGACTAATTTTGCATGTCATTACTGTGGTGAACAGGAGAGCTCTTCCCTGCGCCGCCTGGACCTGATGTGTAACGACATAAAGGCCGATGGTGCTGAGCTCATTGCCCGGAGTCTGCTGGTTTGTACTGACACATTCTCTCACAATATTACCATCATCTATCTCTGTCTCTCCTCCCACCCAAAAAAAGAAATGGCGTCATATTGACTTTCTTCCTTTCCCTCTGGCTCCATATTCTCGGTCTTTCTCCAGCATAACGATGCTCTGCTCTCATTGCGACTGACTGGTAACAAGATAGGGAACAGAGGAGCTATGCACTTCGCCAGCATGCTACAGGTCAACATTACCCTGCAGGAGCTTGATGTGGCGGACTGTGACCTGGTAACTAACACACATACATATAAGACACACACAAACTCACACACAGTAACTTACCATCACACCTGATCTGCTGTTATCACATGCGCAGAAGAGACCGTGTTTCCATGTCTCGCTCTGCAGGGTACTCAGAGTGTGATAGCCTTTGCCATTGTTCTAAACAACAACAAGAGTCTTCGCTCTGTCAACATCAGCCGGCCGTTGCTGTTCAGCCAGCAGGTAAACACACACACACACACACACACAAGCTGTGTTCGGAATCGCTCCCTCGTTCCCTCATTCCCTATATAGGGTTCACCATGTAGTGAACTACCTAGGGAACGGAGAAAATGTAGGGTACTTGCGCTGTTCCCTGGAAATCAAGGTGAATTGTGGGTAATAAATAGTGGACTATATAGGGAACGAAAATTCCGTGGAGAATTCGGACACTACAAACAAAATGGCTGACGCCCTATATAGTGCACTATATAGTGAATAGGGAGCGATTCCGAACACAGCAACAGTCTTTCTCTTCGCCCCATCACTCTTAAATCTCCCGCCCTCTCTTCTCTCTCTCTCAGGAGGAGACAGTAGTCCATCTGTCTCGTATGCTGGTGGTGAACCAGTGTCTCCAGCAGCTCCACCTGGGGAAGATGGGGATGACGGACTCTGGTCTGGAGAGGCTGACTGAGGCCCTCAGGACCAACTACAGTCTACGATACCTGGACCTGCGTTGGTACACTACACAGATCCACACACACAACCTGGACCTGCGCTGGTACACTACACACATCCACACACACAACCTGGACCTACGCTGGTACACTACACACATCCACACACACAACCTGGACCTGCGCTGGTACACTACACACATCCACACACACATTAACTTCCACCCCCCACCCCAACCCACACACTCCAGCCTCTCTCTCCCTGCAGTAACCGTATCACTCGTGATGGGGCAAAGTGTCTAGCTGAGCTCCTGAAGCACAACGCCACCTTGGAGATCCTGGATCTGTCCTCCAATCGGATTGAAGATGACGGGGCGCTGTACCTGAGTGAGGCTGTCGCTCTGCAGAGCTGCAGCCTGAGAGCGTAAGACGACACACACACACACACACACACACACACACACACACACACAATCTTGACACTTCCACTATGCCTGACCCATGTAACCCATAACCCAAGGATAAAAGATCCCATCTGTGGACGAATGTCGCTTTATGGACTGCGACAGATGTCAAATTTCAAGGTGCAATGTTATGACACGGCAGTATGTCCCAATTGGATGCGTACTGCGTGCAAAGTATGTACTTTCTAGGGGCAGCTGTAGCACGTACTGGTAGTAAAAAGTAGAAGTATGCGATTCGGAACGCAGCCTTTGACTGACTCTCTCTCAGGCTCTCTATCCCTAGCAACAACATAGGCAGCGTGGGACTGGTGTCTCTGGCTAAGACAATGCAGATCAATACTACTCTCACACACATCTACATCTGGGGCAACCGTCTAGAAGAGCCTGTCTGCCAGGTAACACTGCCAACGCGCACACACACACACACACACATTGCAACTCCACCCTAAGAACTATGAAATAAGAGTGGTATGATAGAAATAAAATAGTATAATTTCTATTTAATCTTCTTAGATCTACATTTCTCTCATACACTCTGTCTTGCCAACACACACGCACACACACATACACACACACCCTGCTCCAGGTATTCAGTGAGCTGATGGCTAGCGGCCGCTTGGCAGCGACTGCGACCGACGTGAGTGTGTACGAGGTGGACGGCCGCGTGTGTCTGGCCGAGGTCTTCCACGGTCTGAGGAGGCACTACTACTGGACACCCAGCTATGGCCGGGACGGAGACCGGGCCACTAACTCTGCCCTCACTCTCGCCCGAGACTCGAACCCAGGCACTGCCCCGACCACCGTCGCCCAGCCACGCCCTGTGAACAAGCTAACGCCTCCCCTGGCCGCCCCAGCCCTGCTGACCTCTGCTCCATCCTAACAGCCTGGAACTCTGGACCTCATCAATCCATATGCTTTATTGTTATTTAAAGCTACAATGTCTAAGATTTTAATGAGATTTTAAGCATTTATATACTGTATTGCTATGATAAAGAATCCTCTCCGTCAGACTCTGGTTTGATTGTAACAGTTTTGTTGATGGGGAGAGAGGCTCCGCTGTCCTCCACAGTTGGAGTTTGGTGAAGAAATGTGAGTGGAGATGAGTCCTCCCCCTGACCGGTGGACAGCTCCTGTTCCTCTTTCATCTGTGGGGGTTCTGGGACAGCGAGCTGCTGGACACCTGAGGGACAGAAGAGGGAGACTGAGCTTTCTAAAGCTTGAGTACTGATGTGCTTGCTTCCACCCTAGGCTGAGTATTCCTGCAGTGTCATTTTGCTTGAAAAAGAGTTCTTTGATCTCAAGCTTCTTTACCTGGTTAAATAAATAAAATAAATAAATTTTCTCCCATATGTCAAGCGAAGCCTGGCTTACCCCCCAAAAAATCAAATAATTATTTAATCACAGATTGTCTTTTGATATAACTGCATGAACCCTTCAGATCATCCTACAGTATATTATACAACAACTAGTTCCGACCGCACATTGGCCAAGATGCATTTGTAGCCGTGCCAATAACCATGACATAGGCTACCAACCGGCAAATCACCGGTAAAGGTATCACCCTGTAGATGTTGTCAGCTGGGTTCAATAGCTATAGCAACGGTAAACAATTGGGAACTATTTTGGATTGTGCAGGGCTGAAAGCAACGCAGTTTAGTGAAATTGAACACTATAAACCCATCTTTTTCAAAAGAATATTTAACAACAGTGCAGTGCTGTTGAATAAAAGCATTAACACACTCAAGGTTGCGCTTCATCGTGGCTATTGGCACGGCTGTGCTGCGGTCATAGGTTTATATATTTAGATACTTCAATGTTTAAAACCATACATGTACTTTTAACTAAGACAGTAGGATATACTGTTTCTTGCCTTGAGTTTGTGTACATCTTCCTCTTGTCTTCTCCCTGAAACTCTGAGCTGTAGGACAGTCTGCAGATTCACCAGAGGGGGACTGGCAGTCCCTGGCTGGTTCTGCTACTCCATACATGTAGTCCTCGCCATCAGACTCTGGTTTGATTGTAACAGTTTTGTTGATGGGGAGAGAGGCTCCACTGTCCTCCACAGTTGGAGTTTGGTGAAGAAATGTGAGTGGAGATGAGTCCTCCCCCTGACCGGTGGACAGCTCCTGTTCCTCTTTCATCTGTGGGGGTTCTGGGACAGCGAGCTGCTGGACACCTGAGGGACAGAAGAGGGAGACAGTGAGCTTTCTAAAGCTTGAGTACTGATGTGCTTGCTTCCACCCTAGGCTGAGTGCAGTGTCATTTTCTCCCATATGCCAAGGGAAGCCTGGCTTACCCCAAGAATCCAAATAAAAATGTTTACTGTTTAGTTGTAGATTGTTTGCATGGTGTTATGCCAATATTATTCTGTTCTCTACCAGAGTGGCTAGCTGGTAGTGTTAGATAGCTAAGCTTCAAAAGCTATTTTGTTAGCCATGCCTCCTCTTTCACCTGGCGACCTGGGCACTTAACAGCCCTGGTTTTCTGGACCTCAACAACTTAAACAAGGCAGGCTATTCAGAGACATTGTCCAATGTGGTTGATACAAGTTACTGGGATAGCTAACACATGGCCTACCATGTAGGAAACTTCCCTGCAACTATTTGTGCACTCTCCTGTTAGTCATGTCTCTCATGAAGTATTTAGCCCATGTTTACTGCTCTATATATGTTCTTAGCAAATAGACAAACATTTTCCAGGAGGCTTGCTCGATCGTCTCGTTGAGAGAGGTCAGGGAAGAATTTTTACAGCTCACTTTTCTGGCCCCCGGGTGAAACTGGTTTCTTGCTTCCCTCTGGAATATGTAGGGGTGGGACCTATGCCCACCTCCCATTGTTCTCTGTAAAGCGCATTGTGTTGCCTCTGTGTATGAAATGCGCTATTCAAATAAAGTTTGATTTGATGTGATACTGTTTCTGCATTGTGGAGAGATCAAGGAGTGTCACAACTCTCTCTTTCAAAGGCTCTGGGTAGTGTGATACACCAAAGGTTGTAGCATGTTGTGTACGTCTTACCTCTGTGCATTCGTGAATGTCTGTTCCGTTCTGATACTGAATAGAAGCGTCTATCACAGTGCGAACATGCGTGTGGAGTCTCACCTAAAACATACACACAGACACACACACATACACGCACATGCACGTACACACAGTCAACACATCTACACACAATGTTCCAATAGGTGGTGTGATACACCAAAGGTTGCATGTTGTGAATGTCTCACCTGTGTGTCTTCGTGAATGGGCGATAAGAGAGGAGGAGACAGAGAAAGACATGCCACATTTGTCACACTGGTACGGCTTCTCCCCTGTGTGTCGTCTCCTGTGATAGATAAGAGTGCTGATCTGGGCAAATGCTTCCCCACAATCTTCGCACACGTAGGGCCTCTCTCCGCTGTGTAGCCTGCAGGGATTATGCGCATGCGCACACACACACACGTCATGATATACACTTTCTCACACCTCTCTTCCTCTCATACACGAAGTGAATGGAACAAGATGGATAGTGGAAGTCAAACAGTGAACAGCCAAACCTGGAGTGTATCTTGAAGTTTGAAGAGGTGGCGAACTGGAGACCGCAGTCCTCACAGCGGTAAGGCTTCTCCTCCCCGTGGTACATTCTACAGTGTGACACTAGTTGACACTTCTGCACAAAGCTCTTATCACACTGAGTGCAGGCAAACGGCTTCTCTCCTACAACAGAGAGAAATATATATAGGCAAGGCAAGTTTATTTGTATAGCACATTTCAGCAACAAGGCAATTCAAAGTGCTTTACATGAGACATTATTAAAAGCATCAAGACAATATAATATAGACACATACAATATAGAAACATAAAAGGTCATAAAACGAAATGCAAAAAAGGACACTCTTTATCACATACTGAAACCTCTCTCTCCACTCACTTACGTACAATGTCCTTCTGTATAGTTGCTCGCTGGCTTTTCACCAGTGCCTCAAACATCCTTTCTGAGCAAGGGACCACATCAGCTGTCACTAGGCACACCTTGCACCAAAAATCCAACTTCTCCATTTCCAACATAAATGTCCTTTTTTCTCTTCCTCCCTCAAGTCGTTCTACTAACATTCTCTTGTACTTTGCAAAACATTTAAAACAAAATGCAGGAAAAATAAAATACAGGAATAAAAGTTACAGTGCAGTGTATGAATAAATAATAATTTGATTTAATAAAAAGCAGCGGCAAAAAGAAAAGTCTTCAGTCTTGATTTAAAAGAACTGAGAGTTGCAGCAGACCTGCAGTTTTCTGGAAGTTTGTTCCAGATATGTGTAGCATACAGTAAAAACTGAACGCTGCTTCTCCATGTTTTGTTTTAACTCTAGGGACAGAAGGCAGGCCTGTGCCAGACAACCTGAGAGGTCTGGATGGTTCATAACGTAGCAGCAGATCAGAAATATATTTTGGCCCTAAACCATTCAGTGCTTTAAAAAACCAACAGCAGTATTTTAAAGTCAATTCTTTGACAGACAGGGAGCCAGTGTAAAGACCTCAGAACTGGAGTGAGGTGATCCACTTTCTTGGTCTTAGTGAGGACTCGAGCAGCAGCGTTCTGAATCAGCTGCAGCTGTCTGATCTATTTTTTAGAGAGACCTGTAAACAGACCGCTACAGTAGTCGAGTCTACTGAAGATAAACGCAAGTTTTTCCAGATCCTGCTGAGACATAAATCCTTTAATCCATGTTATATTCTTCAGGTGATAGTAGGCTGACTTTGTAATTGTCTTAATGTGACAGGTGTGAGTCCATGACTACACCATATATAGAGAGAGGAAGAGGTGTGCACATGTGACACTTTGTGTTTGACTGGGTTCCTATCTATTTTTTTAACAATCAGAATGCTGCTGAGTAAACACCAACAGTATAGTAAATTGCCAGTTTGGGAACCTTTAAATATCTAGCTGTGTACCTAAGGCTGGAATGAGGAACTGATTAGTGCTGATAAGCCACTGTAAGGACAAGCGATGACAAGAATTCCAATGTTACCTATGGCAAATAAACGTTCTATTCTATTCAGTATACACCTTGTCTCACCTGTGTGTAGGCGCAGGTGAGTCCTCAGTTGGGTCGCTTGTCTGAATTGTTTAGAACAGATGGTGCAGTGGAATGGCTTCACTCCTTTATGAATCTGCATGTGTCTGTACAGACTACTGTACTTGGAAAATACTTTCTTACACTCCATACACACTGGCTGCTCTCCATCACTCTGGCAGTTCTCCTTCAGTTTACTCCTCCCTCTTCCTCTCCCTCTTCCTCTCCCTCTTCCTCTCCCTCCTCCACTGCTTCCTTTCCTGCGTTTGGCAGGAGAACTCAGGGGTGAAGGACTCCGCTCTGAGGAAATGTCTCTTCTCATCTTTATGGCTTGGAGGTCAGAATCCACAAATGACAGCTCCTCTCTTTTTACTTCCACTCTTCCTCTCCCTCTCCCTCTTCCTCTCCCCCTACCGCGGCCCCTCCCTCTCTGGGTCGTGATGTCATCGGGTGCGCTGCTCGTTGTGGTCATGTGGCCAGGCGAGCTCTTGGGTTTCCGGCCCCTCTTTCTACCTTGACCTCTCTGAGGAGTTGGTTTGGAGTCTTCAAGGCCGGGAGGAGAAGGGGAGCTGGGTAAGGCTGGGGGGGAGGGACTAGTAGGCTCAGATTTGATCCCTGCTTCTGATTGGCTTGAAGCCTCTGACCTCGACAAACGAAGTGTTTGGTCCATGTACCGCTCCGCTGCCGACATTCCGAGGAACACGGCTGCTCTACGCACGACCTCCGATGTTTCACTGTTCACATGGAAACAACAAAACCACAGTCAATAAGAACAACAACAACAACCTCATGATCAGACAGAATACTGCATCATGGACATTGATATCAATCTGGTATCTGATTAATTAACGTAAAGATAAAAATATTTTGTCATCAGGTCGAATCAGTCACGGAGTAGGCTAGGTGGTGTTGCAGGGTATTAAATTAACTTTTTAGCTCACCAACCAAATGTCTGGTAGGTGAACAATTCTACCAGCCAAATGTTATATTTTGTTGCAAAATAATTACCCGCCTAAGTGTCAGGTGGCTTTAGCCTGGGGCCTGTTTGCTTTGCAGCTGTGGTTTCCGGTCTATGCGGATACTGTCCAAAAACACGAATACCCATAAACCTACGATGCGATGCAGCAAGAACTTCTTCTGTGAAAGGCTACTTCATTTGGTATGTCCACGTTTTATTCTAATTCGTAGTGACTGGCAAGACTAGGCTGCTCGATTCGGCATTTGTGTGACAGGATACCAACGGGCTCTAGACCGGAAACCAAGCGAACAGAAAGCAGGCTCTCCCCCGAGGACAGCCTGGTGACGCGAGGCTAGGTGGCTTCTGAAACGTCAAATGAAAAATGGACCTGCATTTGGCGCTTGGCGGGTGTTCATTTCTGAGCCTGTGGTGTTGTATAATGGCCTTTGTCATACCTATCAATGCTCATCTCTCCCGTGTAGACAAACTCTAGCAGCTTCTCTAGAGCGTGTTGGTTCACCAAGTCAGGGTCGAGGGTCGTGTCTTGTTGAGCGTCATCAGACACACAAGAGAAGAACTGGCTAAATGCCGCCAGAACATTTCTGTGTGCTCGAAACAGGAAATCGCCCACAGTGATTGTGATGTCACACAGGAAGTAGGTCTCTCTCTGTTGACGCAGCTGCTCCAAGAGGAGCTCTCCATGAGCTTGCTGAGACATGGCTGCTTCCAGGTCACCCAGGTTAAACTGAGGAAGAAAGAGCCCATATTAAGGCTGAAACTTTAGACACACGGTTGGGCACCACAGAGTGGACAGACAGTGGGACATAATGGACACATATGGCCTACCCATAGTGCACTGTAGATTAGGATTAGATTAGAATCCCACACTAACATACGTGGACGTACTCAAGAAAGATGCAGGAGCGCAAAGCACCAGCGAGCGAGCCAAATGTAAGATCGGAATGACTGGAAGCACGGATGGAACTCGTCCGAGGACGACCTAGAGATCAGGGCCGGCCCTAGCATTTCAGCAGCTCTAGGCGAGATTTGTTGACGGGGGGGGGGGGGTGCTGCTGCTGCTGCGCGATTTGTTGACGGGGGGGGGGGGGCGGGGTGCTGCTGCGCGATTTGTTAACGGGGGAGGCGCCCGGCGCTGGGCGGAGGCGCCGCATCGCATTGCGAAGCGTAATAGAGACAGTAGGGATTACGGAATGAAATTATTTTGATAAAAATAAAAAATAATTTTTTTTTTTTTTTTTTGGTGCTCCTTGGCCAGGCGCCCCTTGGCCATTTGGCGCCCTAGGCGACCGCCTATTTCGCCTATGCCTCGGGCCGGCCCTGCTAGAGATAGTTAGGATTAGTAGTACTAGGCTACTAAACATTAGGCTACAATAATGAGCTGTACAACTGTTTGAGAATATCTGGGTTGCCCCTATGTAAAAATGATGCCACGGAACGGTGGCCTAGTCTCTCTGACTGAGATCTTATATAATGAGAGGCGTATGACTGCAGTTTCTTCAAACGACTGAAACAAAGCAACGTTTGTGTCTGATCATTTAGTAAAACACGAACATTAGAAGTATACTAAATATAATACGTGCACTCGTTTCAAATTATTACTTTACAGGAAGCTGAAAATTAAACACGCCAGGAAATATTTATCAGCTAACGTTATATTAATTGTATCCATCTTAACTAGCCTGTAAGAACTTCCATAATAACAATGTGCTCTTATTTCGAAAGGTTGACGGGGGTCGCCTCGCTCCGTAACTCCGCTCCGGGTTAAAGTTAAGACATGCTGCCGCATTCAAGTCAGTGGACTCCGTCGTCAATAAAATACAACGAATCAACAAAATGCAACAATTTTGAGCTGAATTCGTAACAGAAAATGTACCTTAATTTTATAAGACCTCTCCTTAATCCGCCATTTTTGGAGGGGGGTGAGTTCAATCTGAAAACGCTGTGCACGCTTTTCCTACGGTTTCCGAACTGAATGGCATGTTTCCTCGAAAGGGTGTGCAACGATAGTTTTTTTTCTCGTTTAGTGGGTGTGTCAAAGGTGTTAGGCTACATAATCAGCAGACTGATATAAACCCCGCCGTATCTGCTCAGCTGCCATAGGTGCAACACTCGAGTTGCGCAACAGACATGGTGTTCAACGCATCACCGTTTTTGTCTCAATAAACGTTTTGCAACGTTTTGTCGGAGCTGAACTTACCCCAGGTGCAATAACATCTCGCGAGATTAATCGGCACAACGAGCACCCACCTTACACCAGCAAAAGAGAAAAAAGGTGAAAAAAGGTTGATTACGTTGTCAAAATGTACAATATTTATAGACATCTTTTTTTTTTTAAACAATATTAATTCAATGAGAAATGTCTGATATTTTATTGAAGAGAATCAAGACTGAACACCATGTTATAACTTCTCCAACTGTCTTTACAGTCATCTGCAGGTTCACAAAAACATCAAATAAACCTGCCATGTCATAGCGGGGAAACACACAGGTGTATATATATATATATATATTTATATATGTATATGTATATATATGTATATGTATATATATGTATATGTATATGTAGGCTATATATATATATATATATATTATTATTATTTTTTTTAACTTTATTTTGTGAGGCAAGTCATTAAGAACAAACTTTACTTTACCATGGTGGCCTAGGAAGTGACAAGAGTCACACGAAAGAGTGGTGGAGAAGATAAAAGCATGTTAAAACACAAAATACATAAATATTGCTCAAATTAATTAATTATGTTTAGTGTGTCACAGCCATTCCAATGAACCAGCATGCACAATATCAGGGCCCTGGCCAATCTAAATCTTAAATGGAACAGGACCATAATGTTTTAATTACACCAGTTTACCCTGCAATGACAAGTCAAACTAACTGCTGGGAAAAGGGTCCACAAAGGGTCTTATGTAAACAGTGTGTTCAATATTCTTTCTCCTTCCAAAGTCCACAGAAAAACGCTGGTTCTGCTCAGACCATGACCGCTTGTCCACCTAACTGTGGTGAACTTCAATAGCATACAGTAGGGCATACTGATTCCTCACCTTTCTTGGACGTGAAGATGAGGTCCTTACAGGTATTGGGGTCATGAGAGTCTCTGGCCATTACTATTTGAAGTTGAAGTGTGTGTGTGTGCTTGCCGGCTAGTGTTACTGACTGTGTGACCATGTGGGCCGGATCCTGTTTGTGGTTCTGATCGCTGCTGCAGCTGGACATGCTCAGTCCATCCACCTGGGCAGGTGCCCCCGCCCTGGGGTCCAACAGGACTTTGACGTCACCAAGGTAATCTATCAAACTGATTCCAGTCAGGGTAATGACTGCACATGTGATTCTCAATGCATGTGTATTTGATGTCTGCTCAAATCAGTGCATGTCTGTGTTACTGGAAAGCCTAACACCATTGACCCCTCCTCCTCTCCTCCAGTACTTGGGACGGTGGTATGAGATAGAGAAGCTTCCTGCTGTGTTCGAGATAGGGAAATGCAACCAGGCCACATACTCCCCACTTCCTGATGGAACTGTCCGTGTCTTAAATTCAGAGCTTCTGTGAGCAAACGTTCTTTAAAATACACTGTTTGATCATTTTGATGGTGGCTAGCTGTAAAGTGGATAGGTATGTGGTCTCACCTGAAATACACACACACATGCGTGCACACGCACACACTTAACATCCCTCTCACTCTCTTCATAGGTCCAGTGGGCAGGTAAACTCCATTGAGGGTGTGGCCAAAGTCAAAGACCCATCCCTGCCTGCCATTTTAGAAGTGAGCTTCTTCCAAGGTAGGTCCAAGCAGTGCCAGAACAAACCTCAACACCTGGCAGGTGTCCCTGTGCCAAGCCGATACCTGACTACCGTCCACCTTTCTCTATCCAGGTGTTCCTGGGGGTCCGTACTGGGTCCTCTCTACAGATTACCTGAGCTATTCTCTGGTCTACTCTTGCACCGACTACGGTCTGTTCTACGTAGATTTTGCCTGGGTCTTAGCCCGCACCAGGACACTGCCTGATGATGTCATCAGCCGTCTCCGTGACGACTTGCACACTGCCGGCGTCGATACCAGCCGCCTCACTGTCTCCAACCAGACAGGCTGCGAGGCCATGCCCTGA
The DNA here is from genome assembly GCF_949987555.1 of Borostomias antarcticus. Lineage (NCBI taxonomy): Eukaryota > Metazoa > Chordata > Actinopteri > Stomiiformes > Stomiidae > Borostomias > Borostomias antarcticus. The sequence continues at coordinate 8,052,469 of NC_140242.1, read as the reverse complement.
GAACACACACATGAATATGAAAACATGATTCTATACTTTACTTACATCAGTGGTAACTAATAAAACATGAAGCTCTATTCATCTCCTGGTGGGTTTATTTCACTCGCCTTTCACACCCTCATCTGTGATCTATGATGGATGGAAAACATGTCTGCCGGCCAGGTCCACTGTCTATGACTGTGTGAAAGGGGGATTTTACACAGGCCTATCTTTGTTCAATCGACTTGATTTATCAATGAAATTAGGAGTACAGAACACCTACTTTATACAAGTGAAATACCACTCCTATGCTTATGATAGCTTATGACGCCGTGGTAGCCTACAGTATATGGTCATTATATTTATATTATGGTTATTGTATTTAGGGAAGTGGATGTTATTAAAAAAAAGGCGGCGGCATGTAGACTACTTACTTATACTTACTACTTGCAATTACTGTACGTCGCTTTGCATGAAATGGTCTGGTAAATGACCGTGATGTAATGCAGTGTACTGTCGCCCATAGCGACGGTTGCGCAGTAGCAGACAGGACCCCCAGAGGCCATCCCACCCAGAGAGATCAGCAAGACCAGGGCGAAGACCAGGGCGAAGACCAGGGCGAAGACCAGGGCGAAGACCAGGGCGAAGACCAGGGCGAAGACCAGGGCGAAGAGCAGGGCGAAGAGCAGGGCGAAGAACAGGGCGAATAACAGGGCGAAGAGCAGGGCGAAGAACAGGGCGAAGAACAGGGCGAAGACCAGGGTGAAGACCAGGGTGAAGACCAGGGCGAAGAGCAGGGTGAAGAACAGGGCGAAGAACAGGGTGAAGAACAGGGTGAAGACCAGGGCGAAGAACAGGGCGAAGAGCAGGGCGAAGACCAGGGTGAAGAACAGGGCGAAGAGCAGGGCGAAGACCAGGGCGAAGAACAGGGCGAAGACCAGGGCGAAGAGCAGGGCGAAGACCAGGGCGAAGACCAGGGCGAAGAACAGGGCGAATAACAGGGCGAAGAGCAGGGCGAAGAACAGGGTGAAGAACAGGGTGAAGAACAGGGTGAAGAGCAGGGCGAAGACCAGGGCGAAGAACAGGGCGAAGAACAGGGTGAAGAACAGGGCGAAGACCAGGGTGAAGAACAGGGTGAAGAACAGGGTGAAGAACAGGGTGAAGAACAGGGCGAAGACCAGGGTAAAGAACAGGGTGAAGAACAGGGTGAAGAACAGGGTGAAGAACAGGGCGAAGACCAGGGTGAAGAACAGGGTGAAGGCGCCTTCGGCCAGAACGCCCCTCACCAGAGCCTTGGCAAGCTGCCAGAGAAGTTGAGAGGAGGAGGCAGAGAAGAGGGGGGAGGGGGTGGAGGAGGGAAGACAGAAGTTGTTCAGATCAACAGTGACGTGGGGCGGGAACAAAGGACAGCTTTGACAAGACTGGGGTGGGTGCTGAAGTGCACTGCTGTCTTTCTCAGTGCAGTGCGCACTCGGGAGTGTACTACATTCTAGCACCTTTTGGTCTGAACCTCAACTACGCTCTTGTCCTCGATCACCTCCGAGGACTGTCCCTCCTTCACCTCAATCCGCAAATCCTTGACGGAAGACTCGACCAGCTCAATCTGTACCTTGTCCATCTCTAAGCCCCTCCCCTGTCCACCAAAACTGTCAGAGAGATTCAGAGACTTTGGTTAGAGAGTTTGCTCAGAGTTAGAGAGTCAGGTGTGGTAAAGGTTTGTAGGCTCTGTGTGTGTGTGTGTGTGTGTGTGTGTGTGTGTGTGTGCGCACTCTTACACTACAGCCTCTTCCAGCTGAGACTGCAGCTCCTTTATACTGTGAGAGTTCATAATCATTAGTTTTCCCTCTTGCTTGTTAGGTACAGTAGCTGTTGGTTAGATTACACCTGTCATGTGACTACTAGGGAGTATATAACTCGTCTCCTAGGTTACCGTTGGGCAGTTAGAGGACGAAAGCTTCTGCTTTCCGCCTGCTGTTCCGTGCCCGAGCCAGAGTCCTTAGCCCTGTATCAGCTAGCTTCTTTGACTGTTCACTAAAGTACAAGAAACCGGAGAATCCCTTGTCGTGTGAAGTCATTACCCACGCCACATATGTTCAGATAATATTACCCTACGAGCGGTGTAGCTCGCCACACAACACGACAATACTGTGTAAAACCTCATTTCTAGACATCTTCTGAGAGACAAATTTTTAATTTGTAATATTTGCTGCTACCGAGTTTGGAAAGCGTTGTGTGCTAATCTCATCTTTGGGAATCGGTGCTGTGAAGAAAATGCAAAAGTAAACGCCAAGGTCACTGATAGAAGATACCACAGTCGTAAGACCCCTTTGTGATCACAAGGTAAAGGGTGTGACCTCGGTTGTGAGTGGGTCCAGTAACGTGTTGACTTAAGTCCATATAAATGACTAAAGTCCATTCATATCCATATATAGCATGCACATAATCCATCCAGACCAGTATCTATCTATCTATCTTACCCCTTTTATACTGTATAGAAATGGTATTTACTGTGTTATTTGTACATTTGTAACTTATACATTTGTAAATTGAGTATTGGAGTGTATCTGTTATTGAGCATCATCTTGGAGTCGGCAGCAACATTTCACTGTGACTGTACACGTAGGCCTACGTTACATGTGACAGATAAAGAAATCTTGCATCTTGATTCTACGGCAATCACATTAGGGGTGTAACAATATATCGTGCCACAATATATAGCGATACAGAAAGGTCACAATACGTATCGTCAAGCTGAAAACAATATCGTGATATGTTTATTGTATATCAGTGAACACTGGCTACACAACGCTGGTAACAAACACATCTTTTTTCTAGGCCTATCCATGATATTACAACAGTTAAGCTCTAAATTCACAAAGTGTATTGGAGTAGAAATGTGGAGAAATGCACTATTGGTGTGAACAGCAGCACTACTGCAACGCTTCACACCTGCCCTTAGTGTATCGTATCGTATTATCGTCAACCCAATATCGTGTATCGTATCGTGAGATTAGTGTATCGTTACACCCCTAGTGACTGTACACATAGGCCTACGTTACATGTGACAAAGAAATCTTGCATCTTGATTCTAGGGCAATCACATGAGGGGCTAAGACATTTCGATCATATTTAAAAAATGATAGCAGCCAGACGTGTTAATTTTGCCATCACGCTTATTGTTGAGCAGTATCACTCCCTCCCGGTCTGAATGGCCCAGAACAATTAGTATTTAAGTGCCTCTTTCACCTGTTGTGGTTGTTGTAGTAGCAGGTCACATTCCCCATTCAAGGTTCACCTGGCATCCCCCTTGTCCCATCACTTGGTTTCAGTAGATACATTTACAGTACACACCAAGGACTTGGTCAAGCATGATCTTATTGAAATAACGAAAGCAACAAACACAAGCAAGCCGTCTAGTCATTGTAGTTGTCATAGTTTTTCAGGAGAGAAACTAACCATGTAGTTATGTGTAGTGAGTTTCAAAATAACAGCTTCCAAGTTCACTTCCAGGGTCTGCCAGCCTGTCCAATCAAGTGCGCTTGCATCAAGCACCATGAATTGTTTGATTACGCATGCAGTAGGCTACTATACTGCAGTTGGGAGACCAAATGAACCCTGTCACATCACATCACGCAATACAACTCGCAATGAATGTACTGCAACTAATGTTACGATTATTCCTGTAACGTTAGCTGTATCAAAATAGCTAAGGGACGTGAATCATCATTGTCATGTTAGCCAAACCACCGACAGCTACCGTTATGTTATGGAAGCTGCTGCTAGTTGTTGCGGTCTTATTGTGTTGAAGCATTGGAACTGTTGTGACCAGATGACAAGACCTGCTAATACCAGTTACAGTGCATCGGGAAAGTATTTATATCCCTTCACTTTTTCCACATTTTGTTATGTTACAGCCGTATTCCAAAATGGATTACATTCTTTTTTACCCTCAAAATTCTACACACTACCCCATAATGACAAAGTGAGAAAAGCTTTAGAATTTTTTGCAAATGTATTACTTTATTTTAAAACTTTACAATACTTTGTTGAAGAACCTTTGTCAGCAATTACACCCTCAAATCTTCTTGAGTATGATGCTACAAGCTTAGCACACCTATTTTTGGGCAGTTTCTCCCATTCTTCTTTGCAGATCCTCTCAAGCTCCATCGGGTTGGATGGGGAGCGTCGGTGCACAGCCAACTGCAGATCTCTCCAGATATGTTCAATCGGGTTCAAGTCTGGGCTCTGGCTGGGCCACTCAAGGACCTTCACAGACTTGTCCCGAAGCCACTCCTTTGTTATCTTGGCTGTGTGCCTATAGGGTTGTTGTCCTGTTTGAAGGTGAACCTGGGTGTGGAGGGGTGTGTGGAGACTGTCTCTCAGGACGGTGGAGATGACCCAGCAGTCAGAAGCTTTCAAATACAGTCTCTCCCTGCTGTTGTTCTGACAGATCCACAGAGGAGGAGCAGGAGAGCTCCAGCCTGAGCTGCAGAGTCCTGAGCAGCTCTCCTGATAATGCTGCTGCCCCCTGCTGGTCAAGAGAGGCAGCGCAGCAGTGGAGTAACCTCAGCAGCAGCTTCCTGTCAACACTGGTAGACAACAGGAGACAGACAGAGAGGTACCAGGTGCCTTGGTCACAACAGCTTTATGGGTAATACAACACTATACTTAACACTTTACACTAACATTAGCAACATTAAAGCTGCAATAAGTGATTTTATTCACGTCAAAACTAATTAAGACCAACTGATATCAGATGGTTTCATTCACGCAAAATACAGACAAGTATGTGAACAACGTCGCTCGCGACGCAGCCGCATGTCTACCCGTACGCGTTGTTAAAAAGCAAGAATATTGCGGTCTTTACCTCTTCATAACCAGCCTGTGCAGGATAGGTAGAAGATCTGAGGTGTTCTTCTCTGAGAGCTTGTTCTTCCTGAGGTCCACCTGTGCAGGGTTTTTCTGGGTCGACTGCGGCAGGAGGTAGAGGAGAACCTCCCAGTCCAGAGAGCAGGAGGTCAGGTCTCCGACAAGCTTCTCCAGGAACGACTGAGTCAACTCCTCGTCCTGAGCTTCAAACACAACTACAGCCAGCTGCTGCACAGCCTCGGAACACAGTCTGAGGAAGACAGAAATTACGCAACATATATTTAAAAGAATATAAAGAAAGTATGGGTGACTGGGTTTTCAGTGCATTAGGCAAAGAAGAAATAACAAACCTAATATGTGTGAGAGAGAGAGAAAGAGAGAGAGAGAGAGAGAGATCTTGCTGGGTGAGAGAGTGAGGTCCACTCTGGAGGCACAGAAGCTCAGGACGCTCCCCACAGACCAGCAGGATTGTCTGGGTAACTCTCCTCTCAGCACCAGGGTGAAGCCCTAGACCAGGAGGAGAGGGACCAACTGGTGGGCATCCTCTCTGGATCTCACAGGGACGGACATACACACACTTTGGAAAAACCCAGCTCCACAGTTGAAATGCATAACAACATTGGGGACATCATCAATCAGAAACTCAGATACTCTATGTTCAATCACTAGCCTTACTTAATTTGAATACGTTCATCAGATGCACTCACCTGAGCTTTCAGATCAAGAGCAGGCACTTAAGGAAGCTTCTCACTTCACTCTATTCACCTGACCAGGCCTTAGCAATACTGGTTTCTTCTCTGGTTGGAGTTCCAGCACTTCTATGAGGAGGGAGGGCTTTCTCTCTGAGAGGCCTATGAAATGTCTGCTACATGGTAAACTGGCTGTAAAGCTGGAAGGACACTCCTGCATGTTTGAATCTCACAGTCCTTCACATGGGAGCACAGGTCCAACAGGAAATCACATTGGTACTGGTTCTGCCAGACTCATTACAGAAACCTGCTGTCTGAAAGCCTGTCTTATCTCAGTTTAGGACCACATTTAGGATTTTTGCTATTACAGAAACATGTTTACAATAACGATGTGCCCAATAGCAATGTTTATCGTTGCTAAGCAACCTCATACCAGCTGATAGTAAAGCACAGGTGCAACAGAAAGCTAGCAGCTAACTTTATTAACGAACACTACTACATAGGATATATAACGTTACATTGTTCTGTTCTTGTGTTTCTTTGACAGAAGAAACAACAACTGACGAGTTGTAATCAGACCAATCGAAAGTCCACTGTGAGCAGTGATGCTTTTACAGATGTTGTATAATGATCGTCTGTTTTGTATAATGATCGTCTGAAAACAAAAAAAAGGACTACCAGGTGCCCCGTCTGTACACCCCACTAATGTTTGGCGCATTGCATCCAATCCTTCCGCTGCCCTAATACCTACCTGCAGCTTTCGTGTCGCAGAAGGAGAGGAGAGCCAATGCCTTAACTTCACCCAACAGTAGCTGTACTCGTGACCTGGTAATCACAAGTACATTAGCTCGACTCAGCTGTATTTATACCACACATATAGCAACGCAATTAGGGTCACGGTTGGTAGTATAATTGTTTCATTTTTACTCATGAATCAAATAAAAGCCATTAAATTCTTTTGAAATGCAGCATTGCATAAATAATTGTTTTATCTGAACGAGTGAATTTGATGAATTTGAACTTTATAATCGGCAAACGAAATGGATGCCGGGTAATTAAACGTCGTCATCATAATCATAATCATAACTTATTAACGATGCTGATTTTTTGTAGGCTTGATCTTAATCAATGGCAACAGACAGGTAGCCACTTTATATTCAACACCTGTCTAAAACGTTACACTAGCTAGCTAGATAACTAAAAACAAACACCAACACTTGACTGCGTTAAGAAGTTATCTGACAGTGTCAAACAGTCAAACGTTAGATGGCTAGCTAGCTAAAGCTAACATGCCCTTGGCTACCTAACGTTACATAAAACACGTGCTAGCTAGTTGGCGTAACGTTAACAATATCTCGTATTTATGTGCTTGCGGTGCTAAAGAAAAGATTTTGCTATAAATCGTCCGACATGTAGGCCCACATGATTGATATGGAGTGATTGCCAGGGCGGCACATAGGGCCTAGCTCGGGAGGTAGAGCGGCCGGTTGGGGATCGCAAAGTCCCCGGTTCGCTCGGAAGTGTCCTTGAGCAAGACACTGAACCCCAAAGTCGCTTACGTGCATTATACCTGCCTTGTACTGTCGCCTCACAGCAGGTCTCCGGGCCTTTCTCTTTGGACTTTGCATGTTCTCCTGAAAAGAACAGACGCTCTTCACTCCGTCCGGTCCCTGACCAGGACTTGGTCCCCGGGCGCCATGAACGATGGCTTCCCCTTGAGGATTGGATAAACACTTCTTCTCGCAAGCCATCCGACACCTGAATGACTCAATCTAGAGCATCCAGTGTACATAACATAACCACAAATGCAAACGTCAATCCCTCGTGATTATGTATTATAGCTGTAGCATGTACATAACACGCCCATGCCCTCCGTGGCAGAGGTCCAGGGAGAACAAACGCGGACGTCGCGGGAATGAACGAAGAGGCGCGAAGGGGTTCGCATGGTTATCAGTAGGCTACGTTCAAGCACTGAGCGCAGATCTCGGCGTCTCCCCGTAACGGGGCCGGCTGCGGCTGATAGAAGTGGCTGATTTCCGATGGAAAACAGAGGAGCTCGGGGCGAAACTCCAACACAGATCATATATGGTAAAAGAGAAGAAACAGTAAAAACATTAAAAGGGAGTATAAAATATACACATTTTAGTTAAAACAGGTAAATCTACACGATAAAAGCGAGATTAAAAAGGTAGGCTATGTCTTAAGATCTCGCTTAAAAGTTCCTACAGCTTCAACCATTCTTACGTTTTCTGGGAGGGTATTCCAGAGGCTAGGGCCATAAAAACTGCAACGCAGTGCGCAGTCAGTGGAAATGTTGGAGGAAAACCGTATGTTGACAATAAAGTTGAATCTAATCTAATCTAATCTAATAGTTTTGAACGCTCCTTTTTGCGTGGCCGACTGTATGTACAGTAATAATGTGTTTACACCAGTAGAGGGCGCTAAAGCATCACAGTAATCAGGTCTATTACACAGCCACTGCTCATATCCCATAGCCTACACAGTCCCTGCTCATATATCCCATGCTTTTCATGAATACGGCCAATAGAATTTTTGTAGACTGCAGGCATTTGTATTGATCGAAAGAGGGATGCATATTCTGAGAGATGAGTTATTCTCCAACGATTCTAAATAAGGATTTTCCGTTGTTAACATTAATTTCTCAATATAATAATTTCACATAGGCTATCTGTTTACCGAGTGACCACTTCACTCCCATGCATCGAGTAGCATCTGATGGACCTGACATTTCAGTCATCAATCAAATAATAAGAAAGGTGATTAAGAGGAAACATTTTAATCACATTTCAACGCCTGTGATGACGGCACGCAGACTTTGAAATGCATAGGGGTAATGGCAATGAATTGAAGTGTAATAATAAGTAGACCTGGCCTATTCCACATTATCTAACATCATATCAGCTGGGGAACAAAACGTAGCCTATGCCTATTATGCCTAATTTAACAAACCAACAATTGAAAAAAAAAATCTTGAAAGATGTTCTATTTTCTAACCCCAATAAACAGATAGGATCATCTCTCATTTCCTTGCGTAGTATAGCGTGTTTTTTGCCTCTTATTTGACCCGGAACCTCTCTCAATCGAACGCACGGTCGCCTAGGCTCTTGCGCGCCACCTTTTGCTTGCGCTTCTGCTGTGCCATAGATCCAGCAGTGGCGACAACGGCGCTGCGTCGGCAACAATGTTGCACAGATAAATCATTTTTAGCTATTTTTCCGAATAGCTTTAAGATGCTCAAAACACTAAAGCGTATTATGCTTAAATTGTAGGAGAGTCCGACGACAGCACACCTGGCAATTGCGTGGGCAGAGCATATTTGGCGTCCGTTGAGACATTTGATAGAGGTGGGATGATACTATATTGATTAAATATAATTTTTAATGGCTCCACTTGACTACTAGCCTGCTGCACATCTGGACCAGACAAGGAAGGTGTATAACCATCGGGTTTTACGGCATCGCCACCCAAGTATCCGCGTTACCGCCCCATTTTTTATCCTCGTAGACTCGGAAGAGGGAATTAGATCAATTGCAGCGACCAGGCGGCTGCCACAAGCCAACTACAGCGATCTAACGATGGGGAATACCAGCTCCTGTTGCGTCTCGTCAAGCCCTAAGCACCGGAGAAATAACCATTCGAGGCTTGAACCCTACCGACCCGAACCGGAGCTTAGCAGGGAGGACACGGGCTGCAACCTACAACACATCAGCGACAGGGAAAACATAGACGGTAGGATTCAGCTGATGCATGCGTTCATGCCTTTAGATAATTTAAGTGTTTGCTCGCTTTTAAACACATTATGTTCTAGGGGTATCCTTGTTTACGTGACATGCCTCAAGTAGCCTATGCAACCTACAGTAGCCTGCACTATTAGAAGCACGCAGCGTAGCCTGCGCTTCTCAAAACAAAATATATGATCCAGACTTATTCGGTTACAAATAAAACCTACACGTGACCATGCATTTCCTCTGTCAGAGAGGGTCTATCTTCCCGTCCCAGTGAAAGGTGTGTCCCAGGACAGGGGGATGTCTCGTCTCTCCCCCAGCCGGAGGGACTGCTGCCCGGTGAGGGTTGAGGGTGGCAGGGGGGAGGATGAGGGAAGACGCTCTAGGGGTTGGCCATACTTTATGCTATAGGCCCCACCAGAATGAGGGTGCTGTGTAGATGACGTGATGCAATATAGCCTGTCATTACCACTGTGTGTGTGTGTGTGTGTGTGTTGGTGATGGTGTGTGTGTTGGGGAATCAGAAAGTACTGTATGTGTGCAGCCATTAGGGGAACCATACAAGAGCCCAATCTGGTGTATGTGGGTGTGTTTGTATGTTCGTGTGTGTGTGTGTGTGTGTGTGGTGTGTGTGTGGGGGGTGTTCGGTCCACAGCTGTTAAATGTTTTTTTCTAAGCAGAGAGTTTACCCGGTCTCCCTAGCTGAGCTGAGCTGAAGGGCAGGGGGAGTGGCCTGATCAGCTGGACTCGGACTGGACGGACAGAGGAAGGAGCAGAATTGTTGGAGAAAAAACCTTTAAGAAAGAGACAAACGGCAGTTTAAACAGAACAGAAATCTCAATGTTGCAGTTCTATCACTAACATAAGGATTACAGTATAATGTCAGATCAGGACACTGGTCACTGGTTGTATTGAATAGTGGTGAAAAGTTTGAAAACAGTTTGAAAAAGAGCAATGGTGATGGTGATGATTGATGATGGTGATGATGATGATGCTTATCCTAATCTTATCCTTTTTTTGCACGAGCATTCGTTACTCACTCTTTGCACTGTCCTGTCTCGTCCCTGCACACTGTCCTATGCTGTTTCCATGTTATGCACCACGACTGAAAGCAAATTCCTAGTATGTTGAAAAACTGCATGGCACTAAACAAATTCTGATTCTGATGATGATGATGATGATGATAGTGGTGGTGGTGGATAGAAGACTATTGCTGTCACTGTCTTAAGAGAGAGTGTACCAGTGTGATGTGCTCAGGGGTTTAGTGGTAAATAGTAAATAAGTGACTAAAGTGGATATACTGTAGCAGAAATGTTAAAGTTTTTACATTAGTGGTGTTTAAAGAAGTGTGTATACTGTGGGTCCATGGATAAAGAAGTGGGTAGAGTCCTTATACCTCCATATACACTCCCCTACATCACTGGATGTGCAGTGTGCCGGGACCGTGTGGGTGCCAGCCCTGTCACCTGGTGTCAGCGCTCATTAACACCGGCATTGTTACTGTAGCTGGAGCACTCTTGTGTTTCTCTGTGAGTCACGATCAGAAGACACTCTTTTGTTTGGTTGAACACAGATGCTGTGGAAAACGCACACTCACACTTGTCCCGGATTTAACCAGTTTTTACACAATACACGTTTCGTTTCATTGCTTCATCTCTCTATAACTTCCTCTTCAGTAGCTGCGGTAGTAGTGTACGCTAACTTATCTAGTGGCCAATCCAATCACTCCCTTCTTGTATCAGTGGGTGCCATTGGCCAGTTTGTCTGGTTGCACTAGCAGGTTCCCTGACCGTAGTGGTCAGGAAAGTCCCAGGCTCCTGGTACGGCCTACAGGAGGGCTCATGCGTACCACAGAGACGTACCAGACACGGCCGTGTGATAAAGGTCAGCTTGGAGCCAGTCGTAGACCTCTCCTCTTCACTCCTCCCCCTCCCCTCCCTGCTCTCCTCCCCTACCCCTGGTAGAAGCTGTTTAGTCAGCTTCATGACACGCTAGTCTGAGTGTGCTGTTTGTCTTTGGCTGTTTATTTGACTGATTAGGACTGACCCGTCAACCCTCTCAATGAAATGCCAATGACATTCCAATGTGAAGTGAGTCCTTCAGGAATATCAGTGCATGGAACACATACTGTGGATTACACAGAAAGTAACCGAGACAGAGGTCAGAACGTGGTACTGTGTTCAGTCTGGGACCCCTAAGGTTTTAGAGTACTAAGTAAGCACAGTAGAGTAATGATATTATGTGCCTGTTGATAGTGCTGCTAAGAGAAACATAAGAGCAAGGTAATGGACTCACAATCAAAAGTGTTGATAAGAGCTTGTGACTCATAGCCTGGAAATATATATGTCACATTCAAGATTCAAGATCTGTTTATTAGCCGTGTTTATGGTACACACATACTATGAATTTGACTAGAGAAGGCCCGATTCATACCCTACGCAAGCTATGCTGACGCGGCAGTGAACGCGTGCGCTACGCTAGTATTTTGGTACTCTGAGCGCGCGCGGTTGCCGCCTTGCGTCAGTGCCCCTATCAGTTCGCGTGAAATAGCACCTGCGCTCGCGTAAAGTTAAAATTTTTGGCATGACGCGTTTCTACGCAAGGACACGCCAACGTCACCTTGCGTAGCTCGCGCTTGCGTAGAGTATGAATGGCCTTAATGGCATGCGCTGTTGCAGACAGCGTAAGACAGGATGCAGGACAGGATAGTGCAAAGACATGTCAGTGCAAATACAAAATACAGTGCACTGTACAAAATTTGATATACTACTAAAAATGGAGGCACAAATGCAACTTGCGTAGTATATACAGAATGGAGTGTGGTGAATGTACAGTGTGTCCAGTGTGTGTGCAGAGTAGTGTCACAGATGGCCGATGTTTTATATATAAACAAAGTACTGCTCCTTGATGTTACAAGCCTCCGAGAATGTGTGTGTGTGCTATGAATGAAAAATCTTACTTGGTTTAGTTTTAGATTTCAAGAACACGCTGAGTGGTCGGTCAAGCTGGTTTCAAACAAAGACAATAGGTTTATTCTGATGTTTACGGTTTGCAAAGCAGACTCTGCACAGGAAGTGTATCCTAGCAAGAGTGAGGGACTCTGGATCGAAAGTGATAGCTTATAACGAGAAAAAGGAAGTGACATCCAGTTTCAGGATGAAGAGGACAGGGAAGTGATGTCACACAGGAACAATTTGTAGTTTTAACAGACTGATTCTAGGGGAATGAACTACAAAGTTAGAACAACAGTCAGGTAGGAAAACAAAGAAAAGAACAAATGGTGTTTGTGACATTGGTGAGACTGAAATTTCATTCACAGTGCGCACGTGTATGTATGCGTGTGTGCGTGTGTGTGTGTGCTCACGCGTGCACTGCACATGGTGTTTATGGTGTGTGTATGGGAGAGAGGGAGGGCTCTGTACTGTTTAGTTATGTGTGTCACTCCGGCACTTGCATGTGACTGGGAGAAAATCAGCTATGACAACACACGCACACACACACACACACAAAACAACAAAAAAACATCTTTATTTGTCACACGGGGAGAGGCGGCACATCACTTGTGCAGGCAGCGAAACACACACACACACACACAAAACGTCTGGAGCATCCACCGATGAAACTCCTCTCTGCTCTTAACCCATCCCATCGTCCTTCCCCCCGAGGGCAGCCGGGAACAGACAGTAGGCAGCGTGCAGGGGACGCGCCCGGGGACCAACCAAGTGCTCCTGTCCGTCTTCACCAGGGACGGACAGCGTCAGCGATCTGTTCTTCTGCATGTTCTCCGTATTGGGTTCTTTATGTGGGAAACCCTTGCGAACACGGGGAGAACATGCAAGCTCCCCTCAGAGGGGATGTGGAGGTCAGTAGTTAATGTATTAGCCCTCTTATTTAAGTCAAGGCCTCTCCGGCATTTCTCCCCTGCTCAGTACCGCTGGGTCAGGACCCACCAGCCATGAGGCCAGACGGGTTCCCGGCCCTAAACACAGACCAGGGTCCCGGCCCTAAACACAGACCAGGGTCCCGGCCCTAAACACAGACCAGGGTGCCGGCCCTAAACCCAGACCAGGGTCCCGGGCCTAAACTCAGACCAGGGTCCCGGGCGGGCTGGACGACGACTCGGCACCACCTCCCGGGCAGGACGGAGGGAGAGAAAGATAGAGATGGAGAGGTGGAGATAAGAGACGGGGGAGGAGAGATGAGAGGGAGAGATGGGAGTCAGGTGGATGGAGAGAGGGCGATGGAGAGATGGAGATTAGAGAACAGAAGGACAGACTGGAGTCAGGTGGACGAGGAGGACGGAGACGGAGAGATGAGACGGAGAGAGACGGCGACGGCAGAGGTGCAGCCGGGAGCTAGTGAACGCGCGGTCCTGAGGGAGGTGACGAGGAAGAGACCGTCGCAGTGGAAGCAGACCAGAGCTGACTTCCTCTTACAGAGCAACGCACTGCATCTCGCTAAGCCCCAGACACACAGACCAGGGCTATTTTTAACAGATCTGAACCTCTCTGTTTGTTAACACCAGTCCTTGGTAAGTCTCCTCAAGCTGGCACATGCACTGTATATAAAACAGCTGAGTCGGGACTTTCTTGCTGTGCTGTGCAGGGCAGGCAGTGGGAAACATCTAACCCAGATTGGCCGGGTTTCCTGATAAAGAACCTTCTTAAGGAACCCTTCTTAAGCAACTCTTTGTATGGGAGTTAAGAAGTACTTTGGAGTTAAGTGCTTCTTAACTCATTCGGGAAAACCGGACATTAATTATAGCTCAACATTGACACCGGTAAATGAGGGAAGCCCTAAGGCAATGGTGAGTAGTTCAAGTCCCAGTAATGATGGTCTTTTTAGTTGGCTAGTCTAATAGTAATTTGAATGTACGGTAATGAATAGCGTCTGGGTGATGAGGTTATGCATTACAGACACGCTCGCGCACACACATACACACACACACACACACATGCGCGCCTTTTATCCATGCAGCAGATGGGGTCTAGCGCACGTTAGCAGGTGACGGTTATGCAACATGATTGTGGAGCCGCCACTGAGCTGGGAGTGCTCTGTCTCTCCCGCTGTCCGTCCCTGGGGTGGGGGCTGGGGTGGTATAGCCCCTCCTACCCTGCTGCCCCCTCCCTCCCAATTGGAGGCTGTCTCAGGTGCTGCTCTAGAGGGCCTGCTCCGCTCCCTGCCTGGTTCCCTGTGGTCCGGCTCCGTGTTGGGACCTCCTTGTCTGGCCCGGCTTACCTCAGCTCTGGCCTCCTTCCCCTCATCTGTTCGCTTTGTTATGGCTGGAATACTTAGCAGCTAGCTCAGTGTTCTCTTAAATCTGTCTGTCTGTCTCTCCGTCTGTCTGTCTTTGGTCGCTTCCCCCACCTCATCTCCTCTCTCTCTCTCTCTCTCTCTCTCTCTCCCCCTCCCTCCCTTCCTCCCTCCCTCTCTCTTACACCCATCTTTCTTTCTCTCTCTTGCTGGAGGGGTTGTGGCAGGATGGGATGTTTTGTTATACAGCTATATGTAGCTGAGAATCGACCCAAAATAACAAGCTTTCTCCATGTGACAGTGGAGATAGGAAATGCCAGCTTTGTGATGACAGTGCTCAGACCATACTGTATAACATCATATAATCCTCATTGGCTTAGACTAGGCCTGGCATGTTTGATAAACATCTCATTGTCAGAGGAGACAACCAATCGGAGAGAAGCTTCTTATTGGAAATGGTGTTTCGATTAGCTTGTGTTAAAGTCCATTGCAAGATGCCCTCACGGTGGTGAAATGAATTGATTTAAATAAATTATTTTCTCTGAATAAGTCGGTTTAATAAAACCACCCATCATTCCCCAAAAGAAATCACACTTCATTTCATGGAAATGATTCCACTGAAAGACAGTGACTAATTCATCAAGCAGTAATGAGCATTAATTACATGCACTGTTAACAACCTCATCAAGCGAGCACATTCAGTAAGGAAAACTGATAGAATGTTAGGCTACAGTTGGCTTCTCAGGATATCTCCAGAGGCCTGCATATTGTAATAATGTTCATTATTTCTTTTGATGGAGGTACACCTTATCTCCCTTGGAAAAAGGAACAGGGCTGTGTTTCCCAGAGGCATCGTAGCGCTACGTTCATTGTAGTGCTAAGATGAATGCCGTAGCTTACGATGAACGTAGCACTACGATGCCTCTTGGAAACGCAGCCCAGTTCCGTTTGGTCTTTAGAAAAAAGACTTATTAAGTGTTGTCGATGAGTGGTTCTCATGTATGGGTTTCTCTGTGTGGTTGCCTGTGGAACATGGTGACTAACTGGTCATGGATTAAAGCAGGGGTGTCAAACTCTGGCCCGCGGGCCAAATTTGGCCCACAGTGTAATTATATTTGGCCCGCGAGGCAATACCAAATGACTACTAGAGCTGGCCCGCCAGTATTCGATTTTGCATGTCTGCACTATTAAGTTATATATTGTATGGTAATAAGCGTTGCTTGTTCCATATTCAATGTTAAAGCAAAACTTGTTTGGGTCCATATTAAAATTTTCATTTGTTCAATGTTGGCCCGCGACTTTGTTCAAGTTTTAAATTTTGGCCCACTGTGTATTTGAGTTTGACACCCCTGGATTAAAGGATTTGCAACTGACCGAAAAAGTCAGTTGACACCACAGCGGGCGGTTATTTTTGTTTTGGTGTCACTTTGATGAGCTACAATTCCAAAACTCAAACGTGAATCTTCAGCTTTTTTTCTGTCATCCTAAAATGCAGTACCCATGGTCGTACTGTATAGTTGGTCATACTGTATAGTGTATCAGTATTACACTATTCCATACTGTCTCTCTCTGTTGAACTTTGAACTTTGGGGGTTCCATGCATCATGGCATTTAGTTTCTGAGGTTCTAGACGTTGAAGCTTTATTTAGCTGTTACTTCACTATAAATTCAATCTAGGCACCCCAGTGACACCCCAAGGTACCTCCTATCAGAGTCCGATTTACATGACGGCCGCCAGTACTAGGAGTGCCGCAATTGATCTGGCCAGCAATCAGAATTGGACGATATTCAGTAAATATGAAATTGGGGAAGTTGGGGTCTAGTTGCTGATTGAGAAAACCAATCGATGATGCAAAAAACGTGAGCCAATTCTCAGCACACATGGATTTGTTTATATAATGATCAAGTTAATATTGAGTTATACTTTTTTTTTTTTTTTTTTTTTAACCAGGACTCAATTTGATGAACGAAATGTATGTAAATGGAAACTGTTCGACATATACTGCTATTACAGGTGCTGTAACAAAACTAGAAAACTATCATTATCGGCAATATTGTTACAGAGCTCTCACTATGTGTTGCACAGAGCAAGCCTCTGAAGATATCATCATCATCACCATCATCATCATCATCATCCCAGTGAGGTGAGGCTATGGGATGAGTTACAGAGAGGTTGATACAAGAAGTGTGTAATTAAACCCCAGCATTCAGAGAGGATTCTGGGAAGGGGAAGGCCCCGTTAAAGAGCATGGAGTTTGACCTTTGTCTCTCTCAGATGTTTGTGTGTCTGGTTGAAGATTATATAGAGCTTCTTGGTTTTGAAATCAGCCCCCCACCCATATCCCTGTTCCCTGTACATTTGGGTTTCCCCTAAGATGTATTAATGTTGGATTAATGCAGGAGCAGGATGTATGAACTGGTTGAACGTGATAATGGTTCCTTCCTGGTTGGAGTTATGGCACGTTCCAGGCAACCCGTAACTCGTGTTTTTCCGACCTTCTACACATGAAAATGCACTGGAATGGCAGTCAAACCTGTAACTTCCCACCCGTGAACTCGTACCAGATCGATGTACTCCCAGTTGCGCTCTCTGACGTCACACAGCCCTCTAAGCAAGATGGCAGCCCCCATGGGTATGGCGACAAAGATAACTTTAAAGATAACTAAAATAATACAAACGATTATGCACTACAATCTGCTATGTGTATGTAGCTAACATTAAGGTAAACCTGAACGTGACTATGCAAACGGCGAAAAGTCGATGATGTCAATAAATAAAATGTAACGTACGATTTCTTAGCATAGCGAAATTAGGCATACAATGTTTAGCTTGCCAGCTCTGGCAATGTGCCAAATCTCAAGCTTTTACCATATCGGCTTGTTTACATTTATCCAGAATGCCACGCATTCAGACAGTTTGCCTGGAACGCTATGAAGTCATGAGTCGTGACTTGGAAGTCGTAACTTACGGGCTCAAAATCCTATCTGGAACGCGGCATTAGCCTCATAAGACCATCCTGATGTGAGCTCATATTCTGTTTCTCTGGTCTCAAGAGAGATCCGTTTGTGCTTGACCAAAATGTTTCCCTCCAATCAGAGTCCGGTTTAGTTGATGAAAATCCTACATATGCCGCTGCCTTTGATGAGATCGGTGTCGATGCTGCCAAAAGCAGCATGTGTATCAGAACTGGTGGCCATAACTTTATCGAAAGAACATAAGTGACTAAATTCACGGCTTTTTCCTGGGGGAAAATGTTTGCCCTCTCCACTGGATCTACAGACTGAACTAGAATTTACTAAGTATAGTTTTCTTACTCTAATAGGTGCTAAGTGGTCAGTGTTGTTGTGAGGCTGCTTTGATAATCAATTCTATTGTGAGAGTTAGAGTTTTTTCTGAGATAGACTAATTGCCATGGTGACTGCCCTGAGGGAGTGGCCTACTCTCCTGGCAGACGATTAGCAATCAGCGGCAACTGGCCTTAAACACGGCTGCCCTAGACGGCGACAGCCGGAAGGCGTCTGCTCCCCCCGGTCGCACGAAGGCTAGGGCGACCAAACGCACCGGGCGACTTATTCAAGAGCGTGTCAAGAAAGACAGACTACATTTACTTCTGTACTTGTTTTGTTATCACTATGTGTTTGCATCCTATTTCTGTTGTGTTCCCTCTCCGGGGGTCACGCAGACTTTGGGTCACCCCCAGACTCCGTAACCCCTCTAACCTCATCTATCCTACAGTCGGCGGTGCCCAAAGCTGAGTTTATCTCAGGCTATGCATCCTTGCTCTCCCTCAGCTTCCTTGCTCTCACCGAGACATGGATCACACCAGAGAACACTGCCACACCCACAGCCCTGTCAGATGTGTACTCCTTCTCCCACACACTTCCCCAACTTCTTTGACAAGAAAGTTAACGATATCAGATCCTCTTTCCCCCCTCCCCCGGTCAACGATCCGTGCACCAACCTCACCTCTCCACCCTCACCCTCTCTTCCCTCTCCACTCCCCACCTCCTCTCCACATCCCACCTTATCCCACTTTACTCCCCTCTCCCCCAACAAGGTCCTCAACCTGGTAACATCTAACCGGCCCACCACGTGCTCCCTAGACCCTGTTCTCTCTGTTCTCTTGACTCTCCTTCAGTCTGTTGTACCCAGATTCCTTCCTTTCCTAACCCACCTCATCAGGTCTGAGGCCCCTGCGGTCGATCATCAGGTCTGAGGCCCCTGCGGTCGATCATCAGGTCTGAGACCCCTGCGGTCGTTCCACACGGTCACGGCTCTTCTCTGTCCTCCGAGGCCCCTGTGGTCGATCCACACGGTCACGGCTCTTCTCTGTCCCGGCCCCACAGTGGTGGAACGAACTGCCCACTGACGTCAGGACAGTAGAGTCGTTGCCCATCTTTCGGCGCAGGCTCAAAACTCCTCTCTTCAAGAAGTACTACAACAATCCTCCCTCTTAAGCACCGTTTGTATTTTAGATTGCTCTTCTTGCACTTTGCCTTCAGCACTAGATAATGCTCTTAGTCACTTGTTTTAGAAAGGAGATGCACTTGCGTGTTCTGGAAAGTAGTAGTACATTTGCTTTTCCTACGTTAAATGCAATTATTGTTAGTCGCTTTGGATAAAAGTGTCTGCTAAATTACTAATGTAATGTAATGGTAACATTAGTCAATAATACAGTGGGTTGTTCCAGTTCCAGTACACATGCTGCTAATAATTTTGATGGGCATCCATTGGCACTGCCTCTGGTAGAAACGGTGTGTATGGCCTGGTCAGGGTTGGGGTTAGATCAGGATGCTCTTTGGGAGGCTAGTTTGGACTATGGCTGATAAAGGAAATGGCAGCAGTCCAGGGCTGAATGTTTCAGAGGCATCCCCCTCAGGGGCTGGTGACGAACACTGGCCTAGCAAGCTGCAGAGTCTCTGAGGGAAAATTATTATGCTTACTTTCCATGCTTTCCATGTGTGTGTGTGCGTGTGTGTGTGCGTGCGTGTGTGTGTGTGTGTGAGAGAGAGAGAGAGTTTAAATCACACTTCTAAGAAATACAGTACCAGACCCACCCTTCTAAGCCAGTTTTAGGGTTATAATCTTTAAAGCGTACAGCAGCAGGCTACTTTCTTGTCACCTTCAGCACTTTGAACATGAGCTTAAACGTCTAACCTTGCTCCACTGGCCTATTTAATCGCTCCACAGAGTGTCACATAAGACAATGCTTTCTGGCAAAGAAAACATTATACATATAATCCTGCGTTTGTAATATAGTGAACTGATTTGAGTCTCACAGATCACATAACAAGGGAAGGTCTGAATATGCATCAATCTTCTTTCTTTCATGTTTAAAGGTCATTTTCACTGAACCATGAGATAATTGTCCAGGTGCCTTGAGGCAGTAGAGAAACATTAGCCTATTCATGTTCCCGCTTGCGTTTAGTTCAGCAGATTTCATTTAGGACTTTGGTAAATAAATTCACAGTGTGTGCACAACGAACAGCTTCTTCTCACTGGCTTTGGACTGACAGTGTGCACAAGCATCCATTTGTTGGAGTGCGAGTTTGAAGAGGCTACACTGTCCATTCCGATTAGCTTGTCTCCTCTCAACGTGGGAGATTATGTGGATATAATATCTAGGTTTTCTGTGGCAGAGCTAGCACTGCAGGGAATGGAGTGAGTTTGCTTGTTAGAGAATCTTTGCTATGTTGTCTTCCACACAGTGTAACTCTCTCTCTCTCTCTCTCTGTCTCTCTCTCATTGCTGTACACTGTGACTCTCCACTCTAGCCATTCTTCTGAAATATGGGTGGAAAAGACCACTAAACGGCCCATAAATGACAAGGTCGACTGCAGAGACTGAGTGATCGCCTTAACCAACCTTACGCTTGACCGTTTGGGGGAAATTATGTTAGTCTGGAAGCATTTCAGTCACAAATAAAAGGCTCCCTTGCAGAATGCCGATGGAGTGTACATCTAAGCACACTAAATCTGTGAGGAGAGAGAGAGAGAGAGAGAGAGAGAGAGAGAGAGAGGGGGGGGGGGGAGATAGCTGGCTCTATGTGTCTATCTTGGAGGCTCTGAAAGAGCAGTGTAGGTAGTTTGGCCTCCGAGGAGCTGGTTCTTGTGTAGAGTGGAGCCAGCTAGCTAGCCTAGCGCAGAGCTAATCTAGTAGACTAATCGACCGTGTGACCATCACAGAGATGTCGCCGAGCTAGCAGGTGCGGCGCACATTAGCCGCTCAGGAAGACGGAGGTTAGCGCAGCGCAGCCGACCATGACAGGCTCTTAGCTTCCATAGAATCAGAATTCTGTCTGCCCTCCTTGTTCAGGTGGAGAGACAGGGAGGACTCTGGGACAGACGTGACCAGACTGATGAACGCCCACAGCGTGATTGGTTTCAACATGTAGGCTAGATTGTACAATGTCTAGACTGTAGTTGATCAAGTTGTTTGCTTCCTCCGCTTCGCGTAGTAGATTAGATTTTATATAATAACGACACACAATGTGATACATTGTGTACAATGTGATACATTGGAGAATGTGTGTTACAGTATATGGCCTGTTTGTTTATTGTAGGCATTTCTTATTGTGTGTGCGTGTGTGTGTGTGTGGGGGAGTAAATGTCACACTAACAGGGCGTACTGCTTGGCACAGATGGCCTTCCGGCAGTCTTCATCTCCTTCCACAGCTTGACACAGGACCAAGCCTCTCTTCCCTGCTCAACCAACCAGGCTGAACCAGAGGGGGAGGGAGAGAGGGAGGGAGAGAGAGAGAGGTGGAGAGGGAGGGAGGGAGGGAGGGAGAGAGGGAGGGGGAGGGAGAGAGGGAGGGAGAGGGAGGGGGAGAGAGGGAGGGAGGGAGAGAGGGAGAGAGAGAGGGAGGGAGAGAGGGAGGGAGGGAGGAAGAGGGAGGGAGGAATAGTAAATGGTAAATGGACCACTTATATAGCGCTTTTCCACCTTAGCGGCACTCAAATCGCTTTACAATGGCCACTCATTCACCCATTCACACACACATTCAAACACCTATGCCGGTAGCTGCCATGCAAGGTGCTAACCTGCTCATTGGGAGCAATTTGGGGTTAGGTGTCTTGCTCAAGGACATGTGGACAGTCAGAGCTGGGATTCGAACCACTGACCCTTCAATCATTGAACGACCCGCTCTACCAACTGAGCTACAGCCGCCCCGAAGAGGGAGAGGGAGAGAGAGGAAGGGAGGGAGAGGGATGGATTTATGATTTATGATGCGTTCCTTTTGTATCGGAGCTCTGGATTCGGTGCCCGGGACGACGTCATATCCCAGTTGAATGCATTCCAGAAACACAATGCAAAAACCCCACTTTCACCCCATCTTTGTAGCTCTAGCCAAGTTAGCCATTGCTAGCAATACCAGTTGATAACAACCAACTATGCTATTTTGCTCATACGAACTCCGTAGCAACATTGTCCACTGATAGTTGGACAGTACTGTGAGTACGACTGGTTTAATGAGACACAACTAATACACAAGCACCAATAACACAGCTCTCACTTATTCTTTTTTTACCCCGAGTCAGATGGTGGAGAACCAAGTTCAGGTGACGTATATGATGACGATTTTGACATCGGCCTCGGGAATCCTGACGTTTCTGAAATAAAAGGAACGCAGCATCAGGGAGAGAGAAAGATAGAGGGATGGGGGGGGGGAGGGAGGGAGGGTGTGGGAGAGTGCAGGAAGGAGGGGGGAGGGAGGGGTATGGATGGATGAGAGAAAGAGAGGGAGAGAGGGAGGGTGTGGAAGAGAGTGGGAGTGGAGAGGTAGGAGAAAGAGAAGGAGAGAGGTGGAAGGAGTTGGAGAGGGAAGGAAGGGAGGGAGAGAGGGCAGGGAGGAGGAGAGAATGAGAAGGAGGGAGAGTGGGATGGATGTAGGGAGAGAGGGAGAGAGGGAGGGTGGGTGTGGGAGACAAGAGTGGGAGTGGAGAGGTAGGAGAGAAAAAGAGGGAGAGAGGTGGAAGGAGTTTGGAGAGGGAAGGAGGGAAGGAGAGAGGGCAGGGAGAGAGAGAGAGGAGGGAGGGAGGGAGAGTGGAATGGATGTAGGGAGAGAGGGAGGGCATGTGAGAGAGAGAGAGTGGGAGAGGTGAGGTGGGGGGAGGCGAGGGAGAGAGAGGTGGAGGGAGTTGGAGAGGGAGAGGGTGGGAGAGGAGAGGTGGGGGGAGTCGAGGGAGAGAAAGGTGGAGGGATGGGGGAAGATGAGAGTGGGAGAGGAGAGGTGAGGTGAGGGGGAGGCGATGGAGAGAGAGGTGGAGGGAGTTGGAGAGGGAAGGAGAGGGAGAGGGTGGGAGAGGAGAGGTGGGGGGAGGGGGAGGCGAGGGAGAGAGAGGTGGAGGGATGGGGGAAGATTAGAGAGAGAGTGGGAGAGGAGAGGAGAGGAGAGGGGGAGGCGAGAGAGATAGAGAGAGAGAGTGAACCGGAGGGAGAGAGAGGTTGATGTACCACACGTGACAGATAAAAGCCACACGCTCCCTTTCAGCGATTGATCAGTGTTTGTCTAGTAAACGGTCTCTGCCTGCAGGGCCCACGGACGTCAATTACCAGGAAATACATCTGTCCCTCTCTGCCGCTGCTTCGTCTCCCTCTGGGTCTCTGTCTTTGAGCACTTCAGTCCCAACAGCACAGATTTAGAGTCTGAATGACTGAAAGGGAACAAAGGGTACATGAACAAAGGGTACATGAACAAAAGGTACATGAAAGGTACATGTTGAAATATCGTGGCAGCCATGCAATAACCTACTCTTATTCTACAGTATTGGTCATTCAACAGCCTAATATGATCCTCTTCATTCATCCAGGTTAGGTGTGTGTGTGTGTGTGTGTGTGTGTGTGTGTGTGTGTGAGAGAGAGTGTGAGTGAGTGAGTGAGTGAGTGAGTGTGTGTGTGTGTGTGTGTGTGTGTGTGTGCGTGCTCCAGCCAGGCTACTGACCTTTTCTTGTTTATTTAAACACTGGTCTAGCTCTGTGTGAACTAGGCTCCAACCAATTTCACACACACACACACACACACACACACACACACACACACACACACACACACACACACACACACACACAGTGCGGAATCCTCAGCAGGTGCCCGGGTTCTGGGTCATTTCCTGGTCTGACATTCCTCCCGCTGTGTCGCCGGTCAGTAATTGGCCAGCTTCCTTCCCGGTGTGAGTACCTGAAAGGACCCTGACCCACCCGGCACAGAGGCGTCCCGGCACCTGCATGACCAGCTGTGGCTCAATTAGCCTTGTGTGTGTGTATGTGTGTGTGTGTGTGTGTGTGTGTGTGTGTGTGTGTGTGTGTGTGTGTGTGTGTGTGTGTGTGTGTGTGTGTGTGTGTGTGTGTGTGTGTGAGTGAGTGAGTGAGTGAGTGAGTGAGTGAGTGAGTGAGTGAGTGAGTGAGTGAGTGAGAGATGACACCCAGGTGAGGCCTCTCTTTCCAACCGTGGGGATTGACAGATTGGATATCATGAACTCTCTTGTATTACACACTATTAGGGAGCAAGGAGAGAGAGAGAGAAAGAGAGAGGAAGAGTGAGACAGGGAAAGAGGGAGAGGGACAGAGAGAGAAAGAGAGGGGGTGGGACAGGGGGAGGGACAGAGAGAAAAGGGGGACGGAGAGAGAGAGAGAAACTTCCCTCT
This sequence comes from Borostomias antarcticus, assembly GCF_949987555.1. Taxonomy (NCBI): domain Eukaryota; kingdom Metazoa; phylum Chordata; class Actinopteri; order Stomiiformes; family Stomiidae; genus Borostomias; species Borostomias antarcticus. The sequence continues at coordinate 8,028,286 of NC_140242.1, read as the reverse complement.
GCGTCTGTCATTGATGAGACTGGCTTTGCCAGCTGAGTCTTTTCATACCTCCGTTGCCTAGTAACGGGGAGTGGAGAGGGGACTAGGTGGGTCTCCACTGCCCCCACCTCGCACACACACACGCACACACACACGCACACACACACACACACACACACACACACACACACACACACACACACACACACACACACACACACACACACACACACACACACACCATCCCATTCCCCCTTCCTGGATCTGAAGAGGGCAAACCCTGGCTCACACACTCACAAACACCCTGGCCAAACACCAGTCAGTACATCAGCTCAATTCAAGAGGATTAATTGCCATTGAGTAAAGCACTCTTGACTGGCCTGGCCTGATGCTCTAACCATTCTGTCTCCTGGTCCTAATAGTACTCTAACCATTCTGTCACCTGGTCCTACTAGTACTCTAACCAGTCTGTCACCTGGTCCTACTAGTACTCTAACCATTCTGTCTCCTGGTCCTAATAGTACTCTAACCATTCGGTCTCCTGGTCCTAATAGTACTCTAACCATTCTGTCACTTGGTACTACTAGTACTCTTACCATTCTGTCACCTGGTCCTACTAGTACTCTAACAATTCTGTCTCCTGGTCCTATTAGTACTCTAACCATTCTTTCACCTGGTCCTAGTAGTACTGTAACCATTCTGTCACCTGGTCCTTCTAACCATTCTGTCACCTGGTCCTACTAGTACTCTAACCATTCTGTCACCTGGTCCTAAACATGCTGTCTCCTGGTCCTACTAGTACTCTAACCATTCTGTCACCTGGTCCTACTAGTACTCTAACCATTCTGTCACCTGGTCCTACTAGTACTCTAACCATTCTGTCACCTGGTCCTACTAGTACTCTAACCATTCTGTCTCCTGGTCCTAATAGTACTCTAACCATTCTGTCTCCTGGTCCTAATAGTACTCTAACCATTCTGTCACTTGGTACTACTAGTACTCTAACCATTCTGTCACCTGGTCCTACTAGTACTCTAACCATTCTGTCTCCTGGTCCTAATAGTACTCTAACCATTCTGTCTCCTGGTCCTAATAGTACTCTAACCATTCTGTCACTTGGTACTACTAGTACTCTAACCATTCTGTCTCCTGGTCCTACTAGTACTCTAACCATTCTGTCTCCTGGTCCTATTAGTACTCTAACCATTCTTTCACCTGGTCCTAGTAGTACTGTAACCATTCTGTCACCTGGTCCTTCTAACCATTCTGTCACCTGGTCCTACTAGTACTCTAACCATTCTGTCACCTGGTCCTAAACATGCTGTCTCCTGGTCCTACTAGTACTCTAACCATGCTGTCTCCTGGTCCTACTAGTACTCTAACCATTCTGTCACCTCGTCCTACTAGTACTCTAACCATGCTGTCTCCTGGTCCTACTAGTACTCTAAACATGCTGTCTCCTGGTCCTACTAGTACTCTAAACATGCTGTCTCCTGGTCCTACTAGTACTCTAAACATGCTGTCTCCTGGTCCTACTAGTACTCTAACCATTCTGTCACCTGGTCCTACTAGTACTCTAAACATGCTGTCTCCTGGTCCTACTAGTACTCTAACCATTCTGTCACCTGGTCCTACTAGTACTCTAAACATGCTGTCTCCTGGTCCTACTAGTACTCTAGCCATTCCTGGTCATACCACTCTCCTGTTGCTATAGAGCTCTTGCCGGATCCTGGCAGAGACTGATGATCAGTTCGCTGCTCTGCCAAATGGCTAATAACAGACATCAGTTTGGCCTAAACTCCGGTTCCCTCTTTCCTGACACACACACACACACACACTACCACACACGCACGCAGAGCCAGGCACGTACACACACACACACACACACACACACACACACACACACACACACACACACACACACACACACACACACTCTCTCCCTGGTGAAGCACCAGGCTCCTCATAGCTCAGCATGTTGGTATGCATGACACAGAAGAGCAGGAGACATGCCACCAGAAGGTCAACTGAATCATGGAAATGTCATAAACACTCAAAGCACTAAATTCAGTTTTGGAATGTGTTTTGACTTGTGTTTCCATGTTCTAATGTCTAAGAGCGGTCCCTCTTAAAGGTCCCCTATTCTGAAAAGCTCACTGTTCTGTGCTTGTGCCTCTGTGTCTCTGATGGACCTGTTAACACAAACTGAAATAGTTGAGAACTTGACTGAAATAGAGGAGTACAGAGGCATGCTAGAATGCTTAATCTGAATAGTAATTTCTGCAAGCATATTCAAATAAATGTTTTGGGGACCCCAGAGACCTACAGTACAGTATATTAAGTTATAATTAATTATTAACAAGTATAATGGGGCAGTTTTCCCCCTACCATTGACTTGGAGCCCCCCACCAATGGGACCTCCCATCCATCCTGAAAGACTGAAAAAGCCAATGGAGTTTAACATAGCGTAAATTAGCATCGTGGCTAATGGACATTTTCTGACTGCGGGAGTGAGAGATGCTGAAATGAAAATATTTTCTGCTACTGTAGCTAGCTACATAAGTGATGTAAACACAGTTTAGTCTATGTCTTCTGAACTATGTAGGCTAACATTAGCTAGGCTATGTGTTGTGGATTAATGTTAGTTCACATTTTCCCCATTTAGGTTAACGTAAGGCTATGAATTTTCAGTTGCAGTTTCCATGCTTTTGCGATTTTCTTTTCAACTGTTCAGCATTCACACGCATTTTCTGCAGGAAATGTAAATTTTTGTTGTAATGTTTTGTGTGTTGATATTTATCTAAGTTATGTGCACTAGTTTCAGCTCAGTGTAGAGAATCGGTAGGATGACGTCCTTCTGTGTGGTGAGACCAGGATATGACAGGTCCTCTGCACAAGAAGCCCTTTCCCATCTGTCTGCTCTCACAGGAAGTGTGCTCGGAGTGAGTGTGAGGGAACGTGAGCTCACAGATGGCTGATTGGCTGTGAGCTCCCAGATGGCTGATTGGCTGTGAGCGATGAAGTTTCTCTCAGAGGAGAGAAGTTTCTCTGGAGCAGCTGAGGCTGTGATGAAGCCTTGGGCTGGTAGAGGAAAACAGGTCTGTAGACTGGTAGAGGACAGCAGGTCTGTAGACTGGTAGAGGACAGCAGGTCTGTAGACTGGTAGAGGACAACAGGTCTGTAGACTGGTAGAGGACAACAGGTCTGTAGACTGGTAGAGGACAACAGGTCTGTAGACTGGTAGAGGACAACAGGTCTGTAGACTGGTAGAGGACAGCAGGTCTGTAGACTGGTAGAGGACAGCAGGTCTAGACTGGTAGAGGACAACAGGTCTGTACACTGGTAGAGGACAACAGGTCTGTAGACTGGTAGAGGACAGCAGGTCTGTAGACTGGTAGAAGACAACAGGTCTATAGGATGGTAGAGGATAGCAGGTCTGCAGAGGACAGCAGGTCTGTAGACTGGTAGAAGACAACAGGTCTATAGGATGGTAAAGGACAGCAGGTCTGTAGACTGGTAGAAGACAACAGGTCTATAGGATGGTAAAGGACAGCAGATCTGTAGACTGGTAGAAGAAAAGAGGTCTATAGGATGGTAGAGGACAGCAGGTCTGTAGGGTGGTAGAGTGGGACAGCAGGTCTGTAGACTGGTAGAGGACTGCAGGTCTGTAGGGTGGTAGAGGGGGACAGCAGGTCTGTAGACTGGTAGAGGACGACAGCAGGTCTGTAGACTGGTAGAGGACTGCAGGTCTGTAGGGTGGTGGAGGACAGCAGTAGGGTTGGGTACCGAACTCTGTACTGTTATTACGTTGGTACTACCGAGGACCGATTCACATAAAATCAATCCGTTCCAAATTTTGGTACCTGAGAACACTTCTGGGTGAGAGAATAGTCTAGAGAGGAAGAGAGATGCAGCTTGTTCCAACACATTCCGATAAGACCGTTTATAGTTTAGAATAGCCTATTCATTAACATTTTACTAGCTTGACAGGGAGAAAAAAGAGAATATAGTCAAGAGGCAGTTTTTGCTGTGAGGAACATAGCCTATCCTAGCGTAGCAAGCTAACAAGCATAACCAGTTATCTGCTATCATTGTAACTAATAGGGCTGACTTTCATTGCTTGATGCTTGATTAACACTAAAAAAGATGGGCGAAATGGGAGCAGTTTGAATTACTTGGACACGGAACATCATTTTACAGCCCTGGGTGTGATTGTATTCCAGCGCTGGGCTCTCTCTCCCTACGAGTCACAGGCACGCACTCTCTCCCGCTTGCAAAATCAGCCTTTTGTTTCCTAATTATAAGGTTTATATTAAGACATCAGGTCCAACATCCCTATTCTCATAATTATAAGGTTTATATTAAGACATCAGGTCCAATATCCCTATTATCATTCAAAAAAAATTAACATTTTCAGGGTGCCCACCCATTGTATGACCAAAACGGTGGCAGTGCAATTATCAGACTTTCTCAAAAGTGCTAGTTTTGTCAACGTTTTGATCTGAACTATTGTATATGATCATAAGTAACCTTAAAACAAGGCTAAACATGCATTTCCCCTTTACTACCCCTTTAAGATGATTATGATAAAATTAAAGTATGTAAAGGCAGTGTGTAATTTATTGTTCTTAAATAATTTAGATGGATGTAGGCGGCCTGAAAAAAATGGGATCGTAGACCAAGTCTGGTGAACTCAAGTTCGGTGGATTTGGGCCAATTGGGCCTATAAGCAGGTCTGCATGAAAAAGACTAAATGATATCCTAATCCCAATAAAGAATAACTTATGCCGATGACATGACAACGTTAACTTGCCCCAACCAACTAGTGAGCTATGGGACTAACGTTATGTTGCGATGTGTTTAAAGGTTATTCAGTTAACCATGACCCTAGGCTAGTTTGGACTTATTTATAAGAAAAATAAAATAGAAGTTGGTACCATTGGGTACCGGTACCGAAATCCAGCATGTCTGTAGGATGGAGGACAGCAGGTCTGTAGGGTGGTACATGACAGCATGTCTGTAGGATGGAGGACAGCAGGTCTGTAGGGTGGTACATGACAGCAGGTCTGTAGGGTGGTTGAGGACAGCAGGTCTGTAGACTGGTACAGGACAGCATGTCTGTAGGGTGGTGGAGGACAGCAGGTCTGTAGACTGGTACAGGACAGCATGTCTGTAGGGTGGTGGAGGACAGCAGGTCTGTAGACTGGTATAGGACAGCAGGTCTGTAGGATAGAGGACAGCAGGTCTGTAGACTGGTATAGGACAGCAGGTCTGTAGGATAGAGGACAGCAGGTCTGTAGGATAGAGGACAGCAGGTCTGTAGACTGGTACAGGACAGCAGGTCTGTAGGATGGTTGAGGACAGCAGGTCTGTAGGGTGGTTGAGAACAGCAGGTCTGTAGACTGGTACAGGACAGCATGTCTGTAGGGTGGTGGAGGACAGCAGGTCTGTAGTCTGGTATAGGACAGCAGGTCTGTAGGATAGAGGACAGCAGGTCTGTAGGATAGAGGACAGCAGGTCTGTAGACTGGTACAGGACAGCAGGTCTGTAGGATGGTTGAGGACAGCAGGTCTGTAGGACAGAGGACAGCAGGTCTATAGGGTGGTGGAGGACAGCAGGTCTGTAGACTGGAACAGGACAGCAGGTCTGTAGGGTGGTTGAGGACTTGTCGTCATGAGGCGTAATCATAGCAACGCATAGTTGCTCTTTAAGACCCTTGTGGTATTGTATGCGTAGTACAATTAACATCTCCGGTTGTGTATAATCAAAGTGTGCTCACTATCAGCGGAACCACTCTGGATTGTATTATCCAAGCTTTGTGTGTGTGTGATTGTGTGTGTGTGTGTGTGTGTGTGTGTGTGTGTGTGTGTGTGTGTGTGTGTGTGTGTGTGTGTGTGTGTGTGTAAACATTGCCCCTGGGCCTGGATTGGGTGTCTGACTTGTGTCCATTGTTGGCCCAAACCTGCTGAGCTCTGACCTTCAGCTCTCTTTTTGTGTGTGTGAGTGCGGGTTTGTGGGTGTGTGTGTGCGTGTGTGTGTTTGTTTGTGTGTGTATGTATGTGTCTGTATCTGTGTGTGTGTGTGTGTCTGTATGTGTCTGTATCTGTGTGTGTGTGTGCGCGCGTGTGATTGTGTGTGTGTGTGTATGTATGTATGTGTTTGTATCTGTATGTAAACAGTATTATAAACAGCACAGGGCCAAGTGTTCCCCAGATTGCATTAACCCCTGGAAGGAACTTGGAGCTACTAGACTGAACTAGAAACATAAGTATATTTTGGTTTCTCTACTGGCTAGTGCTAAGTCATCAGTGTTGTGGTGAAACTGCTTTGTTATTCAAGGTTATTGTGAGAGTTAGTTTCGGCCTGAGCTAGACTAATTGCCCTGTTGAGTGGGCTGTGGGAGTGGCCTGCTGAAGTGAGGTTTTATAAACAGCACAGGGCCAAGTGTTCCCCAGATTGCATTAACCCCTGGAAGGAACTTGGAGCTACTAGACTGAACTAGAAACATAAGTATATTTTGGTTTCTCTACTGGCTAGTGCTAAGTCATCAGTGTTGTGGTGAAACTGCTTTGTTATTCAAGGTTATTGTGAGAGTTAGTTTCGGCCTGAGCTAGACTAATTGCCCTGTTGAGTGGGCTGTGGGAGTGGCCTGCTGAAGTGAGGTTTTATAAACAGCACAGGGCCAAGTGTTCCCCAGATTGCATTAACCCCTGGAAGGAACTTGGAGCTACTAGACTGAACTAGAAACATAAGTATATTTTGGTTTCTCTACTGGCTAGTGCTAAGTCATCAGTGTTGTGGTGAAACTGCTTTGTTATTCAAGGTTATTGTGAGAGTTAGTTTCGGCCTGAGCTAGACTAATTGCCCTGTTGAGTGGGCTGTGGGAGTGGCCTGCTGAAGTGAGGTTTTATAAACAGCACAGGGCCAAGTGTTCCCCAGATTGCATTAACCCCTGGAAGGAACTTGGAGCTACTAGACTGAACTAGAAACATAAGTATATTTTGGTTTCTCTACTGGCTAGTGCTAAGTCATCAGTGTTGTGGTGAAACTGCTTTGTTATTCAAGGTTATTGTGAGAGTTAGTTTCGGCCTGAGCTAGACTAATTGCCCTGTTGAGTGGGCTGTGGGAGTGGCCTGCTGAAGTGAGGTTTTATAAACAGCACAGGGCCAAGTGTTCCCCAGATTGCATTAACCCCTGGAAGGAACTTGGAGCTACTAGACTGAACTAGAAACATAAGTATATTTTGGTTTCTCTACTGGCTAGTGCTAAGTCATCAGTGTTGTGGTGAAACTGCTTTGTTATTCAAGGTTATTGTGAGAGTTAGTTTCGGCCTGAGCTAGACTAATTGCCCTGTTGAGTGGGCTGTGGGAGTGGCCTACTCTCCTGGCAGACGATTAGCAATCAGCAGTGACAGGCCTTAAGCATTGACGGCTTAGACGGCGACAGTGGGAAGGCGACAGCTCCCTCCGGCGTGCGACCGAAGGCTAGGGCGGCCAAAGGCACCGGGCGACTTATTCAAGAGCGACTTTGTCAAGTAAGACTGTCAGGAAGGTAGTACGTCTACATTTACCTCAGTACCTGTTTTGTTACCATTATGTGTTTGCATCCTATTCCTGTTGTGTTCCCTCTCCGGGGGTCACGCAGACACTGGGTCACCCCCAGACTCCGTAACCCCTCTAACCTCATCTATCCGACTGTCTCAACTCATAGAGAGCAAGTGGTGACAGGGGGACTTTGGAATTGCCAGTCGGCGGTGCCCAAAGCTGAGTTTATCTCAGGCTATGCATCCTTGCTCTCCCTCAGCTTCCTTGCTCTCACCGAGACATGGATCACACCAGAGAACACTGCCACACCCGCAGCCCTGTCAGATGTGTATTCTTTCTCCCACACTCCCAGAGCTGCGAGGCGAGGTGGTGGTACTGGCCTGCTCATTTCCCCAACATGGAAATACTCACTCGTCTCCATCCCACAGTTCTCCCCTCCCTCTTTTGAATTCCATGCTGTCTCTGTCATGTATCCAATCAAGCTCACCATTGCTGTTGTGTATCGCCCACCAGGTCCTCTTGGTGAATTCCTAGAGGAGCTCGATACACTAGTTTCGCACTTCCCAGATGATGGGTCCGCACTCATCCTTCTCGGGGACTTCAACATCCAGAGTGAGAAATTGGAACCTTTCCTCTCCTTCCTCTCCTCCTTCGATCTTCACCTCTCTTCTTCTCCTCCCACTCACAAAGCCGGCAACCAGCTGGATCTCATCTTCACTAGACACTGTTCCACCCCTAACCTCTCTGTCACTCCCCTCCATCTCTCTGACCACTATTTCATGTCCTACTCCCTCTCCATCCCCTCTTCCCCTGTAACTCCTCCTCCTACCCACATGGTTACCGCCCGTAGCCATCTCCGCTCGCTCTCCCCTACTGACCTTTCCTCTACTGTCACCTCCGCCCTCCCCGCCCCTGAATCCTTCTCTCTCCTACCCTCTGATACTGCCACTGATCTTCTCCTCTCTACTCTTTCCTCTTCTCTGGACAATCTCTGTCCCCTCACCTCCAGGCCTGCACGCCCAACTCCACCTGCCCCATGGCTGTCGGACTCAGTGCGTACTGATAGACGGAGCCTGAGAATAGCTGAGCGCAAATGGAGGAAAGGCAAGCTCCCAGAGGACCTTCTTAATTTCCAATCTCTTATTTCCACATTCTCCTCCTCTCTGTCTGCTGCTAAAGCTGCTTTCTTCCGCTCTAAAATCTTAACCTCTGCTTCCAATCCTAAAAAACTCTTTGAAACCTTCTCTTCACTACTCCAGCCCCCACCTCCTACTCCCAACTCCTCCCTTCTCCCTGATGATTTCGCCAACTTCTTTGACAAGAAAGTTAACGATATCAGATCCTCTTTCCCCCCTCCCCCGGTCAACGCTCCATGCACGAAACTCACCCCCCCATCCCCACCCTCTCTCCACTCCCTGCTCCCCCCCTCCTCTCCACGCCCCACCTTATCCCACTTTTCTCCCCTCTCCCCCAACGAGGCCCTCAACCTTGTAACATCTAACCGCCCCACCACGTGCTCCCTAGACCCTGTTCCCTCGACTCTCCTTCAGTCTGTTGCACCCGAACTCCTTCCCTTCCTAACCCACCTCATCAATGCATCTCTTGTTTCAGGATGTTTTCCCTCTGCTTTCAAGACTGCCAGAGTCACCCCCCTCCTAAAGAAACCATCTCTCGACCCATCTGATGTCAAAAACTACAGACCGGTTTCCCTTCTATCCTTTCTATCCAAAACACTTGAACGTGCTATCTTTAACCAACTGTCTTCGTACCTCCACCAGAACGACCTCCTAGATCCCCACCAATCCGGGTTCAAGGCTGGCCACTCGACAGAGACCGCCCTCCTTGCAGTAACAGAGTCACTCCATGCCGCTAGAGCGAACTCTCTCTCCTCTGTCCTGATACTCCTAGACCTGTCAGCAGCATTTGATACGGTAGACCACCAGATCCTCCTCTCCACCCTCGAGGAGAAAGGCATCGATGGCTCTGCACACTCCCTGTTTGCATCCTACCTGACGGGCCGCTCCTACCAGGTGACATGGAGAGGGTCGACGTCGGAATCGCGTAGTCTGACTACGGGGGTTCCACAAGGGTCTGTCCTGGGTCCTCTCCTGTTTTCCCTCTACACTACATCTCTGGGCTCTGTCATTCGCTCGCATGGCTTCTCCTATCACTGCTATGCCGATGACACCCAACTGGTTCTGTCATTTCCCCCTTCTGATACAGAAGTGGAGACACGCATAGCTGGGTGCTTGGCTGACATTTCGGAGTGGATGACGACACATCACCTCAAGCTCAATCTGGACAAGACTGAGCTGTTGTTCCTCCCGGGGAAGGGCTGTCCGCACCGGGACCTGGCCATCACCATTGAAGACACAGTGGTGACCCCGACTCGGACTGCGAGGAATCTGGGTGTGACCCTGGATGACCAACTGTCATTTTCCTCACATGTCACATCCGTCACACGTTCCTGCAGATTCATGCTCTACAACATCAGGAGGATTCGCCCTTTCCTCACTAATGAAACGGCGCAGGTACTCATCCAGGCCCTGGTCATCTCCCGCCTGGACTACTGCAACTCCCTCCTCGCGGGGGCACCGGCGTCAGCCATTAAACCTCTGGAACTTGTCCAGAAAGCTGCTGCTCGCCTGGTGTTCAACCACCCCAAGTTCTCCCACACAACTTCCCTTCTCCGTTCCCTACACTGGCTCCCTGTAGCGGCTCGCATCCAGTTTAAAACTCTGGCGCTAACCTACAGGGCAATGAAAGGAACAGCCCCCTCCTACCTCCAGGCCATGGTCAAACCCTACATCCCCTCCCGACCACTACGCTCTGCTACCTCAGGGCGACTGGTTGCCCCGTCACTCCGAGGCTCCTGCGGTCGATCGACACGGTCACGGCTCTTCTCTGTCCTGGCCCCGCAGTGGTGGAATGAGCTGCCCACTGATGTCAGGACAGCAGAGTCGCTGCCCATCTTTCGTCGCAGGCTCAAAACTCATCTCTTCAAAAAATTCTACAACAATCCTCCCACCTAAGCACTTATTATATTATATTGCACTGTACTTTAGATTGTGATTCTTGCACTTTGCTTCAGCACTAGATTATGCTCTTAGTCACTTGTTTGTTTTAGAAAGAAGATGCACTTGTGAGTTCTGGCAAGTAGTAGTACATTGGCTCTTCCTACGTTAAATGCAATTATTGTTAGTCGCTTTGGATAAAAGCGTCTGCTAAATGACTGTAATGTAATGTAATGTATGTATGTGTCTGTATCTGTGTGTGTGTGTGTGTGTATGTGTGTGTCTGTATCTGTGTGTGTGTGTGTGTGTGTATGTGTTTGTGTCTATCTGTATGTATGTGTCTCCAGATAAGGTCAGTGTTTGACCCCCTGTGAGCTTGGGACAGATTCAACGCCCTCAGCCTGACAACCCAACAGACACAACACAACCCACCATTAACAACCCAACAGACAGAAAACAACCCACCATTAACAACAAAACAGACACAACACAACCCACCATTAACAACACAACAGACACAACACAACCCACCATTAACAACCCAACAGACACAACACAACCCACCATTAACAACACAACAGACACAACACAACCCACCATTAACAACCCAACAGACACAACACAACCCACCATTAACAACCCAACAGACACAACACACACCATTAACAACACAACCCACCATTAACAACCCAACAGACACAACACAACCCACCATTAACAACCCAACAGACACAACACAACCCACCATTAACAACACAACAGACACAACACAACCCACCATTAACAACACAACAGACACAACACAACCCACCATTAACAACCCAACAGACACAACACAACCCACCATTAACAACCCAACAGACACAACACACACCATTAACAACACAACCCACCATTAACAACCCAACAGACACAACACAACCCACCATTAACAACCCAACAGACACAACACAACCCACCATTAACAACACAACAGACACAACACAACCCGCCATTAACAACACAACCCACCATTAACAAGAGAACATACAGCCTTGGAGGTGTACTGTTTAATACAAAACAAACTACCTTTCTATTCTGCATTCTAGATGTCGCACAATAACAGCAGAAGACACGTATATGCTTAGTTCACTGGAAGCTTCTGGGATCTCATTTGTAAGAGTATGTTTGTAAAAACCCAGTTCCACTGTATTTGGGTTAACTGGACAGAAGGTAACAGTGGGGGATTAGCGCTACTTGCATAAGCCTCCATTTTCCTGGCCTGGCCTGTTTTATTCACGCTGAGCTCTCTGATAAGGGAAAGGTAGAGACTGACCGCCGTTCTCCCTCCCTCCCTACCTCCCTACCTCCCTCCCCGCCTGCTCGCACGCACATCTCTCTCAGATGGAATTCGACGCCATCACAGACCTGGTATTCTGATAAAGATGACCACTACTTTCTAAGACTTGGTATTCAGATAAAGATGACCACTACTTTCTAAGACCTGGTATTCAGATAAAGATGACCACTACTTTTTAAGACCTGGTATTCAGATAAAAATGACCACTACTTTTTAAGACCTGGTATTCAGATAAAGATGACCACTACTTTTTAAGACCTGGTATTCAGGTAAAGATAGCTAATACCTTTTAAGACCTGTATTCAGGTAAAGGTAGCCAATAGTTTAAGACCTGTATTCAGGAAAAGATAGCCTTCTTGTTATTTGTCACAGGCACAAGGTGTGCCTGGAGGGCCACCTACAGTGACATTTTTAAACGAAATGAATTTTTTTCTTTCAGTTCCCCCACGGGGATTAATAAGGTACCTACATGCTTGCTGTCACGAACCGGCTCGTAGGCCGTGACAAACAAGGAGAACAAACCGAAAGGGAACTTAGAATAACCAACCAATGTTTAATAATATTTATACAACGGTTAGTTCTGGTTCTTGATTCTGATTGGCTGGAAGCCGTGTTAAAATACTTTGTAACACACACCTGGGACTGCATATTATTCTATTTTCAGTATTAACGCGCCTCCCATTTGATCCAATGCATTGTAGTTGTTGTTGTTGCTTGGCAACCCTTTTGTTAGGGGAACTATTTTGCGCGGCGGAATTGAGGGAACGTTTTGAATAAATGTTAATATTTTACATTGCTGTGTGTTTATTTTACACTAATAGCTGTAGTAACCGTTGTATAAAAGCAATAAACCACGAGAGGCCGTGTGTTATAGTGATTTTATAACAGCTAGGGGGGTTTTAGGCACTCCGCTTCGCGTCGTGCCTAACAACGCCCCCTAGCTGTTATAAAATCACTATAACACACGGCCTCTCGTGGTTTATTGCTTAAATAAATATAACATTAACATGTACAAGAATTGAACATGGATGTGCTCAGGGAGAGGGATCTCCCTGAATGACGAGCCTGGGACAGGTTTTAACACCTGGGCAGAGCGCCCAGGTGCTCCCAATCAGCGCTAATGACCCTCCCAGCTCCGCCCACCGTCACCGCCCTGCAGGGAGAGAAACACACACACACAGAGAGGCAGGCAGAGCGGGAGGGCTGTAACACTACCTACCTACCGAAATGCGCTCGTCGGTACGGTTCGGTGATGAGCCGTCACCTGCCAGGGTTGATGAAGCTACCTGTGTCGGTTGGTTTGGGGTTGGTCGCCACGCCACGAGACGGCCCCTGGTAGGGCTGCACGATTATGACAAAAGATAATAATTGCGATTATTTGCTTCAAAATGCTAATTGCGATTAATATTTAATATATAATATTAATATATAATAACCAAAATGCTCCCAAATCACGGACGTTGATCCCTTTCTTGCTACTAACTCACTGACCTCGTTTTCGCTAATTATTTCACCACTCACGGCTGCGGGTACTCTTGCGACACTTGTCTTGACCTACTGCTATCTGTCTTCTCAGTGAAATTGCTGCGCACAGCGCACTCAGCGGGAACACATGCGATTGGTCAGACCGCATAAGCGCCTGTGATTCGTCTGGGTAGTCCTAGCACACTCAATTCAAAGCAAAATTATTAATCACATTAATTGCGGCCTTTTGCGATTAGTTAATCGTGGAGGTCATAATCGCGATTTCGATTAATTCACAATTAATTGTGCAGCCCTAACCCCTGGGTAGAACAACAGGAAGTGGATACCCTCTGCGTCCCGCCCACCGCTTTTGAAGGTTCTATTCCCCCGGTCCTCAGTGGGCGTTTGCGGTTCCCGGTTGCGGTTCTCAGTTGCTGCGGCGGCTATCGGTCCCGGTGACAGACGATGGAACGCCCTCCAGGTGTGTGTGTGTGTGTTTGTGTGTGTGTGCGCACGCGCGTGGTGTCATCCCGCTGCCGTGGGTGACCGCAGTCGCTCTCGTTCCCCCCTCCTTCTCCACACCTGGCTCGGCTCCTCCCACAAGCCTCCCCTCCCTCGTGTCCTCGTCTCGACCCGGAGCGTGCTCGTCCAGCCGGGTGGGGGACCGGCGTGCTGACCTGGGCGGCCGCCAGGCCTGCAGCAGGTCTGCAGAGAGATGGGGAGGGACCGCTCCATGTCTAGTCTGCCTTTTTCTGTGATTGCGTCATGTTTACTCCCCCGGAGTTCCGTCTGGTATGATGATGCTGTCGTGGTTTCATAATCTGGTTGGTGGATCCTCCCACGGAACCTTCCGCCTGTGACAGGCACCTTAGGACCTTTCTCTAAACCACTTCTGACAGCTGGACCAGCAAAGCGGTCGACAGTCTCGTTACCTGGGATCAATAGCTCTATCCAGGTGATTAAAGGTGTGTGTGTGTGTGTGTGTGTGTGTGTGTGTGTGTGCGCGTGCGTGCGCAGACTGTTCATCCCGGCTGGGTAAAACACATTGAATCAGCACTACTGGTGTGTGTGATTGAGTTTGTGTGCGTGTGTGTGCGTGCGTGCGCAGACTGTTCATCCCGGCTGGGTAAAACACATTGAATCAGCACTACTGGTGTGTGTGATTGAGTGTGTGTTTGGGAATGAATGAATGTGTGTGGGATTGAGTGTGTGCGTGCGTGCATGTGAGTATGTTAAAGGCCCTAGTTTGTGCTGTGGTAGAGTGTGTGCATGTGGAGGTCTACAGGGTAGCGTCTGCTGACTCAGCTAGCCTGGTTTAATGGAATGTTCAGGTCCCCGAAATGGGAAGAGAGATTCCTACCACTGAGATACTGTCTGTCTCTCTCTCTCATACACACACACACACACACACACACACACACACACACATACACACACACACACACACACACACACACACACACACACACACACACACACACACACACACACACACACACACACACACACACACACACACACACACACAATATAAAGAATACTGCAGGAGGTGCAGGAGATTCCCTGTGTTAGAGAAGTTCCCCAGTGTTAGAGAAGTTCCCCAATATTAGAGAAGTTCCTCAGTTGTTAGAGAAGTTCCTCAGTGTTAGAGAAGTTCCTCAGTTGTTAGAGAAGTTCCTCAGTGTTAGAGAAGTTCCTCAGTGTTAGAGAAGTTCTCCAGTGTTAGAGAAGTTCTCCAGTGTTAGAGAAGTTCCTCAGTGTTAGAGAAGTTCTCCAGTGTTAGAGAAGTTCCTCAGTGTTAGAGAAGTTCTCCAGTGTTAGAGAAGTTACTCAGTGTTAGAGACGTTCCTCAGTGTTAGAGAAGTTCCTCAGTGTTAGAGAAGTTCCTCAGTGTTAGAGAAGTTCTCCAGTGTTAGAGAAGTTCCTCAGTGTTAGAGAAGTTCTCCAGTGTTAGAGAAGTTACTCAGTGTTAGAGACGTTCCTCAGTGTTAGAGAAGTTCCTCAGTGTTAGAGAAGTTACTCAGTGTTAGAGACGTTCCTCAGTGTTAGAGAAGTTCCCCAGTGTTAGAGAAGTTCTCCAGTCTCCGCCCTCCATAGGGCCCTTCATACGGCCCTCCATACGGCCCTGCTGAGAAGGCGGTTGAGGAGACCAGGTGAGGCCAGGTGAGCCGGGCGGGCATCGTGGCACTGGGACAGCCTGCCAGGTGGGCAGGTGGGCGGGCATCGTGTCACTGGGACAGCCTGCCAGGTGGGCAGGTGGGTGGGTATCGTGGCACTGGGACAGCCTGCCAGGCAGCCTGATGGGCGGGCATCGTGTCACTGGGACAACCTGCCAGGCAGCCCGGTGGGCGGGCATTGTGTCACTGGGACAGCCTGCCAGGCAGCCCGGTGGGCGGGCATCGTGTCACTGGGACAGTCTGCCAGGTGGGCAGGCGGACGGGTAGGCGGGCAGCTGGCGGGCACGACGGCACTTCTGCACGGATGATGAGAGCAGATGAGGAATATGAGTGGGCGCCGGCGGTGCACTGATTGGCTCTCCTGGTGTACCAGGTCTCGCCGAGCAGTCTGGGTAATGATGAGAGGCGCTGTGTCATCTGGGGGTGGGGGGGGGGTCCTTTCATGTCTTTGTTCTGTTCACCGTCGAAAAAGCGTCGAAGGCTTGAAACACGGAATCCCTTTAACAGAGGGTTTCGCTGCTGCTTTGGTCTTACCCTGTGTGTGTGTGTGTGTGTGTTAAAGAGAGAGAGAGAGAGAGAGACAATGAATTACACCATTCTCTCAGTGACTCACCTCGTTGGGACGGAGGGAGTTGGGGTTCAGACACTTCCCTCCTTTGTCTGTGCTTTAAAGCAATGGTGCTGCTTTTTGTATTTTTTTGTGTGTGTAACCGGCCGGCCATCGCACTTCCTGCCTGGCTTCCTGAAACAGAGGAAGTGGTTGGTTGGGGGGAGGGACATTGAGGGCGGACCACAAACAAAGAGGAAGAGGACCACTCCAAAGAAAACGCTCCTAAATCAAAAGACCACTGACACCAGCCCAGTCACAGACACTGTGTGTGTGTCCGTGTGCGTGCGTGTGTGTGTGTGTGTGTGTGCGTGTGTGTGCTCCCCAGAATAGAGTTGGGAAAGCCAGAACAAACTATTTTTCACACTTCTGGATAAATGCATCTTTCTGCTGCTATAAACACTCTTTAGACATATCTTTTATTTATGGCCGTTTCTTTTCCCTGGAGTGCCAAACCGTACGTCACAGAAGTGTGTGTGTGCGCATGTGTGTGTGTGCCTGTGAAGCTGTGTGGCCCTTTGAGGCTGGAATGCCCCTCTAACATAAAGACGGCAGTTCAAAAGACAGCTCCTGCGAACGAGGGTTTTGGCCGGGCCGGCCCTAAATTTACTATCATGTCACTAACGTGTTGTAGTGTTGCAGCAGTAGCAGCAGTTATCCACTAAGGCTGCGATGATGAATATTCTCTAGAAGACTTTCCTCCTCCCTCCCCTCCTCCCTCCCCTCCCCTCTCCCCTCCCTCTCCCCTCATCTCTCCCTCCTCTCCTCCTCCCTCCTCCTGTGTGTGTGCGCGCGCGCGTGTGTGTGTGTGTCTGGAAGCTCCCGGGCTGAGCAGCAGTTATCCACTAAGGCTGCGATGATGAATATTCTCTAGAAGACTTTCCTCCTCCCTCCCCTCCTCCCTCCCCTCCCCTCTCCCCTCCCTCTCCCCTCATCTCTCCCTCCTCTCCTCCTCCCTCCTCCTGTGTGTGTGCGCGCGCGCGTGTGTGTGTGTGTCTGGAAGCTCCCGGGCTGAGCAGCAGTTATCCACTAAGGCTGCGATGATGAATATTCTCTAGAAGACTTTCCTCCTCCCTCCCCTCCTCCCTCCCCTCCTCCCTCTCCCCTCCCTCTCCCCTCATCTCTCCCTCCTCTCCTCCTCCCTCCTCCTGTGTGTGTGTGCGCGCGTGTGTGTGTGTCTGGAAGCTCCCGGGCTGAGCAGCAGTTATCCACTAAGGCTGCGATGATGAATATTCTCTAGAAGACTTTCCTCCTCCCTCCCCTCCTCTCTCCCCTCCCCTCTCCCCCTCATCTCTCCATCCTGTCCTCCTCCCCGACCCCCCCCCCCCCATCCTCCTGGTTCTGTGTGTCGCCCCTGCCTGTTTCCTGTCTCGATGACATCATGCCTGGAACCCTGGTGCTGTTGAACGGGGTCACGACCTAGAGCTGTGGCGTTGGCGGACGGGGCGGGGGTGGGGGGGGGGGGTAGCGGGGTTGGGGTGGAGCAGGACACAGGGCCATGGAAATGAGGAAATATGTGTTGCACTCCATGGCAGATATGAAGACCAAAAACATTTTTAAACGAGAAGTTGACAAATCATTAGGATCACCTTATCCCCCTCATCCATGAAACCAAACGGCGTATATCATCCAGTATCATCCAGTCAACAATCGAATCGTTTATGGATACGACGGGACATTTTCCTTGTGGACCGCAGCCATTCGCCCCCTGCTGGTTGATGTGTGACTGGACACCCTCCTGCAGTCTGAATGACCAGCGGTATTGGATAGTCAGAAGTCCACTGGGGTTTTGAATGTGTGGAGTGTTTCTGTAAACAACCTTTGAGGGTCCGCCTCTCCTCAGTTGAACCGTGTCTGTGGTCTACAGTAGTGCGTGGAAACGGCCTCTCCTCAGTTGACCTGCCCGTGTCTGTGGTCTACATTAGTGCATGTAAACAGCCTCAGAACAAATCCATACCCTCCGTCCGCCTTCCTAACTCGGGATCGATTTACAACCAGCGTGAGCGGCGCTTGGAGCGGCAGGCTGGGGCACTGATAGCTGTGTTTGGTTTGTTTGGTTTGGGGGCGGCTGTAGCTCAGTTGGTAGAGCGGGTCGTTCAACGATCGTAGGGTTGGCGGTTCGAATCCCAGCTCCGACACTTTGACACATCGAAGTGTCCTTGAGCAAGACACCTAACCCCAAATTGCTCACAATGAGCAGGTTAGCACCTTGCATGGCATCTTCCGCCATTGGTGTGTGAATGTGTGTGTGAATGGGTGAATGAGAGGCCATTGTAAAGCGCTTTGAGTGTCGCTAAGGTGGAAAAGCACTATATAAGTGCAGTCCATTTACCATTTGTTTGTCTCTTCTCCTCAGAGTTGAACATGGAGTTCAATCCCTCCGACCACCCTCGAGCCAGCACCATCTTCCTCAGCAAGAGTCAGACTGACGGTGAGTAGACTGAAGCCCCCCACCCCGCTTAGGTGGAAAAGCGCTATATAAGTGCAGTCCATTTACCATTTACCCCGCACACCTTACCTCACACACACACACACACACACACACACACACACACACACACACACACACACACACACACACAACCACAGTACTGTACTCTTCTGCTCTTTGTATGAGCTTTAGCCAAAAATAACCTCTTCACACAATATTCCAATCACTTTATGTTTCTTATTTCAAATGGGCATAGAGTGTAGGTGACTGGAGTGAGCTATTTGAGGGAATGACCTTGAGACGTGGCTGAGGTACGGTACATACCATCACGTGGTCTGTGGTGTCGGGGGGGTTCAGCCGGTCTGCGGTGTTGGGGGTTCAGCTGATGGGGTAGTCTGTAGTGTGGGGGGTTCAGCTGATGGGGTTGTTCTGCAGTGTTGGGGGCCCAGGCGGTCTGCGGTGTAGGGGGTTCAGCCGATGGGGTGGTCTGTAGTCTGGGGGGTTCAGCCGATGGGGTGGTCTGCGGTGTCGGGGGGGGTTCATCCGGTCTGCAGTGTTGGGGGCTCAGGCGGTCTGCGGTGTAGGGGGCTCAGCTGATGGGGTGGGTTGTAGTGTAGGGGGTTCAGCCAGTCTGCGGTGTGGTAGGCACAGCCAGTCTGCGGTGAGGGGGTTCAGCTGATGGGGTGGTCTGTAGTGTGGGGGGTTCAGCCGGTGGGGTGGTCTGTGGTGTGGAGGGGCTCAGCCGGTGAGGTGGTCTGTGGTGTTCAGCTGATGGGGTGGTCGGTGGTGTGGGGAGGTTCAGCCAGTCTGTAGGGGGCTCAGCCGGTGGGGTGGTCTGTGGTGTGGGGGGCTCAGCCAGTGGGGTGGTCTGTGGTGTGGGGGGCTCAGCCAGTGGGGTGGTCTGTGGTGTGGGGGGCTCAGCCAGTGGAGTGGTCTGTGGTGTAGGGGGCTCAGCTGATGGGGTGGTCTGCGGTGTGAGGGGTTCAGCTGATGGGGTGGTCTGTGGTGTAGGGGGCTCAGCCGGTCTGTAGGGGGCTCAGCCGGTGGGGTGGTGCTGTAATCTGTTCTCTCTGTCTCGGCCCGCGAGATAATGATCAGTTCTGAGCCTGTTGACTGTTTCATAACACCCTGCTTTCTCAGCTCCTCTCTCTACCCCTCTCTCATTCTCTCTCTCTCTTCTTCTCTCTGTCCATTTCTCTTTCCTCCTCTCCCTTCTCTTTCTACCCCACCCCTCTCTCTCAATTCAATTCAATTAAAATAGCTTTATTGGTATGACACACTAACTGTACATATTGCCGACATTGAAAAGCAATTAGATTACTGTGGCCAAGAAACATAGGCTACACAAATGATCAGTTGTCGGTATAGCAGCAACAGCAATCTCTGTCTCCATCTCTCTTTATGAGAAAGACAGAAACAAGTATTTAAAGACTGGATGTGGACAGGTTTCATCAAGCACACACAAATAATTTATGCAGAATTGCAAAGAATTATGTTTACAAATTGGACCAATCGTCCAATCATCATTCAGGCCATATATATTCCATGTACATGATGATGTTGTATATCATGGACGCACATAGAGACGGCTCCAACTCTGTTTTTCAGTTCCTGACCCCAGTAATAAAGGTAGGTTTGTGTGCGATGGGCTTGTTAGACCGGGTCAGTGAGACCGGGTTGCGATGGGCTTGTTAGACCGGGTCAGTGGGGCTTGTTAGACCGGGTCAGTGTGGCTCGTTAGACCGGGTCAGTGGGGCTTGTTAGACCGGGGGGGCGCCATGGCGGGGGGTTCGCCCTAGGGTGGCATATAAGCTAGAAACGCCACTGACCATATATAACCAGACCACAGTTCAGGAAATACAGAATAGATTTG